>NW_020838006.1:5817640-6263427 GCF_003676395.1 Aethalodelphis obliquidens
TGTGTGTGTGTGTGTGTGTGTGTGTGTGTGTGTGTGTGTGTGTGTGTATTAACAACCACATAACAATAATGAAAAAAAAATAGACACTTCATTCCTGAGAGGTAGAGTTTAACTCTAAAACAAAATAAAGGGACTTCTCTGGTGGTCCAGTGGTTAAGACTCCGTGCTTCCACTGCAGGGGGCACGGGTTCAATCCCTGGTTGGGGAACTCAGATCCCGCATGCCGTGCGGCGCAGCCAAAAAAAAAAAAAAAATTTTTTTGGCCCAAACAGGGCTCACTTCAATTTAAAAACTAAAATTTGTAAAACATAAACAACTAAAACAAAAAACCTCATACTACATAAACTTAAGATTTACAGCTATTAAATCAAACAAAAAAATTCATAATTTTTTTCCTTTTTAACATATAAACTCTTGGAGTCAAACAGAACAAGATTTATTTCTAGCTCTACTGGTTATTTAATTATGCAAGATAGTAAACTTCTCTTAACTTCAAAGTTTCTTTGTCTGTAAAATAAGGAGGGATCCAGGTCTATACCTCACACAGCTAGTGAGAGAATAAGTAAAACTGGTAAAAAGCACCTGTGGCCAAGCCCAGAACAACCATTCAGAAGTGTTAGCACTATTCCTTAAAGATCTGTAGATAATGAACATGCAATCAATAATTATTGGGAATATAAAACAGAGCTTTTCACTCTCAAAAAGAGAGTGAGAGTAAACTCTCAAAAAGAACTTGTTAAACAAACAAATACATCTATCATAGACTGGAATTTGGACAGTGAAAACACGGAAGAAATCTGAAGCATAGGTGTTAGCATATTTTATTCTCTTAGCATTGTACAAGATGCAAACCATTGTACAAGATGCAAAGCTGATGACCAGGCATCCTGACTGTTCTAATACCCTTTCTACAAAACCATTTTGGACTAAAACTATCTGTTTAAGATTTGTAAAATATGAAATCCTTTACTGTTGTCATAAAACCAGGCTTGGGGGAATCATAAAACCAGGGTTGGTGGTCCAGTGGTTAGGACTCTATGCTTTCACTGCCTAGGGCGCAGGTTTAATCCCTGGTCAGGGAACTAAGATCCCTCAAGCTGCATGGTACGGCAAAAAAAAAAAAAAAAAAACTTGGTTGGTGATCAGTGTTAAATGTAAATTGTATTTTTTTTTTGGTTTGAACATTAAATTTTTCCACAGTACATGTAGTCACAAGAGAAAATTTAAATATATTAAAGAATTACATTAATAGAGTCCATACTATTTTTGGTACTTTGTCTAAAACTGAACATGAACCTCAATTTTCCTAAAACTTCACTTTTAATGTAAAAAGATAAAAAATATCTGTAATGATAGTTAATAACCTAAGTGTACCAAAAGGAAAACAATATCACCACATCAAGTTACATATATCTAATGTTACATTATCAAAAAAACCCTTCAGCACATAACTTAATTCAATTCCCTCCTTTTACGGAAAGGCTCCTAAAATGGTTTGGCTAAGATCTATGATGGAGTAAAACAAGAAAGCTAACTCTGGGATTCTTAGTCTAGTACTATATCTCTTTAAGAGCACACAGATATACTGTAGTCTCTCTTGTAGAGCTGTCATACAAATTAGAAATAATTATTTGAGGATAATCTTTCATATATGTAAAGTAGAGAAGCCCAGTAAATGGATAAAAAGTGGGCATTCAATAAATGGTAGCAAAACTGGAATGAAATTTTCCTATTATATCACACTGACTCTCAAATAGTAACAAGTTCAGGTTTCACTAAGAAAAATAATGAACACTTAGGGTTCAAAATGAAAACAATACTAACAGTAAATGCACACGGATAACCAGAAAGAGTTAGGAGATTAAAAGATAAAGTTATACATATGAGAATATGTAGATATGTGGGAAACATACAGAAAACACTAACCAACAAAAACAACTTAATGCAATTTATTAATATTTACAGGTATAAGAATCATGAAGTAAAAAAAAATTCAGTATATGGTAAGATTAATCTGCAAACCTCCCAGATATTGAAATCAGAAGTAAATCGTTAGAAAGGAAGGGGGCTTCCCTGGTGGTGCAGTGGTTGAGAATCCGCCTGCTAATGCAGGGGACATGGGTTCAAGGCCTGGTTTGGGAAGATCCCACATGCTGCGGAGCAACTAAACCCATGCACCACAACTACTGAGCCTACGCTCTAGAGCCCACGAGCCACAACTACTGAGCCCGCACGCCTAGAGCCTGTGTTCTGCAACAAGAGAAGCCACCGCAATGAGAAGCCAGTGCACCGCAACGAAGAGTAGCCTCCACTTGCCACAACTAGAGAAAGCCTGCACACAGCAAAGAAGACACAACACAGCCATAAAAAAAAAAAAAAAAAAAAAATCCAAAAAAACCCCAGAAAGGAAGGACCATGGAGAAGAAGAGAGGATTTCAAAAAGAAATAACAGCACAGCAGAGGCATAAACAAGCTAAGCCAGAACTAACAAGAGTGAGCAAGTTTTTGATTAACAACAGTGGAGAGTATTTACTGACAATCACAAATAAATAAGGCTGCTGAGGTGGAGAAGAGTCATACACACTGAGAGAACTGAAACACCAAGTAAAGAAAAACAGAAATAAGTTTTGAAAACAGGACAGTCCTGGGAGGCAGCAAACTAGGGTTCTGGTCCTAATACTCCTACTGCCTCAATATGAGCAGTCAGTAGGTATATCAAACCCCATCTGGCCCTCCTTGTGTCTGAAAACTAAGTGAGATACGTGATACCTAGAATTACTCTCAAGTCTAAAATATTGTCTGTAACAACTAATAATAGGGAGCTACTACAGGGCAGGGGTGACAAACAGAGGTGCCTACAGTCAGGGAGGTACCAGAAATGCCAAAAATGAACCAGACCTAAGAACTGCAGCATTCCAACCTCTGTGTATTATAACTGAAATTCTCAGTTATGAGGAAACAAGAGGAGATGGGAGGGACTTATGGATTGGAAAGCTCATGACCCAGACAAAAAGGAAGCTACGACACAGCTTTTGCCTTTATTTACACGTGGAAATGGAAGAGCAGGGTTGCCACACTGGCCAATTTTTCAAGACAAGCTACAAATATGAATTTTTACTAACAATGATTCAAAACACATTAAGAGAATACATAAGCAAGTAACACATGTTTGCGAAGCACAGTTTTTAACATCTATCATAGGATTTTAAGCAGGAGACTGACAGCTTAAAAATCATCTTTTCAGAAGATATTCATACAAAGATTGAATTGGAACCAGGTATTGATTAAAAAGGAAATAATAGAGATAGAGAAAGTCACTAAGATGCTTTTGCTGAAAGGATAGACAATAAAAATAAAAGAAGAAATTGGCAGAATTTAGTGGCATACCGAACATGAAGCTGACCAAAGATAATTTGAAAATAAGGGTGATGATACATTATGAGGCATTAACTTAATCCATAAAAGAAATCACAAACATCTGAGGTTACCCTTAAATATATTTCTATATAATAGGACCAAATCCACTCACTGAAGCACTCCAAAAGGCACACAAAGGTCACTTAGGTTTAAAAGATAAGTCAAAGCCAACTTTGCAATCTAACTACTATACAAAGAGCTTTATACTAGCACATCGTTCTGGACTACAAACACACTGTAAGTAAGTGCTGCTCAAAGTACAGCCAGCAGCCCAGGACCAGTCTACAAACTACTTGTGGTAAAGAAATAGTAAGTTTTTCTAAAACAAGGTTTGGAAACAATCTGACCAAAGTAAATTATACATTTGTTGAATCTACCAATAAAAAACTGAGCCTTGTATTTTTTTCATTTCATTTTGCTGTAATTTATTTGTATTGTATTTTACAAAATATTGGTCTGCAGTAGACTAGCAATGAAAAAACTGGTCCTTCACCATAGATAAGTGAAAAGTGGTGCTGCGAATTATATTATAAATTATTAATATGTTACAAAAGGGTAAAAGATAAGTTAAAAATTTGAAAATACAAAGTAAAAATCTATTAGCAGTATATTTGGTAAGTTTTTTGCCTTTGTTTGTTTTTGTCTTAAAAGGAACATATTTATATAAATAGGCTTAAAATCTTTTATGTTCGGCAAATTAAAATGCTAAGTGGCAGATCTCTGGGTTGTATAAAATTACATTTTCGCATTTACAAAGAACTAATTCTGTTAAAAATTATGAGAAAAAAGTATGTCAAACCCTACAATAATTTTTAAATAAAGTTAACTTACCCATTGCTACATAGGACTTAAATCGTGTCGATAATCTGTCCACGAAGGCACTTAAAATTTCCAATCCCATTAATGACACCTACAGATTGAAAGAAATTTTAATGAATACAAATTATTGATGCATATTTTATTTTATTTTTTATTTTTTGCCTTACACGGGCCTCTCACTGTTGTGGCCTCTCCCATTGCGGAGCACAGGCTCCAGACGCGCAGGCTCAGCAGCCATGGCTCACGGGCCCAGCTGCTCCACAGCATGTGGGATCTTCCCGGACCGGGGCACGAACCCGTGTCCCCTGCATCCGCAGGCGGACTCTCAACCACTGCACCACCAGGGAAGCCCACTGATGCATATTTTAATATCAGTATGTAACTGCTGACATAAAGATCTTCATATATTACCAAGTTTTTTAAAAAATAAGGAGATTGAAATATTCAGGGTGAACAGTCATGAGGGTAAGGCACCCTATTCTCAAATGGTTCAATAATAATAATAATGATGATGACGTGCAAATGCAGGAAGATAGTGATATAGCATATTTGGCAAAATATTAATAACTGGTAAATTAGGTGAAGGGTACACAGGAGTTCACTGACTATACCTGTCACTTTCCTGTAATGTTGAAATGTTTCTTAAATGAAACAGTTAAACAAAACAGCACATTTAATTACAGAGGAATTCTAGCTTCTGTCTGGGATGAAGAAACTGGAAAAAACCATCACTCCCACCATAAACAAGAAAAAGTCAAATAATCTACAAAACCATAACTATTCTTGAATTCATCAGAAAGCTAAGGTTGTAGAATAATCATCTAGGTTGAAATCTTTAGGAAAGACAGGTGCCAAGGAGAATGGGACATAAGCAGTAGGTCACATGTGGCAGAGGACAGATGGAAAATGAAGCTGAGATGCAAGTGCGTAAAAAGAATTCAGCTATATTCAACTCACTGTTAATAGTTGAGTGTGGGTTAGCATGAAAATACAGAATCCCTATTAGCTGCAGACACAAGGAGAGTTCACACCCACTTGCTGGCTCTTTCTCCACAAACCTCCACTGGACACTCATAATTAAGACTGAGGACAGGGCAGGAGATAAGAGAAAGTGTCTTGGTGGTTACAGGTCTCGTAGGAAGGGAGCAGCTGCCTCTGCAGGAAAAGCACAAACCTTTCCCGTTTCCTTGTCCTATAAGAAACGACAGTTTGAAGCTACTGAGGGAAAGGCAACGCTGTTACCCTCTAGACAGAGGTAAAAACTCATACCTATTAAGTAAAGAGAAAAGGAAAAAAAAAAAAAGGCTTCTACTTCAAGGGTAGAAGCAAAAAACCATGCTGGGCTCCGATGATTAAAGGTTTCAGCTGAGGAGGGGCAGGATTTCTGATAAAGCCTTGACCCCAAGATTCAGGGACAGAGGGTTCCTAAGACTGAAGCTGGACCAGGAAAACAGCTGGACCAGCCCCGCTACCCATAAACCAGCCAGCAAGAACAGAATAAGAAGCAACGGCAGTCTACCACTGGGGAAGAAGAAAACCCCTCTATGAATCATGAGAAAAAAGAAGGCCTAAAGTGTGGGGGGGTGGCGCAGAAACATTGAGGACCCAATAATTCCACTCCTAGGTATACACCCAAAGGAATTAAAGCAGGATGCAAACAGATGCTTGCATGCCAATGTTCATTACGCATCATTCATTACAGCCCGAAGATGGAAAAGCCCAAATGTCCATCAACTGATGAATGAATAAACAAAATGTGGTATATGCATTCAATCAAATATGATTTGGCTATAAATAGTAATGACTGACACATGCTACAACATGGATAAACCTTAAAACATTATGATAAGTGAAAAAGCCAGACACAAATGGCTACATGTTCTGTGATTCAATTTATAAGAATGTCCAGAATAAGCAAATCCATAGATAGAAAGTAGATTAGCGGTACTTAGGACCAGCGTATGTGGGGGATAGGAAGGTAACAGCTAAAGCTACTAGGTTCTTTTTTTTTTTTAAACATCTTTATTGGAGTATAACTGCTTTACAATGGTGTGTTAGTTTCTGCTTTATAACAAAGTGAATCAGCTATACATATATATATATTCCCAAATCTCCTCTCTCTTGTGTCTCCCTCCCACCCTCCCTATCCCACCCCTCTAGGTGGTCACAAAGCACCAAGCCGATCTCCCTGTGCTGCTTCCCACTAGCTATCTATTTAACATTCGGTAGTGTATATATGTCCATGCCACTCTCTCACTTCGTCCCAGCTTACCCTTCCCCCTCCCCGGGTCCTCAAGTCCATTCTCTACGTCTGCGTAGAGAACCTAGGGTCCTGCCCCTAGGTTCTTCAGAACCGATTTTTTTTTAAACGTCTTTATTGGAGTATAACTGCTTTACAATGGTGTGTTAACTTCTGCTTTATAACAAAGTGAATCAGTTACACATATACATATATCCCCATCTCTTCCCTCTTGCGTCTCCCTCCCTCCCACCCCTCTAGGTGGTCACAAAGTACCGAGCTGATCTCCCTGTGCTATGCGGCTGCTTCCCACTAGCTATCTATTTTACATTTGGTAGTGTATATATGTCCATGCCACTCTCACTTTGTCCCATCTTATCTTCCCCCTCCCGGTATCCTCAAGTCCATTCTCTAGTAGGTCTGTGTCTTTATTCCTGTCTTGCCCCTAGGTTCTTCATGACCATTTTTTTGTTTGTTTTTTAGATTCCATATATATGTGTTAGCATACGATATTTGTTTTTCTCTTTCTGACTTACTTCACTCTGTATGACAGACTCTAGGTCCATCCACCTCACTACAAATAACTCAATTTCATTTCCTTTTATGGCTGAGTAATATTCCACTGTATATATGTGCCACATCTTCTTTATCCATTCATCTGTTGATGGACACTTACGTTGCTTCCATGTCCTGGCTATTGTAAATAGAGCTGCAATGAACATTGTGGTACATGAGTCTTTTTGAATTACGGTTTTCTCAGGGTATATGCCCAACAGTGGGATTGCTGGGTCGTATGGTAGTTCTATTTTTAGTTTTCTAAGGAACCTCCATACTGTTCTCCACAGTGGCTGTATCAATTTACTTTCCTACCAACAGTGCAAGAGGGTTCCCTTTTCTCCACACCCTCTCCAGCATTTGTTTGTAGAATTTTTATGATGGCCATTATGACTGGTGTGAGGTGATACCTCATTGTAGTTTTGATTTGCCTTTCTCTAATGATTAGTGATGTTGAGCATCTTTTCATGTGTTTTTTGGCAATCTGTATATCTTCTTTGGAGAAATGTCTATTTAGGTCTTCTGTCCATTTTTGGATTGGGTTGTTTGCCTTTTGATATTGAGCTGCATGAGCTGCTTGAATATTTTGGAAATTAATCCTTTGTCAGTCGCTTCATTTGCAAATATTTTCTCCCATTTGGAGGGTTGTCTTTTTGTCCTGTTTATGGTTTCCTTTGCTGTGCAAAAGCTTTTAAGTTTCATTAGGTCCCATTTGTTTATTTTTGTTTTTATTTCCATTTCTACAGGAGGTGGGTCAAAAAGGATCCTGATGTGACGCATGTCATAGAGTGTTCTGCCTATATTTTCCTCTAAGAGTTTTATAGAGTCTGGCCTTACATTTAGGTCTTTAATCCATTTTGAGTTTATTTCTGTGTATCGTGTTAGGAAATGTTCTAATTTCATTCTTTTACATGTAGCTGTCCAGTTTTCCCAGCACCACTTACTGAAGAGGCTGTCTTTTCTCCATTGTATATTCTTGCCTCCTTTATCAAAGATAAGGTGACCATATGTGTGTGGGTTTATCTCTGGGCTTTCTATCCTGTTCCATCCATCTATAGTTCTGTTTTTGTGCCAGTACCATACTGTCTTGATTACTGTGGCTTTGTAATACAGTCTGAAGTCCGGGAGCCTGATTCCTCCAGCTCCACTGTTCTTTCTCAAGATTGCTTTGGCTATTCGGGTTTCCATACAAATTGTGAAATTTTTTGTTCTAGTTCTGTGAAAAATGCCATCAGGGTTCTTTTTGAGATGATGAAAATGTTCTAAAATTGACTGTGCTGACTGTCATGCATACCTACAAATATACTACAAAAAAATGAGCTGTACACTTCAAATGAGTGAACTGTACAATATGTGAATTATATCAATAAAGCTATTTTAAAAATTAACTGAAAGTGCACCAATAGACACACTCATACACAAAATTTAATAGATGATAAAAGCAGTATCTCAAATCAACAGGAAAAACATGAACTCTTAGTAAGATCTGACTTAGGAATCTACCCTGGAGATATACCAGCAAAATTATAAGAAGACACACAAAGATTATTGCAAGAGACTGGAAACTATCCAATCATTCATCAGTGGTATGGGACAGATTCAAAAAATTATGATACATCCACACTAGAGAGTACTATGACCTTTAAAAATAAAAATGAGGGCTATCCTACTTCTGTTATGCAATGCCCTCCAAGATATATTAAGTGAAAAAAGCAAGTTGGAGAAATGCATGTGTATATTTTAAAAATGGGACTACAAATAGATTTAGTTATAAATGTTTATTTAAAATATAGCAACAATGGAAAGATAATCAGAAAAAAAATTTTATGGTTGGCAATAGGCTATAAGGAACAGAGAAAGAAACCACACTATTTTGAATATACCTTCTTTGTAGCAATAACTAATTTCATTGAAAATCAAATAAAATAAGTAAACCTAAATGTATACTCAATTAGTAGCATAACCACAAAGAAGACTATTCCAAGTGACTTTAAAATACAGCAATTTGACTATTATCTCTCCAGTGGGATATACCCTAAGGACAAAAATGAAACTCTGCAAAAAAGAAACTGTCAATGTTTTGAGAAATTCTGTTGATAGAAGGAGATACAGATGGAAGATATATAATAGTAAAAACTGCAGTCTTGAATCTGAATTAGAGTATCAGTATGAACTCATGATATATTTTTCTTTAAATTAAACCTAACCTTATGCATTGAAAAAAATCTGGAAACAATGATCAGATGAGTAACAATAAGTTCCATTACTACCCACACTGTAGTTTCCACATACCATTTCCCACAAAAAGGAACCAAAGCTTCTTGGAGAAGTGGCTGATTCCAGGGCAGGAGCAGAAAATATGATCTCATTATACCAGATATCAAAGACTCTATCAAAGATTATTAGGGTCATGTGATAGAACAGCTTGGATATTAATAAGGATAATAACTGGGGACTTCTCTGGCAGTCCAGTGGTTAAGACCCTGCCCTTCCACTACAGGGGGCATGGGTTTGAGTTCGATCCCTGGTTGGGGAACTAAGATCCCACATGCTATGCAGCGTGGCCCCAAACAAAACAAAAAAACACCAAAGAAACCAGCCTGAACATTAAAAAAAAACGGGGGGCGGATAATAACTGTATTGTCTTGAAATGCATTACATATAGTTAAATGCAAGAGTTCATAATGATAACAAAAACTATCTGGTCAACACTGGAGGATACTAGTTATTTTTACCTCATTATTTTGACAATTAGTAAATAAAGAATCATACGAACTATAAACTATAGTTTATATATAAACTATACCACTGGGTAACCAAATACTAGTAAACAGTGGAAGTTTCTCTTTATAAAAGTAT
Source organism: Aethalodelphis obliquidens (assembly GCF_003676395.1). Taxonomy (NCBI): domain Eukaryota; kingdom Metazoa; phylum Chordata; class Mammalia; order Artiodactyla; family Delphinidae; genus Aethalodelphis; species Aethalodelphis obliquidens. The sequence goes on from NW_020838006.1 coordinate 5,827,530, forward strand.
TCCAGCTAATGAATGAAGGAATGACATAATTAGAATATCATTTTGCAAACCCTAATGAATAAGAGATCTAAACACTGAACATTAATGGCTGCTACCGTCACAGAACAAGACCTTACGTGCCTTCCTAATGTTACATGCCAGCTGGTGGAAGAAGAGCACTACTTATGAAGTAGTCTTGCCAAAAAAAAAAAGACTGATTCTGATCAAACTTTAGATCCAACTACCAATTTATAGGAAATACAGAGAAAACATCATAGGAATGAAATCAGCAAAATCCAGACTGTGGGAAACTCTACCACAAACAAAAGCCAAGAATTTTTTTTAAAAGGCACTGAGGGAGAAACAGATTAAGAGACTTAATAAACATGTTAGGACTTCCCTGGTGGTGCAGTGGTTAAGAACCCACCTGCCAATGCAGGGGACACAGATTTGATCTCTGGTCTAGAAGAGTCCACATGCCGCAGAGCAACTAAGCCCATGAGCTATAACTACTGAGTCCACATGCCACGGCTACTGAAGCCCGCGCACCTACAGCCCATGCTCCACAACAAGAGAAGTCACCACAGTGAGAAGCCTGCACACTGCAACGAAGAGCAGCTCCTGCTCGCTGCAACTAGAGAAAGCCCACGTGCAGCAACAAAGACCCAACCCAGCCTAAATAAATAAACAAATAAACATGTTAACTGAGGTAAGCAGAAAAATGGCCTCCCAATGTGTTCACATCCTAATCCCCAGACCTGTGAAAAGATTAACTACATGGTAAAAAAAACTTTAAAGATGTGGTTAAGGATCTTAAGATGGGGAAATTACCCTGGGATTATCCTGGGCCCAAGAGTCCTTATAAGAGACAGGGTGGAGAATCAGTCAGTCAGAGGAGATGTGATGACAGAAGCAGTGGTCAGAAAGAAAGATCGGGAGGATGAGATACTGAGGGCTTTGAAGATGGAAGAAAAGACCATAAGCCAAGAAATGTAGGCAGTTTCTAGAAGCTGGAAAATTCTCTAAGGTCTCCAGAAGGAATACAATCCTGCTGAAACCTTGATTTTATACCAATAAAACCCATTTCTGACTTCTGACCTCCAGGACTGTAAGAAAATAAATGTACTTTGTTTTAAGATACAAAGTGTGTGGTAACTTGTTACAGCAGCAATAGAAAACAAATATATTAATGAATCACAACATGTGAACCTTATTCAGATCCTGATTTTTCTTAAAACAACTAATTTAAAAATTTGTACTACATTTTTAAAAACTAGAAATTTAAACCCAACATATTTTATATCAAGGAATTTTTTATGTATAATAGTATTGAGGTTATGCTATTTTTTTTAAAGAGCACTTATTGATATCTTTGAGACATTAGTAGAAAGACTTAACTGATGAAACAATATATTTGCAATTTATGATAAATTCAATATTATAAAGATATCAAATCTTCCCCCCAAAAGATGACATCCAATGTAATCCCAATAAAAAGCCACAATTTTTTGGTGCAACTTGACTAGCTGGTTCTAAAATTCGCATGGGATAGTAAATAAAGACCCAATAATAGCCAACACATTCCTAAAGAATCTGGTGAGTAAATATGACACAGCAAACATCAAGATTTACCACGGAGCTACAAATAACTTTCTTGAATTTCCATTTAGACATCTTTCAACTTAGCCTGCATCTTGGCTAAGGATCCTTTCAGTAGAATACTAAAACCCTGAAAAAAGAAGAAAAAACAACTAGAGCAGTATTCCAATTTGCTCCTCACCAATTTCTTAGGAACTCAAATGCCTCCATTCAGATCCTTTAAAAAAAAGAGCAAAAATAATGTACTTTCTAACATGTACATATAAAATATAAAATAAAAATATAAAACATATTATATAATATAAAATATACAACAATAAAATATGTAAAATATATAATATATGGGAAGTCCCTGGTGGTGCAGGGGTTAGGACTCGGCACTTTCAGTGCCAGGGCCCAGGTTTGATCCCTGGTGGGGGAACTAAGATCCTGTAAGCCTCGTGGCTCAGCCAAATTTTATATATATGTATGATTGTGTATATATGTGTATGTGTGTATGTGTGTATATATATATATATATATATAGAAAGAGAGAGAGAGAGAGACATAAAAGCACAAATAACATACCTTTTAACAGGTAGAAAAACAGAAACCCCAAAAAGCAAACTTTGGGCTACAACCAAGCTTAAATTTTATGGTGTTTTTAAGCCACAAAACTGAAAATTTTTAAAAATGTATGGGGAATTCCCTGGTGGTCCAGTGATTAGGACTTGGGACTTTCACTGCCAAGGCCTGGATTCAATCCCTGGTCAGGGAACTAAGATCCTGCAAGTGGCATGGCATGGCCAAAAAAAAAAAATTATGAAATTTTATTAACCCCAAGAAGTCCCAGAACCTTTAGGGTCATTTTCCTATTCTTTCTTTCTCTCTCTCACTTCCTTTTTACCTCTGAATTACAAGTGGTTGAACATCTTTGAGTAATCTGACATCAATAAACTCACACGCAGGTTGTCATCTTGGTGACAGAGTTTTAATTCAATATAATGTTTAATCTTCAAAATGATTTAAATCAGAAATGTTGTCAACCAACAATAGAGCTAAGTAATTGCACGCGATAGTAATTACCCCCAATTTAAGAATCACAACTGGGACTTCCTTGGCGGTCCAGTGGTTAAGAATCCGCACTTCCACTGCAGGGGGCAAGGGTTTGATCCGTGGTGGGAGAACTAAGATCCTGAATGCCACGCAGTACGGCCAAAAAAAAAAAAAAAAAAAAATCACAACTTTCCATGTAAAAGTCAGAAAGCCTGACAACAAGAGTTCTTGAAATCTAGGTAGGACATAAGCTTAATTCACAGTCATAGATTTTTTCCACCATAGGTGCAACAGAGGAAAGGCATGTGTTATTCATAACAAGCATACTTCTGTAATGCTCCTTCTCTCATTAGGAAATACTGTAGGTGTACAGGACTTTTTTTCCCCACACAAATTAACTCAGCATCTAAGAAAATGAGTAAAAGAATGGGATAGAATAATTGGCAAGTGAACATGTATGCACAGATCAAATAAGTAAAACATGATGGCTTACAAATTTTGAAAACCTGAACAGAAATATCAGGTTTTTATATAAATATATTAAAAAACTATTTCCCTCAAAGAAGGAGGGAAATAAGTAACTTAAAGATACTGATAAATTCTAGGTAGGGCAAGGGGGACAAGACAGGAAGTATAACCCAGTATTTCCACTGCTAGACACATAACCAAGAACAATTATTGGAGACACACAGTATTCTTCCCTGCAGCTCTGCAGCCCAAAGGTATATGGCCATACTTGGTAGCCCTGCTGCCAGTCATTTAAGTAAATAAAAGCCCTGTTTGAAGTTATCAGAGGCTAACACTTTTGTGTGTGTGTACACAGTTTTACTATATGAGGTTTCCAGGAATGCAGCCAGCAGATAAATCAAATGTGCTTTCACACACTTTCACTGATTCTACAAATACTGAGAGCCTGCCATGGGTACAAATGCTGGAAGGTGGGTACATACAGCAGTGGGAATCTTAATAAATTCTAGTTCCTTCAGTTTTCTCAGTGAAGTAGGAAGCAAGGCCATCAGCTGAAACTGATGATGGAAGCAGAACTATTGATAGGTCTGAGGGGAGAGGAACAGATGAAAGAATGAATGAACCAAGAAAACATAGGAAGATTGCCAGGCTCCAAAGAGGACCCACTTGAAGGTCAGGAATTTAAAATGAAAGCAGAGGCTTCCCTGGTGGCGCAGTGGTTGAGAGTCCGCCATGCAGGGGACACGGGTTCGTGCCCCAGTCCGGGAAGATACCACATTCCGCGAAGCAGCTGGGCCCGTGAGCCATGGCCGCTGAGCCTGCGAGTCTGGAGCCTGTGCTCCGCAGCAGGACAGGCCACAACAGTGAGAGGCCCGCGCACTGCAAAAAAATAAATAAATAAAATGAAATCAGTTAGAGGTTTTGTGTTTTTCTCCATCCACCTTCAGTTGCACTGGTGCAGGTGCAGGGTAGGTAGAGTTCGATTAACTAGGATTACATTTTATCAAATGAGAACCACAAAGGAAAAGTGAGGAGGGAGAAGAGAATTAAAAATGAATGTAAGGGTGTGATTGACTGACTAGGATATTTAAACTCAAGACAAGAGGGATAATGGGACAGTTAAAACTTAAATGAATTGGATGTCACATGGGGTGGTCAATCTCTTTAAGATGGTATAGTCAAAGAAATAAGGTTCAGAATTTATAGTCACAGAATATCACAACCACCAACAGTAATGCCGCTGGTGAAGTCTGAATAATGAGCAACCACATACCTGTAGTGGTCTGAATCGGCATTTATAGCAATATGTACTGATGCAGCCATCTGACTAGCATTATGTCTTCCTGGGTAGTCAGGCTGGCACATTTACATATTGAAACATTTTATCTCATTATAAATTATGTGTAATTTTCCTTTATAGTACAGTTAGGTCATTACTGGGATTTTTTTAAATGATGTGTATTGAGTATTATCTATAAATTTTATTTCAGGATTGTAAAGGGGGCATTAAAAGAAGGCACTGAATCTGACAGGGTTCAGAATCACCACCCTACAGAAACTCCCATGCACATGTACAAGGTGACAATGCAAAAGGACAATGCGAACAGGAAAAAGTTAAAAACAACCTGGATGTTCTTCCTATATGGCAGGTAAAAGGAAGAGACAACATCCATATATACAGATAGACTTCAAACTAAAAAATAGTATATTGTAAGAAATTGATGGTTTATAAGATACACAATCAAGGTGATGCTAACATTGAAAAGTATCATCCTTCAAATGGCAAAAGGGCTGTGATTTTGGATTATAAGACTTGAAATCCTAGCACATTACTAGCCCAGCACTAGTTATAATATAAATGGTACTTACTGTTTTCTCCATTTTTAGGGTCAACTTGTTATAGTTGCAGATAGATAAAATTAAAAAGTGAGAGTAGAGCTGACAAATGATAGGATATTGAAGAGGTTTACAAAAGTACAGAAAAGGAAAGGAAAATCCTGATCTCCCTTGGTTTAAGTACTCCACCAATATACCAGGTCTATGACCTACGCCAAGATACTTTTATCTTCTTTTCTACAAAATGAGGAAATAATACTGACTTTCTAAGGCCACCTTAAAGATTAAAATGAGATAATGGAAATAAAGCACTTGAGACAATGCCTGATACTCACTAAGGACTTTTAAAATGGTGGGTATCATATTTAACTGCATTTTATAAGGGACACTTTATTGCTGTTGTACCATTTTAAAATTTGGGAACTCATGAAATCACAGGACTATCCTTACCAAAGTCAAACACCAGAGCATATATATTTTATATAATATACATACCTATTCCCACATTTTTAATCTTCAATTATGATTTCTCCACTGGGATGAAGACCCCAACCGTCCATTTAACATCTCAACTTGGATGTCAAATGACCTTCTCAAACCTAACTTTTTACTTCCTTCACCCAACTTGTTTTCTCAGTCTTCCCCATTTCAGTAAATACTACCCTCTACTGGTGCTCAAGCAACGCAACTACCCCTAACTGCTCTCTCTCAATGCAAGAGGAGGTGCTATTGGCTTTACCACCAAGTCACATACCAAATCTTCCACTTCTCAGTACTGCCACTGCTACCAAACAAGTCTTAGCCACCATCGCTCTCCTTCTTCTTTTGCTGCTTTACTGTCCACTGCCCACAAAGCAGCCAACCCTTTGCATAAAAACCTCTGCCAATTTAGAATAAAATCCTATGAAGCTCTTTCTACCTGCCTCCTCAACTTCACCTTTCTGAACACCTCACTCACTTGTAAACTCTAGCCATGCTGGCCTTCTTTATGTTCCTCCACAGAACTAGGCTCTCTGCATTTGCAGTTTCCTCTCCCTAAAGGCATTCTTCATTCCTGTATTTCTTTCCTGTCTGTACTCAAATTTCACCTCACTTCCTTTACTTCCAAAATAGTCTCATCTTCTCCTCATTCTTTCATATCAGTTGATTTACAAACACTTGTTACTTGAAACTATTCAATTTTTATACCTATCTGTCTCCAAGACAGCAGTGATCTCACTCTTCCCTCCTTTAAATCACTCTCTCAGTGAGGTCTTCAATGACCAACTATTTAAAATTCCAACATCTGCATCCTGCCCAACACTCCTATTCCCTTCACTGCTTTTCTCCAAAGCATTTACCACCATCTAACATACTACAGATTTTAGTTATTTTATCCTGTTTATTCCTCTGCCCCCACAAGAATCTAAGCAAGGATTTCTGTCTTTTTTTCACTATTGTATCCCAAGTGCCCAGAAGATTGTCTGCACATGGTAAGTCCTCAATTAATATCCAAATGAAGCTGAATGAATAAGCCTTTCTAGTCTTGTTCACAGGTGGGTCTTCAATATCTGGAATAATACCCAGCATATAAGTATAGTCACTCAAATTCACTGTTATTAAGAAACTCAAATTCTGAAGTACTATCAAATCCAAAGAAAAACTATATTTTGTTCAGCATAACTTGAAATTTAAGTACATTTCTATTTGTATGTATGTTCAAAAAATTCCATGATACATTTTTTTCAAAAGATTTAAATATTCATTGTATCTTGAATAAAAAATGATGACCTAGCTTGGTAACTTAGTTTATAAATCCCAAATAAACTAATTAGAATGCCCTCTCCCTAACAATGTCAGAAAAGCTCTTATACTACAGAATTCAGTAGAAAGGAGAGAACTAATGATTCAAGGAGAGATCAGAATTAATGAATTAATGTCCTTGAGAAGGCAAGAGGGCATGGGATACACATGCCTTCATACCCATGTGGGGGGATTGGTAGAAGTGGGAAAGATAGATAATTTGTTCACTATAACAGAGAAGACAGAGTTATATGGGCACAGCTACAAGGAAGTATGTAGGTGAGGATGTGGGAGTTCTCTTTGGATTTCTGAAATTGTCTCAGGCTATAGTATCTACTGAGGACCATGGACAGAATGTGTAGTAAAGAGATAAGAACTTGAGTCAGATCCCTTAAGGATTCTAACTCTTAAGGATCAGTTAAAGGAAAAACATAACACTGAGTAGAAGTAGTGCTTAGAGACAAGAAAAAACAGGATACTGTGGTATCACAGAAGCCAAAAATATGTTTCAAGAGATGGGACTACTTAACTGCCATTCACTGATGGTACATCTGAGGAGTGAAATGGCCCAAAGCCAATTCAACCACAGCCAGCGTAGAGGTGACACATCAACCTTCACTTGGGAAGGATAGCAAGCATTACCAAAGAGCCGACTTTCTACAGCAGCCTAGGCTGTAACACAAAATCACCTATCTTGAGTGTGTATGCTCTTCTTACAGTGTAAGTAAATTTAGCTTGTTTCTTCCAAAGAAATAAAACTAATCCCCTAAACAGTAATGACATATTCTTAAATATTAACTTTTCCCAAAGTTTTTAAAAATAATAAAGAGATAGTATATAATGGAGCACTGAAGTGGTTAATTCTCAAACTGTCTATTATTCTTGTAAAACGTCAAACCCTTCCAAAACTCATATAAGTTTCACCATTAAATCTGCATAATAATTTTAGAGTTTGCTTTTCTTCTCCATGATGATAATGCTTTCAAAGTACAGCCTATTCGCTGGGTTATAAGGATCTATTACTAAGAAGAATCACTTCATCCACAGGACGTTTGGGCCAACATTTTAAAGCAACACTGCCACCAGAAGACTAGAAAGAAAAGTTACTGCCAAAAACCACAGTTCAGGCTGATTACAGAATATTTACCTGGTCTCCCAACTTGGCTACATTACAACCTGCCTACTACCGGCTCTTCAGAAACACTCATTCCTTCTTGTACCTCATCCTTTTATTTTTTTGTCAGCATCAGCTAACCTTCTACGGCACGGTTTCAAATCCGAGTCAGTCCTCAACTGGGGCAAAACAAAATGACAGCATTCAACTGCCTTCCGTCGGCCATAACGAAAAGCAAATAAATAATGCCATGAGGTCAGCATCTTTTCATTAGATTTAACAGTAAACTTAATCAAGCATGCTATTAAGCTCTAAAGATGCCTTAGACACGAAAAGCACAATCTTCCAGACACACACACACACACACACAAACTATATAAGAAAAAAAGAAACAGACGATTAAGTAGGATAAAAATCACTAATGAACAGGGATTAACTTGACATCTTTCAACTTAAAATTTGTATCCTCATGTCCTACGTCTTTGTCTGGGTGTTTACATAGGTACGTAGAAATGTAAAACGTCTTCGAACCTTTTATGCATGTAAATGATCACTGATTTTTTAAAATACGTGATGAAACATTATATCCCACTGACAAGGAACTCCGCACGGTGCGGTGTCACGGAATCGCTGAATTTGTCACTGTTCACAATTGTGGAAAAAGTTGGTCGTGGTGGGAAGTCGGTCTCCGGCTCGAGTTCGGAGAGGCAGGCTCCCCGGTGGGGGCGCGTCGGGGGACCCCGAGTTCGCGAGGCGGTTCCGAGGTGACCGACGCACCCCCGAGGGCTCGCCCGGCCGGCCTCGTACATCCGTGATTAAAGGGCCGACGGGGGAGGGCGTGCCCGGCCAGGCCGCGCCGCTGCCGCTTACCCGGTAGTTGCTCGAACCCACCCAGCCGGTGAGAGCGTCGACCGTCTTGCCCAGACAGCCCAGGTCCTCCTCCAGGTCTGGGATGGCGCCAGGGACGCCGAGGTAGAGCAGCAGCTCCTGGCCGACCTGCAGGCGGCCGCCTACGTCCTTCTGCTGCACCTGGGCGCTGAAGTACTCCATGCAGCGGGGTTCCATGGCCGCGACCGCTCGCCCGCCCGTGAGGGACCAACTTTCGCCGAGCGCCGCCCAGCCGCCAGCGCGGGGCCCCACGGGAACGGGAGGGACGCGCTGGGTTCGGCCGAGGCGCGGCTCGTGGGGCGCGGCGGGTGCAGCGTCAGGCGCGGATCGGCCCCCAAACTAGTCAAACTCGGCGCCCCCCGCGCCCCAACCCGCTTCAGAGGCCGCGGCCGCCGGCGACGTCAGCGCGCGCTTGACGTCAGCGCGACGCCGGCGGGCGAGCGCCCGCCCGCCTGTCCGGACTCTAGCTTCGCGGAGGAGGCGGGGGCGGAGGCGGAGGCAGGGGCGGGAACCGTTGGGAACAGTGAGACCCCTGCGGGGAACTGGGGTCGGACCGTGTTGGCACCCCCGGGAAGCCGACAGTTCTCTACAACCCGCCATCTCAGCAGCCTGCCCTCGCCCTGTAAAATCGAGAACACTTCCAGGTTTTCCTCCACTTGAAACCAATACTTTGGAAAGTTTCTGGTACTTGGAATTCCACTTTCCCAGCCCCACTCCCGGGTTTTTGGGTTTGTTTTGTGGTGGTGGTGGTTGTTTTACTTTGTAAAATACACTTCCTTATTTAAAAAACAAAAAACAAACACCATGACTCCTGCTTCTGGTTGGGTCACCATGTGATGCTTTTTTTTTTTTAACTAAGGTTTAATTTGCAGAGTAAAATGCACAGATTTTAAGTGTTCAGTCCATGTGCTTTGGCAAATGTATTCACCAGTGTGAAGAGCTACCATCCTAAAGAAGTTGGAGCACATTTTCATCACCCTAGGAAGTTCGAGGAACATCCCAGTCAATAACCACTGCCTTGCCAAGCATTTCTAATCGGATTTCTATCACTGTAGCATAGGTTTCCCTGTTCTTTAATTTCATGTGACTTCACACAGTTTGTACTCTTATTGACTCGGGCTTCTTTCTTTCTTTAGCATACGTTTTAAGGCTGATCCAGTGCTGTTGGTGTGTCAGTAATCCCTTTTTATTGCTGAGTAGTATTCCATATATGGAAGAACCACAGTTCGTGACCCAGTCACCTGTTTATAGACAGTTGAGTTGTTTCATTTTTCAGTTTTCCAGCTGTAACCAGCCATAACCATTAGTGTACAAGTCATTGTGCAGAGACAGGCTTTCATTTCTCTTGGGTAAATACCAAGGACTGGAATTACTAGGTCGTATGAGAAGTGTATGTTTAACTTTAGAAGAAACTGCCAAGCTGTTTTCCAAAGTGGCTGGACCATATGACACTCCCACCAGAAGTACTCGGAAGTTCCAGTTGTTCCACATCCTCCACAATATTTGGTATGGTTGGGGTAATTAGTTTTAGCCATTTTAGTGTGTGTAAACTGGTCTATAATACATTCTAAATGCACATTGGGACTTCTCTGGCAGTCCAGTGGTTAGGACTCCACGCTTCCACTGCAGGAGGTGCTGGTTTGATCCTTAGGGAACTAAGATCCCGCATGCCCTGCGGTGTGGCCTAAAATAAATAAATAAATAAAAATTAAAAAAAATAAATGCACATTGTGTTTAGCTTCCTGCCAATTATTTCCAGCCACAATTTAATAATGATTTTATGTATCTGTCTCCTCTATTACACAGAAAGCTCCAAGATCATTTGTGTTTTCCCTTGGATGGTGTTTGGCAAATAATGGGTGCTCAGTCAATTTAAGTTGAACAAGTGAATGAATGTAATGAAATGCTTGAGATGTTCACAGTAACAAAATAATAACAACAAAAACAATAATAATACACTCTCCAGATTCAAAGAAACCTCTCTTCTGTGTTTACTCTGAGGTTTTTTCTATATTTCTCTGTTTCTCTTTGTATTGTAATGTAAAGTTTCTTCCATCTTTGATTGACTGTAATCTCCCTGCAGTTAGGCCTCAATCAAGTAAACTGTAGTAACTGTTCCTTGAGTGTCTAAAGGTTCTGTTCATATGGGTTACAGAAGAATATAAAAAAAGGGTCCAATCCAAAGAAGTTTGTTTTCTAATTGCCAGGGACCAGGTGCAGTATGTGGTATAGGAAAAAAAAAATGTAGGAGGCTCTGGATTCTAGGTTCAGCCCTACCTGTCCCTGTGACCAAAAGTTACTGCTGCCCTAAGCCCTCTGTTGTCTCCCTTCACCTTTCTGAACTTGTGTAACTCAAGGTCTTTAAGTTGATAACTAAATAGTCTTCACGTTATAAAATAATATTATGGCATTTGAGTAACGTTGGAAGTACCTATGAAATGTTTAGTAACACTGGTTACTATTACCTGTGCATACCCTCTGTGTGTTTCATTAATTCATCGACAAATATCTTCTGAAAGCTCGTTATGTGCTACACACTGTGCCAGGGTCCACAGATACAAAGTTCATTTAGATCTGGTCTCTACCCACAACAAACCTAAGTACAGACAAGAAAATCAACATTCCCAGGATGCGAGGATGGGGTAAGCAGAAGGTATTTGGAAGCCTATATGAGAGGCTTCTTATCTAGATGGCACTGAGAATGGGGGTGGGAGAGGTGTAAACCAGGGAAGGCTTCCTGGAGAGGTTTATGTATAAATTGAGTTTTGAGAACATATAGGAATTAGCTAATTAAAGAAGTGATTTTTTTCATATGCTCCAGCAATCCCACTCCTGGGCATATACCCAGACAAAACTATAATTAGAAAAGATACATGCACCCCTATGTACATAGCAGCACTATTTACAACAGCCAAGATGTGGAAACAATCTAAATGTCCATTGATGGATGAATGGATAAAGAAGATGTGGTACATATGTGTATACAATGGAATATTATGCACCCATTAAAAAGAATGAAATAATGCCCTTTGCAGCAACATGGATGGACCTAGAGATGATCATACTAAGCAAAGTAAGCCAGAAAGAGAAAGAGAAATACCACATGATATCACTTATATGTGGAATCTAAGATAAGACACAAATGAACATATCTACGAAACAAAAACAGACTTACAGATATAGAGAACAGACTTGTGGTTGCCAAGGGGGAGCGGAGGGTGGAGGAGGGAAGGACTGGGAGTTTGGAATTAGCAGATGGAAACTATTATATATAGAATGGATAAACAACAAGGTCCTACTGTAATAGCACATGATTCAACATTCTGTGATATTCAACATTCTGTGATAACCCATAATGGAAAAGAATATGAAAAAGAATATATATACATATAACTGAGTCACTTTGCTGTATAGCAGAAATTAAACACAACATTGTAAATCAACTATACTTCAATAAAATTTTTAAAGTGTTTTTTTGAGGAATAATATGTTTATCTACAAGATGTAGTCTTGACTATTTAAATTTAACATTGTTATTATCATTACATACCTCCTACGAAATCTACTTATTTCTCTATAGCACTGTTATCTGTCCTCAGTTAAATATCGTTAGAACAGAAAGTTCTCAAGCCTTCTAGTTCACGGCACTTTAGTATCAGTGATTTTTCACAGAACCTTAGACCAAAAGAAACACCTAAGAAATACATCTACTGAATAGTAAGAGCCAAACAATAAGTATTCACATCCTAACATCTTAGTAGGCATTTGAAAAAAAAGTGCATTTTCATTTCGTTCTTAAATAAGCACACTTACTTATGAGATATCTGCACCTGTTGGTACACTGCACGATTTCTCAAACCTGGGAATCAGACTGGACACTGCCTGTGGTACATTGCTTCTCATGTAGCACTGGCTTTTTATCATAGCAACCACAGAAAACACAGCCTTGCAAAAATGGCATCAATGAAAGAAATGTACCACAATCTAATGTTGAAACTTCTAACTCCTTGGAGTTAGTAGTTCACTCCATGACGGACAGATGCCAAATATCACCGTTTCCTTTTAAAATTAAGCTATCCTGGAAGGCTCTTGTTGAGTTTATGGCAGCACCCTGGGGTACTTGAGCACACAATTTAGGAATCTTGGCAGACAGATATCTGACGATGCCCAAGTTATCAGAGAGACAAAGAGAACAGGAAATGAAAATAGCAGCTCATGAAGGAAGAAAGCGTGGGTCCAATGAGAACTGGGCTTCACAAACGCCATTGCCTGAAGAGCTCAGCTTGACACGTTAGGTCTTTTAATCCTCCAAGCAACCCTATGTGGAAGGTATTACATCCCCATTTTAAAGATGAGAAAACTAAGGCTCAGAGATTAAGTCTCCAGCCTCACTCATGATTTCAGATTCATGATTTAAACACAGGATGTCTGGCTTCTCCCAAATAGATAATTTTAAAGAAAAGAAAACAAACAAACAGAAAAGTTTGGAATTTACTACCAAAATAATAACACTCCTTGTATCAATATAACATAGTCTTTCTTTGAATATCCATACAGTATTTCCACCGAGAACTTGCTTTTCTCTGAACTGCTGTTAAAAAGAGAAGAGCAAGCAGGCACAGAAAATGGGTAGAAATAATAGGGGAAAAAACAGCATAAGAAACATCTACACTCTTTCGTAATCAGTCACTAAATGTATCTGGGAGCACAAGTCTATTTTTAACTGGCAACTAGACTGAAATAGATCATTTAAATACAGGAGACCGACTTCCTGACCTATTTGTTCATTATTTGTGATAATAGTGGAAACTTTGAGTCGACTTTCTTCTGACACTGGACTTTATTTTCCACATGGAGACTGACAGACAAATCACGACACTGCTAGTTTGAAACCATACTTCCAATAAATACCCATCAAGAAGGGCATTGTGTTAGGTACTACAGTGGCAGCGGGGCCATTGGGTGGCTCACCAAAGATAGATCACAATCTCTCCCAAAGGTTAAGAGGGATATGTACACGAGTGTTCAGAGCAGCTTTATTCATAATAGCCCAAACTGGAAACATCCCAAACATCCACCAACTGGAAAATAGATGACTGTGGTATATAGCCATACAATGGAATTCTACAAGGCAATAAAAAACAAACTACTGATACACTCAACAATGAGGATGAATCTCAAAAACACCATGTTGGGCACAAGAAATCAGACCCAAAAGAATATATACTCTGTGATTCTGTTTACGTAAAGTTCTAATACAGGGAAAACTTATTGATGGTGATAAAAATTAGAAGAGGTATTATCACAAAGAATGGGAGTCGGTGGGTATTGACTAGGAAATTGACTAGGGCCTGAGAGAACTTTCTGCAGTAATGGACATGTTCTATATCTTGACCTGAGTAGTGATCATTGCAGTATATGCATAGGTATCAATTCAACAAGTTGTGCACTTAAGACTAGTACATGGTGTGTTTATTATATGTATGTTAAAACTAATAAAAAGTAGGGGAAAAAAGTTAAGGCTAAAGAATTAAAAGGAAAATAAGGGATAAAAGAGTTATAGTCTATTGCAGGACTATCCAATAGAAATATAATACATATGTGACCATAAAATATTAATATATGTAATTAATTTTTTTCTAGTAGCCACAGTTTGAAAAGTAAAAAGAAATAAGTGAAGTTATGTTTAGTAATATATAGATTATATTTTATTTAATGATGTTTTAAAACAAGATTGAATAAAGTTATAGCTGATGTTTTCTTACATTGTATATTTAATAATTTTATTTATTATATTTAATATTTTATTAATATTCAAATGTTATTTAGAACTGTGATCAAAATGAAAATTGTTATTAAAATGTTTTATATATTAGACATTGCAGGTCTATTGAAAATAGCACCAATTTAGAATTAGAAAACTCAAGTTCTGATATTACTAGCTGTGTAAACTTAAGTTATCTGTTAACTTCTCTGAGTTCCAGTGTTTCAGTCAAAATAAAGGAAATTAGGGGGAACTCCCTGGTGGCCCAGTGGTTAGGACTCGGTGCTTTCATTGCCAGGGCTCGGGTTCAATCCCTGGTCAGGGAACTAAGATCCCGCAAGCCACGTGCTGCAGTCATAAATAAATAAATAAAGGAAATCAGTAATGACTGTAGGGCGAGAGGCTCCTACGTAAGTCTCGCATATGTCTTGTTGGGTATGCCAAGAAAGCAAGGCCTTAACTGTTACCAACCAGGGTTCTTGGCCTTCCTTAATCAACAGAAATTGATAAGAGGCCATACAGGAAATCAGGCAAGGCTTTATTGGGGCCCCTGCTGCAGCATGGGGGAGCAAAAACAAATAAGAGGTGCCCTTGCTCACTCCTCCAGGGGGGCGAGCAGGTTCCTTATATGGGGTGAGGGTAGGGGTATGTCATGGATTGGGCTGGAGTGTTGGCTTAGGTGGTCTGCCCACCGCTTTGGTGGTGTTGTGTGCAGGGGGCATGTGCAGTACCCTGCTTTTGCTCCCGACACACTGTTTTTGCTCCTGGCTCTTCAGAAGTGGCAGTTGAGTTTTTTGGTCTTATTGTATCTTATTGTCTATAATTTGCCCCAGTTGCACATGGGCACAGTTATTTTTAGTCCCTCACAGTTTCTCTGTATTTTGTTGCTCAAGGAGATATTTGTCCAGGTGTAAGCACTGCAGTAAAGGGTCCCAGGTCCCAGGTCCCAGGTCCCAGCTTGTCTTGTGGCCTCTCTTTACCTGGTATGTTTTCAGTGAGCAACCTTGAGGGATGAAATAATGTCTCCCTCCAAGACAAAAAACAGGTTTACTTAGTGCTTACTCTAAAATGGAGGATTCTCCAGCTTCTGTTTCTCTCCTGTAACACAACCCCATGAAATTTGGGAGGCAAAGGGGAACCGTTGCAAACATGAAGCTTGCACTGAGTATTTTGCCATGAGTAGAAAAGGCCTTTGTCTCTGACCCAGAAGTCTTGCATCTTCTGTTAGCATCTATGAAACAGCAAAAGGCCAAGTTATTAGCTTGTAAGTAAGGTAAAACCAAGGGCCATCACCCACCACAAAGACTTTTTTTTCATTTTTTGGTAAAAATCAAATGAAATCCATTGAGAAGTGGATACAAAAAGAAAATATATGAAAAAGAATATATATATGTATAACTGAATCACTTTGCTGTACGGCAGAAATTAACACAACATTGTAAATCAACTACAGTAAAAATTTTTTAAAAAAAGATTCCATCAATGTAGTAAATATTTGAAAAACAACATTAGGTGGCATACAATTAACCCCTAGACAAATGAAACACAAGTATTAAGGAAGTCCAGCTAAAAAGATCAGACAAAACTTCACAGGTTGCTCTGGAAATTAATGATGAAATAGACCTACCTGTCCCAGCAATATTTGTTGTAAAATTATTTCTATGAGTAAATATTTTCTCATACATTTCCAATATAAGAAAGTCAAAAGTGGATTCCCAATGAGCAGAATGTTTTGTTGAAGAAAGGGGCTAAGAGTTAAAATGGGGATAAGTTTCAAGATGAATTGAGAGTTACAGAGTTTCCATCACCCTGCCTATTAGGAAGGCTCTACCCAACTGTACCACCAATGGCTTCAATTCTCCTAACTTCCCACTATGACCCTGGGGTACAGAAGGACTTATTTATGTAATACTTCAAATGGGAAATACCTTTGGTTTTCCTACCATTTTTAAGAATTTGAGTTAAGTTCTCTAAGGGATAACTCAAATCCAGAAGGAACTTAAATGCTTCTTGGGGAGAAGAATTTAACTCCAAACTTTCAACTCCAAAAATATATATGTTACGATGGTAAATGTGGGAATAGTCATAAATGTGTATGGTCCAAGGTGGGAAATACTATTCTCACATGGCAGATTTAAGAGACACTTTTTTAGATAGGAGCAAATGAGGTGAGTGGGAGTATGGATGTGATTTCAGCAAGGAGAAGCAGAGAAGGGATCCCAGGGGCAAGAAGGAATCTGGATGTAGAGGCAGGAAATGCCAGGCTGAGCTCAGCAATCATGGCCGGGCCAGTTTGGCTGGTTCCTGGGACCTATATGGAGGAGTTCTTGTCAGAATTTTTAAGCCCTAAAAAGGTTTTGTCACATACATTCAGTAAGGAAAATAAACAATATCCCACTCTTTCATGGCAGCCAGTCTTATTTTCATAAAAGCCTGGAAAAATGTAAAATTTTATGTGTAGTGAATGATAGGAAATTTTGGTGGTTTGATATTATCAGGGTGTTCAGTCATGTTTTCCCATCCAATATGTCAAAGGTGAGTTAGCCTGTGGTAAGAAAGCCCTGAAAATATCACTGGGAGACATTGCATTAATGTGAGACTTCTTGCCCAGTCCACAAGGATACACCCAGCCATTATTTTCAAAAATAAATTTCCCACCTTATAAAACTGTTTTTAATTTTTTTGTGTGATAAAGAAAGAAGATCTACTAACTCCCATAAAATCAATTCCTGCCCAGTTGCTTCTGACGGGATATTTTGTTACAAGTGGCACTTTTTCATTTCATTTAGCAGTGAGTTTTCTAAGAAAAAAAGCACCAAAAAGTTTCTGTTCTGAAACTCTGGTTTCTGCCTGATTGTCTTTACTAGTTATTACTAGTTATTAATTACTGAGTAACAAATTACCTCAATTTAATGGTTGAAAACAACAATATATATTCATAATCTCACAGATTCTGGTGGCCAGGAATTTGAGAGCAGCTTAGCTGGATGTCTTTGCTCAGGCTCTTTCAGGAACCTGCATTTAAGATGTCAGCCAGGGCTGCTGTCATCTGAAGGCTTGACAGGGTTGGAGAATCTCCCTTCTAGGTGGCTCATGTCCATAGTTGTGGGCAGGAGGCCTCAGCTCCTCACTGCATTAATTTCTCCATAGGGCTGCTTGATTGTCTTCATGACATGGCAGCAGAATTTTTCCAAAGTCAGAGATCCAAGACAACGGAGAAAGTGACAATGTCTTTTATGGCCTCATCTCAGAAGTCACACGCCATCATTTCTCCAATAGTCTTATTATTTACAGAGATGGGGGAGGGGACAATACGAGGGCATGAAAACTGAAGGCAAGAATGGGGATTATTCTGGAAGCTGATACCACACTATCTTTAATTGTAATACTTTTAAAATATTGATAATTGTATTTTCAAATGGGAACAGGAATCAATAGTGAAAAGGAGTAAGTTTTAATAGTAAGTTTGAAACAGTGAGAACAGGAGAAATTCAGAAAAACCTGAAATTATCGAAGTTACTGACAGCTCACAACTACCCAAATTTCCCTGTGCTTATTTTGACAGTGATGTATTCCAATCATCATTTTAACAAGCCAAAATCCATCTAAAATGTAGATAGATATAATCAGATGTTTAATACAAATTTCTATTATTGTGGATGCGTGAATGAGACTAAAGGTTTGTATATGGTTTTTGAGAAAACTGAGTATTAATTGCCTGGAACCATTATATTTGAAGTGACATTTAAAAATCAAACTTGCAAACTTTTTTTAACCATAAAGAAAGAAGCCCTGGCTACAGCATTACAATAAAATTCACACATCAATTAAAAATTTCATAAAGCTCCCAGACTTTTTAATTACCTTGGAAACTGATGTTTATTTTAAAAATATGAAAAATTAGTGACATGCTATATGGTAGATATTTCCAAATCTGTTTAGGTCAAAAGAGGTTGCCAATCTGGAGAATGTGTTCTTGTAAAAATAGCACAGTTAATAAACACACCTGAGTATGATTTTTTTAGTCATATGTAATCCAGTTCTTTTTCCTATAGTTGAGTGAATGCACGGTTGTTATTAATTAGGAAATTGTTTACTATATTTGTAATGGTGATGTCTGTGAAGATGTGTGTTGATAAAATAACTGATGAAAATATTTTCAACCAAATACCACACAGCATTTTCTGGAAATAAAGGTATGGGAATATGCAGAGATGAAGCCAAATATATTATGGACGGAACTCCAGAAGTGGTAACCCACATCAAGTCTCCTGCTACAAGAACACGTTTTTGCAAATAATCTGTTTTTGTATTTTTTCAAGGGCTAGTAAAGAAGTAAACGTTGCTTTAAAAAAAATAGTGGTTTGATCATTTCTTCTTTTATTTTTATTTATTTTATTATTTTTTTTGCGGTACGTGGACCTCTCACTGTTGTGGCCTCTCCCATTGTGGAGCACAGGCTCCGGACGCGCAGGCTCAGAGGCCATGGCTCACGGGCCCAGCCGCTCCGCGGCACGTGGGATCTTCCCGGACTGTGGCACGAACTCCCTAGAAATGGAGCGTGTGATCATTTGACCCCTGGAAACAGCCACAGATGAAGCCAGCTGCAACCCTGGACTTTAACCTTACTAAACTATAAATTCCCTTCTCAGCTTCAGCTGCTTTGAGTTGATTTTCTTTTCTTTTTTTTTTAACATCTTTACTGGAGTATAATTGCTTTACAATGTTGTGTTAGTTTCTGCTGTATAACAAAGTGAATCAGCTATACATATATCTCCATATCTCCTCCCTCTTGTGTCTCCCTCCCACCCTCCCTATCACACCCTTCTAGGTGGTCACAAAGCACCAAGATGATCTCCCTGTGCTATGCAGCTGCTTCCCACTAGCTACTTATCTTACATTTGATAGTGTATATACGTCAGTGCTACTCTCTCATTTCGTCCCAACTTACCCTTCCCTCTCCCTGTATCCTCAAGTCCTCTATGTCTGTGTCTTTATTCCTGTCGTGCCCCTAGGTTCATCAGAACCATTTTTTTTAGATTCCATATCTATGTGTTAGCATACGGTATTTGTTTTTCTCTTTCTGACTTACTTCACTCTGTATGACAGACTCTAGGCCCATTCACCTCACTACAAATAACTCAATTTTGTTTCTTTTTATGGCTGAGTAATATTCCATTGTATATATGTTCAACATCTTCTTAATTCATCTGTCGATGGACACTTAGGTTGCTTCCATGTCCTGGCTATTATAAGTGGTGCTGCAATGAACATTGTGGTACATGACTCTTTTTAAATTATGGTTTTCTCAGGATATATGCCCAGTAGTGAGATTGCTGGGTCATATGGTAGTTCTAATTTTAGTTTTTTAAGGAACCTCCATACTGTTCTCCATTGTGGCTGTATCAATTTACTTTCCCACCAACAGTGCAAGAGGGTTCCCTTTTCTCCACACCCTCTCCAGCATTTATTGTTTGTAAAATTTTTATGATGGCCATTCTGACTGGTACGAGGTGATACCTCATTGCAGTTTTGATTTGCATTTCTCTAATGATTAGTGATGTTGAGCATCTTTTCATGTGTTTGTTGGCAATCTGTATATCTTCTTCGGAGAAATGTCTATTTAGGTCTTCTGCCCATTTTTGGATTGGGTTGTGATTTTTTTTTTATATTGAGCTGCATGAGCTGCTTGTATATTTTGGAAATTAATCCTTTGTCAGTTGCTTCATTTGCAAATATTTTCTCTCATTCGGAGGGTTGTCTTTTTGTCCTGTTTATGGTTTCCTTTGCTGTGCAAAAGCTTTGAAGTTTCATTAGGTCCGATTTGTTTATTTTTGTTTTTATTTCCATTTCTGTAGGAGGTGGGTCAAAAAGGATCTTGCTGCGATTTATGTCATAGAGTGGTCTGCCTATGTTTTCCTCTAAGAGGTTGATAGTGTCTGGCCTTACATTTAGGTCTTTTTTTTTTTTTTTTTTTTTTTTGGTACGCGGGCCTCTCACTGTTGTGGCCTCTCCCGTTGCCGAACACAGGCTCCGGACGCACAGGCTCAGCAGCCATGGCTCACGGGCCCAGCTGCTCCGCGGCATGTGGGATCTTCCCAGACCGGGGCACGAACCCATGTCCCCTGCATCAGCAGGCGGACTCTCAACCACTGCGCCACCAGGGAAGCCCTACATTTAGGTCTTTAATCCATTTTGAGTTTATTTATGTGTATGGTGTTAGGGAGTGTTCTAATTTCATTCTTTTATATGTAGCTGTCCAGTTTTCCCAGCACCACTTATTAAAGAGGTTTTCTTTTCTCCATTGTATACTCTTGCCTCCTTTATCAAAGATAAGGTAACCATATCACCTTATCTTTGTGTGCATGGGTTTATCTCTGAGCTTTCTATCCTGTTCCATTGATCTATAGTTCTGTTTTTGTGCCAATGCCATAATGTCTTGATTACTGTAGCTTTGTAGTATAGTCTAAAGTCAGGGAGCCTGATTCTTCCAGCTCCACTGTTTTTTCTCAAGATTGCTTTGGCTATTCGGGGTCTTTTGTGTTTCCATACAAATTGTGAAAATTTTTGTTCTAGTTCTGTGAAAAATGCCATTGGTAGTGTCATAGGGATTGCATTGAATCTGTAGGCTGCTTTGGGTAGTATAGTCATTGAATCTTCCAATCCAAGAACATGCTATATCTTTCCATCTGTTTGTATCATCTTTAATTTCTTTCATCAGTGTCTAATAGTTTTCTGCATACAGATCTTTTGTCACCTTAGGTAGGTCTATTCCTAGGTATTTTATTCTTTTTGTTGCAGTGGTAAATGGGAGTGTTACCTTAGTTTCCCTTTCATATTTTTCATCATTAGTGTATAGGAATGCAAGAGATTTCTGTGCATTAATTTTGTATCCTGCTACTCTACCAAATTCATTGATTAGCTCTAGTAGTTTTCTGGTAGCATCTTTAGGATTCTCTACGTATAGTATCGTGTCATATGCAAACAGTGCCAGTTTTACTTCTTCTTTTCTGATTTGGATTCCTTTTATTTCTTTTTCTTCTGTGATTGCTGTGGATAAAACTTCCAAAACTATGTTGAATAATAGTGGTGAGAGTGGGGAACCTTGCCTTGTTCCTGATCTGAGAGGAAATGGTTTCAGTTTTTCACCATTGAGAATGATGTTGGTTGTGGGTTTGTCATATATGGCCCCTATTATGTTGAGGTAGGTTCCCCCTATGCCTACTTTCTGGAGAGTTTTTATCATAAATGGGTGTTGAATTTTGTCAAAAGCTTTTTCTGCATCTATTGAGATGATCATATGGTTTTTATCATTCAATTTGTTAATATGGTGTATCACATTGATTGATTTGCGTATACTGAAGAATCTTTGTATTCCTGGGATAAACCCTCCTTGATCATGGTGTATGATCCTTTTAATGTGCTGTTGGATTCTGTGTGCTAGTATTTTGTTGAGGACTTTTGCATCTTGTTCATCAGTGATATTGGCCTGTAGTTTTCTTTTTTTGTGACATCTTTCTCTGCTTTTGGTATCAAGGTGATGGTGGCCTCATAGAATGAGTTTGAGAGTGCTCCTCCCTCTGCTATATTTTGGAAGAGTTTGAGAAAGATAGGTGTTAGTTCTTCTCTAAATGTTTGATAGGATTTGCCTGTGAAGCCATCTGGTCCTTGGCTTTTGTCTGTTGGAAGATTTCTAATCACAGTTTCAATTTCAGTGTTTGTGATTGGTCGGTTTATATTTTCTATTTCTTCCTGGTTCAGTCCCTGAAGGTTGTGCTTTTCTAAGAATTTGTCCATTTCTTCCAGGTTGTCCATCTTATTGGCATATAGTTGCTTGTAGTAATTTCTCATGATCCTTTGTATTTCTGCAGTGTTGGTTGTTACTTCTCCTTTTTCATTTCTAATCCTGTCAATTTGAGTCTTCTCACTTTTTTTCTTGATGAGTCTGGCTAATGGTTTATCAATTTTGTTTATCTTCTCAAAGAACCAGCCTTTAGTTTTATTGATCTTTGCTATTGTTTTCTTTGTTTCTATATCATTTATTTCTGCTCTCATCTTTATGATTTTTTTCCTTCTACTAACTTTGGATTTTGTTTGTTCTTCTTTCTCTAGTTCCTTTAGGTGTAAGGTTAGATTATTTTAGATTTTTCTTGTTTCTTGAGGTAGGTTTGTATTGCTATAAACTTCCCTCTTAGAACTGCTTTTGCTGCATCCCATAGGTTTTGGGTCGTGGTGTTTTCATTGTCATTTGTTTCTAGGTATTTTTAAATTTCCTCATTGATTTCTTCAGTGATCTCTTGGTTATTTAATAGCATATTGTTTCGCCTACATGTGTTTGTATTTTTTACAGCTTTTCCTCCTGTAATTGATATCTAGTCTCATAGCATTGTTGTCAGAAAAGATACTTGATACCATTTCAATTTTCTTAAATTTACCAAGGCTTGATTTGTGACCCAAGATATGATCTATCCTGGAGAATGTTCCATGAGCACTTGAGAAGAAAGTGTATTCTGTCCTTTTTAGATGGAGTGTCCTATAAATATCAATTAAGTCCATCTTGGTTAATGTGTCATTTAAAGCTTGTGTTTACTTATTTATTTTCTTTTTGGATGACCTGTCCATTGGTGAAAATGGGGTGTTAAAGTCCCCTACTATTATTGTGTTACTGTTGATTTCCCCTTTTATGGCTGTTAGCATTTGCCTTATGTATTGAGGTGCTCCTATGTTGGATGCATAAATATTTACCATTGGTATATCTTCTTCTTTGATTGATCCCTCAATCATTATGTAGTGCCCTTCTTTGTTTCTTGTAATAGTCTTTATTTTAAAGTCTATTTAGTCTGATATGGGAATTGCTACTCCAGCTTTCTTTCAATTTCCATTTGCATGGAATACCTTTTTCCATCCCCTCACTTTCAGTCTGTATGTATCCCTAGGTCTGAAGTGGATCTCTTGTAGGCAGCATGTATACAGGTCTTGTTTTTGTATCCATTCAGCCAGTCTATGTCTTTTGGTTGGGGCATGTAATCCATTTACCTTTAAGGTAATTATTGATATGTATGCTCCTATTACCATTTTCTTAATTGTTTTGGGTTTGTTATTGTAGGTCTTTTCCTTCTCTTGTGTTTCCTGCCTAGAGAGGTTCCTTTAGCATTTGTTGTAAAGCTGGTTTCGTGGTGCTGAATTCTCTTAACTTTTGCTTTTCTGTAATGGTTTAATTTCTCCATCGAATATGAATGAGATCCTTGCTGGGTAAAGTAATCTTGCTTGTAGGTTTTTCCCTTTCATCACTTTAAATATGTCCTGCCACTCCCTTCTGGCTTGCAGAGTTTCTGCTGAAAGATCAGCTGTTAACCTTATGGGGATTCCCTTGTATGTTATTTGTTGCTTTTCCCTTGCTGCTTTTAATATTTTTTCTTTGTATTTAATTTTTGATAGTTTGATTAATATGTATCTCAGCGTGTTTCTCTTTGTCTTTATCCTGTATGGGACTCTCTGTGCTTCCTGGACTTGATTGACTATTTCCTTTCCTATGTTAGGAAATTTTCAACTATAATCTCCTCAAATATTTTCTCAGACCGTTTTTTTTCTCTTCTTCTTCTGGGACCCCTATAATTGCATGTTGGTGCATTTAATGGTGTCCCAGGGGTCTCTGAGACTGGCCTCAATTCTTTTCGTTCTTTTTTCTTTATTCTACTCCCTGGCAGTTATTTCCACCATTTTATCTTCCAGCTCACTTATCTGTTCTTCTGCCTCAGTTATTCTGCTATTGTTTCCTTCTAGACTATTTTTAACTTCAGTTATTGTGTTGTTCATCACTGTTTGTTTGCTCTTTAGTTCTTCTAGATCCTTGTTAAATGTTTCTTGTATTTTCTCCATTCTGTTTCCAAGATTTGGGATCATTTTTACTCTCATTAGTCTGAATTCTTTTTCAGGTAAGTTGCCTATTTTGTCTTCATTTATTTGGTCTTGTAGGGTTTTACCTTGCTCCTTCGTCTGTAATACATTTTTTTGTTGTTTCACTTTTTTTTTTTTTTTTTTTTTTTTTTGATGTGTAGGGCTGTATTCCTGTCTTACTGGTTGCTTGGCCTGAGACTGCCAGCACTGGAGTTTGCAGGCAGTTGGATAGAGCCGGGTCTTGGTGCTGAGATGAGGACCTCTGGGAGGCCTCACTCTGATTAATATTCCCTGGGGTCTGAGGTTCTCTGTTAGTGCAGCAGTTTGGACTTGGAGTTCCCACCACAGGAGCTTGGACCCAACCTCCAGCCTGGGAACTAAGATCCCGCAAGCTGGTCACTGGGGGTTCCTCCCATCCCCTTAGGTGTCCATCATCCCCCACTGGTGCCTGGTAGGTGCCCTAGTTGTGCCTGAGTTGATTTTCTATTGCTTGCAACCATAAAAATCCTACAGCATGTCAGCATGAAGACATATTTACTAAAATTTTAATCAACAGGAGTCTGAAAATGTACTATTCTACCTCTTTGTCGGTATTCAGTGCATCTCTACTTAATGGTTATCCCACATAGCTCTTAAAGCAGGTACAAAAAGTATATCCATACATTTAACTGTCTGGATTCGAGAAATATTGTGACGCCAGCAGCAAAAAGAAATTGCCTAGTATGAGCTGTCAGGTCTCTGTTATTCAGTCTAATTATCCAAAATTGATGCAGTAGCTCTCATCAACTAACCAAGGACCAAGTAGGAAAAATCCTTTGAAAACTTTCCTGATAGCAAGAAGTGTGAAATATTTCTTCAGTTAAAATAAGCATGGTCATGTTACGGATTAGAATATAAAGCTGACATAAAACTTTAAGAGCCTGGAATTCAAAGACATTTCTTACTTGTGCCTGGTTGCTTTATTTTATATATCCCAGGGCACATGTTCATTTTCCTGAATATTTAGGAAAGGTATTTCTGTACAAAACTTAGCAAGGTCTCACAATGGAAATAGAGACCTATTAAAATTTTTTAAAAAAATACAGAGATGTGACCAGAGCTACTAACAGCAATAAGTAAGATGGTCTGGAAAAAGAGGAGGTTAGAGATAAGACCCCTTAGGGGTTCAGTGCAATTGTCTAGACAAGGAATAATGACAGTCTCAGGAAAGATAAATGAGTTTCTGCTTTGGTTTCCACCTGACCCACGCAAAGCACCAACCATAAAAGGGAAAGTACATACTAAATACTAAACAGTCAACATGTATAAAGTGCTTCATTTAGCAAACTCCCAGACAACATTCATCAAGAGTCAGACACTATTCTAAGCGCTTTACAAATATTAGCTCATTTAGTTCTCATTACAAATTTATGACGTAGATCCTATTAGTATCCCCATTGTACAGATGGGGATACAGAGGCAAATAGAGATTAAGTAACTTGCTCGTGTTTACCCAGCTAATAAATAGCAAAGCCAAAATTTGAATCCAGATAATCTGACCCCAAATCCCTTAGTCTTAACTGCAGTGCTATGCTCATTTTGGGAGGGAAACATAATTTGAGAGTTAATCCTCAAGATATACTATTTAAGGCATTATTTTGAGAGTGAAATTGTAAACAAGTGAGCAAAGAGATGATATATAGCCCTGAATCATTCAGAACTCATAGATGGATTTGTGGAAGAGAATTCGACCCACGTGCAAAAAAATTGGTAAGCACAGCAAAACATTTTTTTTTTAGCAAAACATTCTTTGAGGTTTTAATATTAGCTCCACCTTGTCGATGCTTAGGCAAAAATAAATAAATAAAATGAAAATGTAAGAACATGTGTTTATCAAGGCAAACTTCAGTTAAACGTTTGCAAAATATCTCTAGAAATCTATATCGTGGTTGGAAAAATACGGATACATTTTTCGAGTTTTGCTTTGGCATTTAGGGAGAGGTGAAGTGAAAGGTATTTTAGTTGTTTTTCTACATGTGGCAGGAGTGAGAATTCTGAGGTTTCCAGAGAACAAAAGACAGCTTGGTTAATGAAAGACCACATAGCTAATGAATATTTATGAATGGGGGAAGGAAATTTACAAATCACAATATATCCTCACTTCCACCCCTACCTCTCCCCCACCCATTTCAAGCTATGGAAGCAGAAAGAGAACAGGATGTCTGTTTCTCACTTGGTAGTTTCAAAATCCTTAAGGAATGAAAATGGCTCAAAATAAAGACAATGTTTGGGAGGGAAAAAAAATGTAATAATGTAAGAGCCAACTCCTCTCTTCTTACTAAATATGATTTTACAAGTAGAGGGGAAAGGAAAGAGGGAAGGGATACAGGGAAATGATGGAAGTTTAAACAGAGATGAGACCTTGCACCTTGCTCGCCCCTGGGCAGATCCTGGAGACCCACTTCTCAGACCCTCAATGTTCCAGTGTAGCATGGGAGGAGCAGAAAGAACAGTGGGCCCTAAAGGTGTCTTGAGGGTAGGAATGAGGGACAACTCAGCAGTGAACAGCTCATGCCTGATAACCTAGGTATCAGATGCCTAACGATGTCTCCATCAGGGGTCCTACCAAATTCCCCAAAAGGCAGGGATTTAGATGCAACTTAAGGGAAAAGCGGCGGTAGGGGAACACACAATTTGACCAAGATTAAATTTCTACCACTCCAGTGGAATGGAGGCTTACAAGAACAATTATGCAGGAAATTATACAGGAAAAAAAAAAAGAAAAGAATGTAGTGTCTTTTGCATATCTGAACATGTTCCTTAAGATTTGTACCCATTACACAAGCACAGAGTGTCACTGACCTGCATGCTATCATATGCCCATGGGATATGAGTGGCACAATGAAGGAATGAAGTTACATGGCAGGGATTCAGTCTTTCAGAAGACAAAGGATCCTCTTAAGAGCTTTCTTAACAACATGGCTTCCTTTATCTTCTCAACCTCACATGCTCAACTTCCCATACTGTTTCTCCCCAGTTAATATGTGCTCTACTTCCAACTTTTTGTTCGGAAATCTTATGTGTCCTCCAAAACCCAGCATTTAAAACTATGAAGCTGTGAGCACTCCTTCCCAATCTCTTTGAGATTCCATATTCAATATTTTCTGCTTGAATAAAATAAACATTCGGCCTGGACTTCCCTGGTGGAGCAGTGTTTAAGAATCTGCTTGCCAATGCAGGGGACATGGGTTTGATACCTGGTCCGGGAAGATCCCACATGCTGTGGAGCAACTAAGCCCGTGCGCCACAACTACTGAAGCCTGCGCGCCTAGAGCCCGTGCTCTGCAACAAGAGAAGTCACCGCAGTGAGAAGCCTGTGCCCAGCAACGAAGACACAACGCAGCCAAAAATAAATTTAAAAAAAATAACACTTGGCCTCATATTATACTACTGTCTCTCCATGTCTCATCTCACTAACTAGTTTGTACTTTTTTGAGGGTATGGACTGTATTATACACATCATCATGATTTTTTTTAATTATTCTCTTTATTTTATTTATATTTTTATTGAAGTACAGTTGATGTACAATATTATATAAGTTACAGGTGCACCATATAGTGATTCACAATTTTTAAGGGTTATGCTCCATTTATAGTTATTGTAAAATATTGGCTATATTCCCTGTATAGTATATCGTTGTAGCTTATTTCATACATAATAGTTTGTACTTCTTAATCCACCACCCTTATACAGCCCCCCCTTCCCTCTCCCCACTGGTAACCACTAGTTTGTTCTCTATATCTATATGAGTCTGCTTTTTTGTTGTATTCACTAGTTTGCTGTATTTTTTAGATTCCACGTATAGGTGACATCATACAGTATTTGCCTTTCTCTGTCTGATTTATTTCACTTTCACGATCATTTCTTTTTCTTTTTTTTGGCTGCACCGCGCGGCATGTGGGATCTTAGTTCCCCAACCAGGGATCAAACCCGTGCTTCCTACAGTGGAAGCTCAGAGAATTAATCACTGGACCATCAGGAAGTCCCTCATGATTGTTTCTTAATAGTATTAAATACATAAGAGGTATTCAGTGTATGTATACACACACACACACATATATACATATATATATATATATATATATATATATATATATATATGAAAGAATGAATTTCCAGGGTGTCTATGCAACAAAATAGAATACCTAGTGTCTTAGATTGGGTTCTTCCAGAAGCAGACTGAGCCACAGATTCAAGCAAAAGTGCTCTCAGGGCAGACTAGTAAGGGAATGAGGGAAGGACAAGGAAGGAGAGGCAGATGAGAAAGGGGTACAATTTTTGGTGAATTGCTGGACTTGGTCTGATGCTGTAGGGAGCTCTGGAGCATAAATTATACCTTGAGTTCCTGCAGTCTTGAGGCTAGGGAGCTGGGCTTTGTTTACGAGTCAGTGGTTGGCTACCAGCCACCTTGGGGGATGGGCACTCCCAGGCATCTCTAAGCTTCCAACTGGAGGTGGCTCTACTAGCACAGGGGCAATCCTTTGAAGAAGATTGCTGGTGTAACCTGAGGAGATTCTGGGGGGTTCTGAGCAGGGTACCTATGTGTTCCCCGAACCTGGGGTTCTGAGCAGCATACCTATTTGTTCCCCAAACCTGGTACCTATGTGTTCCCCGAACCTATGTGTTCCCCGAAACCAGGGTACCTATGTGTTCCCCGAACCACAGTCTTTTAGGGCATCTTTGATTCACTTTGAACAAGATGTTCCTGTTAATCTTTGTTTTTTTAGTTTGTTGATTTTTTTCTTTTCTGGTCCCTTTGCTAATCTATATCCTACCTCCTTGTGTTTGTTTATACAAAACAATAAAAAAAAATTTTTTAATATTCTTAAACAAAACCAAATACCAGATAGTCTAAAGATTTATGTCTAAAAAAGGAAACCATAAACGTCCAGGACGAAGGCTCAGAGCTGCTTTGGGAAGCAGGGGTTTGAGAAGGTCGCATTGCTCTACAGAGGAAATGGAAAGAATTTTTTATGTTTTCTTTTTTCTTCTGAGAGGGCAGACGCAGAGGAGAGAGGAGTGAGTACAGAAACAACAGATGTAGCCAAAAGACTCCTGAGAACCAGAGTGTCTGACGTCTGATTTTTAAGATGCTTGTATGGCTCCCTAAACAGTCATTGTAGACAGCTACATACTCCAAACCTTGGGTAAATAGGAGCTGCTTTTGGTACAAAAACTAACGAATGGGTTGAAAAGTAGAGATGAAGGAACAGCCCCAAGTTGCACAATGGAGAACAAGCGTTCAGGGGCGGTAGCTAGCGCCAGCCGGGCCGTGAGACGGGAACTCCGCAGGGAATTCACAGCGGCCTTGACAGAGGCACTGGGTTTCTTTTTCCCCAAGGCACGGAATATGACCTAGCCAATCTTCTCTAGATCCTTCTGATAACTGAACTGCACTGAGGAAGCTACAAGCACTTCAAAGTACATTTATGAGGTGCTTTTATAAAATAATATGCGATCATAGTATGGGAGAAGTAAATTGGGTGAAAGCACAAAATAAGGAAGAGACAAAGGCAGAACCAGAACCCAAGAAGTTCCCAGTCCAGCCTTCTGTTATATATTTTTCTTCCCAGCAGCAGTTTGCAATGGCATGAGCAGAGTTACTGATTGCACCTGGTGCTTCTCTGAAAACCTTAACAGTGAAACAGGGAGTCTCAAAAATGGGTTCCTTTAAATCCCCGCTGTGTCATACATGCCTGAAAAGCAGGAGACTTGGGGAATAAGAGAAATATATAGTCACCATAACAAATTTCATGTTTTGTCCAAAGCAGTAAAATGAGTGTGTACCCTACCAGGGGGCTATGGTGACAACCAGCTCTTAAGAGTGCATAGCTATGCAGAGGCTGGGGTTGGGGGAGGGGGCATTGAGGCATGAAGCGATCCCTGGAAGGGTGATGAGTGAGTTGGAAAATGAGACGTGGAAGGAAAGAAAGCCCAGAAAGGGGACATTAATGAGTAAGTTACTACAGAGAGTAACCAGAGCTCAGTTTCTCTGGGGACTGTGCAGAATACTTAGAATTGTCTCACAGAGAGGCAAGGAAGTTGGGGTATTTATTGACCAATTCCTGAATCTCTTTGGTTGAAGGTTGTTCTTGGGGTCTTAACTCCACAGCATGCCCTCATTGCCAGGGAAAACCATCAGGGAGAGAAATTCAGGACCTGAACTTATAGAACTGTCTGTAAGTAGGGACAGTGAGAGTTTTGAATGTCCTTTCCCTGGCTTATTGATCAGTTATGTGACTTTTATTATCTGTGCTTCAGTTTATTCACCTATAGAAGCACGGTGATAATAATCGAAACTTATACTGTTTTCATGAGAATTAAATGACAAAAGACATGTATGTAAAATGCTTAGAAAATTCCCAGGAACCAATTTAATAATACAATTATCATGTTCACTCTGCCATGTTCATTAACTAATTTGTTAAACGAGTTATAGCCACCTCTCATTCTTTGGGAAAATGATAATTTATTTGGCATTAGTTGTCTTTTTTTTCTAAAGCAATCTAATGATTTTTTCTTAACAGATTCTCAGCTTCATTCAATTGTGAATTTTATAATGTTCATAATGAATAGTTATAAAGGTTGTTATCCATGAAGCAGATGACATACAAAGGAATTTCTATACAGCTTGAGCTGCAGATCGGGTTTTATATACAGTCAGGTTTTCATTTTTATGTTTTGGTTTATTTTCTGATGTTATCTCTGCTAAAGGAAATGACCAAAACTCTGCTCCAGATCACCAGGACTGGCACCATGTTTCAGGTGTCACTGTCAGCTACTGCTAGATATTATGATCAAGGGTGAACCCTGAAATTGGAGCAATTTCTAACTGATACCATTTCCAGCCTTCCACAAAGTCAATGAACATATACACAAAACTGGAAAGGAAGATATTTCAACTTGGAAAACAGAAAACAATGGATTCCTAGGACTTCCCTGGTGGCCCAGTGGCTAAGACTCTGCGCTCCCAATGCAGGGGGCCTGGGTTCGATCCCCATTCAGGGAACTAGATCCCACATGCCGCAACTAAAGATCCCGCAAGCGACAACGAAGATCCCCCATATGGCAACTAAGACCCGGCGCAGCCAAATAAATAAATATTAAAAAAAAAAAAAGAAAAAGATGGATTCCTGGGACTTCCCTGGCGGTCCAGTGGTTAGGACTCGGTGCTTTCACAGCCAGGGCCCAGGTTTTATCCCTGGTCACGGGGAATTAAGATCCTGCAAGCCAAAAACAAATAAAACAGGATTCCTAATCTACTCTTTGGTTGCTTTTTGCCTTGGATTTCTTCATGTTCAGGTACAATGTTTAGGTGTGGTTTATAAATGTGCTCCATGGTATGCCATCTATTTATATGTCTGTGTTGTGCACAGAAAGTCATCCATTGCTGAGAAAGTACTGAATGCTCAGAGATTGATCTCAGTTTGATTTTCCTGAGAAATTGCATCCTCAATATTAAAGATTGTAATACATTGGCTGTGTGAAAGCCTAGTGAAGAGAGTAAATATATCCCTGAGGTGTGCCACTCGAGCAAGCCACTTGAAAGCTGGCATTAAAAATGGCATGCAGAAATGTGTTCAGGTGATCCTTCATTAAAAAGACCGATGTGAACACTTCTCCCCTCAACAGTAAAGATGCTTCAGTAGGGAAACTCAGTTATATTTGCTGCTTTTTTTTTCCCTCTTATTTTTTGGCAGCACCATGCAACTTACAGGATCTTGGTTCCCCGACCAGGGATCGAACCCGGGGCTCCCGGCAGTGAGAGTACCGAGTCCTAACCACTGGACAACTAAGAAATTTCCTTTTGTTTCTTTTTAAATGAACAATTTTTAGAGCAGTTTTAGATTCACAGCAAAATTGAGTAGAAGGTATAGAGATTTCCCATATACCCCTGGCCTCCACATACACACAGGCTTGCCTACTATCAACATCCCCCACCAGAGCTGTACATTTGTTACCATCCATGAATCTACATTGACACCTCATTATCACCGTAGTTTATGCTGGGGGTTACTCTCGGTGTTGAACATTCTATGGGTTTGGACAAATGTATAATGATATGTATCCACCATTATAGTATGGTACAGAAGCTTCACTGCCCTAAAAATCCTGTGTGCTCTATCATCCCTCCCTTGCCTCAACCCCTGGCAACCACTGATCTTTTTACTGTCTCCATTGTTTCTGGGAATCATACAGTACGTAGCCTTTTCAAACTGGCTTCTTTCTTGTGGTAATACGTGTTTAAGTTTCCTCCATGTCTTTATAGCTCATTTCTTTTTAGTGCTGAACACTGTCCATTGTCTGGATGTACCATAGTTTATTATTCATTCACCTAATGAAAGACATCTTGGTTGTTTCCAAGTTTGGGCAATTATGAATAAAGCTGCTATAAAGATCTCTATGTGCAGGTTTTTGTGTACACATAAGTTTTCAGTTCATTTGGGTAAATACCAAGTAGTATAATGGCTGGATCATATGGTAAGGATGTATTCAGTTTTATAAGAAACCGTCAAACTGTCTTCCAAAGTGTCTGTACCATTTTGCATTCCTAGCAATGAATGATAATTCCTGTTGCTCCACATCCTCGCTAACATTTGGTGTTGTCAGTGTTTTGGGTTTTAGTGTGTAGTGTTATCTCACAGTTGTTTTAATTTGCATTTGCCTAATGACATACAATGTGGACCATCTTTTTATACCTTTATTTGCCATCTGTGAGGTATCTGGTGAGCTTTCTATTCAAATCTTTTGCTCATTTTAAAATCAGGTTGCTTTCTTATTGTTGAGTTTTAAGAATTTGTATATTTTGGAAAACAGTCCTTTATCAGACATGTGTTTTGCAAGTCTTTTCTCCCACTCTGTGGCTTGTCTTCTTATTCTCTTGACAGTTTCTTCCACAGAGCAGTTTTTAATTTTAATGAGGCCCAATTTATCAATTATTTCTTTCATAGATTGTGCCTTTGGTGTTGCTTCTAAAAATGTTATCACCATGCCCAAGGTCATCCAGATTTTCTCCTTGGTTACCTTCTAGGAGTTTTATAGTTCTACATTTATTTTTATGATCCATTTTGACTTATTTTTTTGTGATGGTTCTAAGTTCTGTGCCTGGATTTTTTTTTTTTTTTTTTGCATATGAACACTCAGTTGCTTGTCATCATTTGTTGAAAAAGATTATCTTTTCTCCATTGTATTGTCTTTGCTCTTTTGTCAAAGATCAGCTGACTATATTTATGTGGGTCTATTTCTGGGCTCTCTATTCCATTTCATTGATCTATTGATCCATTGACCTATTCTTTCATAGTGTCAGTACCCTGACTGTTCTTTTCCTTTAATACTTTGTTGGCCATTTTGAGTCTTTTGCTTCTCCATATAAACTTTATTTTTTTAACACCTTTATTGGAGTATAATTGCTTTACAATGGTGTGTTAGTTTCTGCTGTATAACAAAGTGAATCAGCTATAAATATACATACATCCCCATATCCCCTCCCTCTTGTGTCTCCCTCCCATCCTCCCTATCCCACCCCTCTAGGTGGATACAAAGCACCGAGCTGATCTTCCTGTGCTATGCAGCTGCTTCCTGCTAGCTATCTATTTTACATTTGTTAGTATATATATGTCTATGCCACTCTCTCACTTCGTCCCAGCTTACCCTCCCCCCTCCGCATGTCCTCAATTCCATTCTCTACGTCTGTGTCTTTATTCCTGTCCTGCCCCTAAGTTCTTCAGAACCTTTTTTTTTTTTTTTTAGATTCCATATATATGTGTTAGCATATGGTATTTGTTTTTCTCTTTCTGACTTACTTCACTCTGTATGACGGTCTCTAGGTCCATCCACCTCACTACAAATAACTCAATTTCGTTTCTTTTTATGGCTGAGTGATATTCCATTATATATATGTGCCGCACCTTCTTTATCCATTCATCTGTCAATGGACACTTAGGTTGCTTCTATGTCCTGGCTATTGTAAATAGAGCTGCCATGAACATGGTGGTACACGACTCTTTTTGAATTATGGTTTCCTCAGGGTATATGCCCAACAGTGGGATTGCTGGGTTGTATGGTAGTTCTATTTTTAGTTTTTTGAGGAACCTCCATACTGTTCTCCATAGTGGCAGTATCAATTTACATTCCCACCAACAGTGCAAGAGGGTTCCCTTTTCTCCACACCCTCTCCAGCATTTATTATTTGTAGAATTTTTATGTTGGCCATTCTGACAAGTGTGAGGTGATACCTCATGGTAGTTTTGATTTGCATTTCTCTAATGATTAGTGATGTTGAGCATCCTTTCATGTGTTTGTTGGCAGTCTGTATATTTTCTTTGGAGAAATGTCTGTTTAGGTCTTCTGTCCATTTTTGGATTGAGTTGTTTGTTTTTTTGATGTTGAGCTGCATGAGCTGCTTGTATATTTTGGAGATTAATCCTTTGTCAGTCGCTTCATTTGCAAATATTTTCTCCCATTCTGAAGGTTGTCTTCATATAAACTTTAGAATCAGTTTGTTGATATCTACAATATAATTTGCTGGAATTTTTACTGAGATTGTGTTGAATCTACAGATTAAGTTGGGCTGAACTAACGTCTTGACAATATTGAATCTTCCTATTGATGAACATGGAATATCTCTACATTTGTTTAGTTCGTTTTTGGATTCTTTTATCAGAGTTTTGTAATTTTCCTCATATAGATCTTGTTGCTGATATTTTTAAAGTACGTATATGAAAACATATACATACTAGTTGCAAGTTTATCATATTTAAATTTTTTCCAGCTATTCCCTTATTTTTATGACTATATTTATATTATACAGTAAAACACAACCAAGCTATTGGTCCATTTCAGAAAGTTTCCAATAAACATCAATTAAGTGGTGAAAAATAGCTACAAATGATAACAACTTTTGATCAATACTGACATGGAAGAAAGAATTCTTTGGATATTGCTCATCCCCAGTAAGAATATAGCTCAATGACCAGCACAAATTATACTAACATTGACACTTAAAGCTAGTCACAACTTTGAATCTCTTTTGTGAAGCTAGCATATTAGGTAAAATAATTTTTTTCAGTGTCAATGTCAAGAAGTACAAAAATACAGAGAAGTGTTGTTGAACTGTTCCGAATTAAAGGAGACTAAAGAGACATGACAATTAAATGCAATGCATGATCCTGGATTGGACCCTGGACTGCGGGAAGAACAGCTATAAAGGTCAATATTGGGACAATGCATGAATTTTAATATGGGTTAGATGACAGTATTGCATCAATGTTTCATTTCCTGATTTTGATCATTGTACTATGCCTATATAGGAGAATGTCCTAGGACTTTGGAAATAGACACTGAAATATTTAGAAGCGGAGGGCATGATGCTTTCAATTTTCTTTCCTTTTTTTAAAATTTTTTTTCTTTCCTTTTTTTAAAACTATAGTCACCATGCTGTACATGTATACGTATAAAAATGTACACATACATTTTTATATAGAGGGAGATAATGAGAAAGTTAATACAGGAAAGTGTAAACAAACTGGGTAAAGAGTATATGAACAATCTTTGTACTCATCCCGAAACTTTTCTGTAAGTTAGAAATCATAACAAAATTAAAAGTCACCAAACCAAAAAAAAAAGCTTTAAGTCCAAAAATTTTAAAAATCGTGTATTTGACATATTTTCCTGACTTCATTCTAATCATTCAGACTTTGTTCAGCCCATTCAATAGACTATTTGGCCTAAGGATGTAAACATAAGGGGAAAACAGTTTAAAATACTACATAATCTTCTCTTAATACATGGCTGCTAGATAGAAAATATAAAATTGAAGAGAAAGAAAGACTTCATCTTAGATTCTTCTAATCTTTTGTTTCAGTATTCCTGAAGTTAACTCTGATGGAAAGATGATAGTGTAAGTAGATTTTTTTCTTCAATGAAAGAGACCTGGGAGAAGATGATATGTCTCTGTCTTCATGAGAAATGGGAAGTGTTTAGAGGTAAAGGGGCGTATCATCAGCAACTTACTCTCAAATGGTTCAGAAAATGACAAATGAGAGAGGGAGGCTAATTAATAAAGTAAAAGTGGCTTAAGGTTAACAAATGGTAGATTGAGATGAAGAGTGTATGGGAGTTCTTTGTATTGCTTTCTCTCTCTCTCTCTCTCTCTCTCTTTTTGTTTTTTTTTGGCTGCAACTTTTCTGTAAGTTTGAAATTATTATGAAATACAAGATTACAGAAAAAGTCCCTGAACATATATTATGAGTTATCAGACGGTCCTCCTCACAGCCCTTCCTCTCTAGTGCCAGAACAAATTCCAGATCACAAGATCTGCTTTCTGAGGCAGCTGTCCACATGGGCATATGTCTGGATCCACCCCAGTTGGCAATGCATATTTCTGCAGCCTGCGTCTCCAGCCCTGTGACTACCTGCCAGTGAGCCTGACTCAAGCTAGGACGTCACTACCCTGAGAAACTCAGTTGGGACAGGTCAGACTGGCTAGGGTCTTCTGGCCGTATATACAGTTAGGCAGGCGAGTAGCACCAACAGGCCCATTAAAAAATATATGCTGTTTAGTTGAAGCTCTGAAAACAAAACAAAACAAAACCTAGTTTGCTTCAAAAACAGGAGACTAGACTGAGGCTTTCTGTTTGCTCGTAGATCCTGAGCAGCTGAGCCCGCTGATCCTTGCAACGGTTGCCTGAAGCCTGGCTGGCAAGAAGCACTGTGACCTTTTCCCCAACCCCAGTCTCTGTGATTACAGTTTTTATTTTTATGATTTCCTTCAGTATAAAATCAAGGTCAGGGAACACATTCTTCTCCACAAGGACAGTGATTAAAGCAGTGTGTGGACTGACATTCAGTCTGACCTTTTTATTTGCATATCCTTTCTTGCTTCCTATACAGCTGGTATGTCACCCTTACTGATATGAAAGAACATTTTCCAGACTCTCAATATTATTATAAATATTAGGTAACATTAATTAGAAGGGGAATTTATTTGGTTGGATTTAGGATATTTAGTATATCACAAATGGGGTAGCTAAGAAGTTGTGTAACTTGTAGTTAACAGAGGATTTGAAAGGAAGACATACATTCATATGGTGATGTATGCTTAGCGAAAATTTTTTGTGAATAATTTAGTGAAAAAAATAATGCATTGAATCAGTAGAATTAGATAAATATGTTTTGATCACCATGATACTTAAGGGCACAGGCATTGATAATGAGGAAGAAGTAGTTCAGTTTCTGCACTCTTTTAGTCAAAAAGTGAAGTGAGACAAGAACTGAGATTGTACCAAGGGGAACGGAGGCCTTGACTGAGAACAGATTGCATAACCTTATGAGTGCACACGAAGCACCTCTGCGTATGCTAATTACATTATAACGAGCAAAACCACGTGAAAATAACATAAGTTGTATACAAGAGCCAATGGGACACTTGTAAGGACTATTGGGCATGACATTTAGAAGGAGTTTCAGGAAAAGATAAAGCAATTAAATCATCTGAGGGAAAGGCATGGATTTTATTTAATTTATTTTTTTAAACTGTATTTCATCAGTCATACCTAAGTCATATAGAGAAAAGAAATTCTTTCCAGTAAGCCTGTTTCCCAGAATGCAAAAACGTGTGTGTGTGTGTGTGTGTGTGTGTGTGTGTGTGTGTGTGTGTGTCGGACGGGGTGGGTGCGGGTGGGAGTGATTTTCCTAACTCTCCCTGTTTCCCAGGAGCTCAGGTAAAGTTAAAATTTGGCGGTGTCTTTGGGGCAATTTCATCCACTCTGTGAGCCCCCCTTACTTTATCCTCAAAATGAGACCTTGGAGACTTTTAGGCGAGGAATTCTAATGACCCTAGGACATTCAGGAGCACAGAAATAGCTCAGAAGCTCCAGTTCCGGTAGCAGGTAAGAAGCCAGAGAGCAGGGCAAGGAGCAGAGAAATCAACAAAGGGAGAGGAGTTACTATTAATGTCTCCCGAGTACTCCTTAGTACTAAAGTACAAATTGCAGAACCTTTTAGAGACACTTGACTTCTTGGGGAATCAGAAACACCCTTGCTTTCAGGGAGAACTACGATTCCTCTGTGGGCATAGATTTTAGGTAAAAGGGATACACTGTACCTGTGAGTTCCCAGCACATTATTGACCAGGGGATTTTTGCAGAAACTAATGCCTGTGGCCGGCGATTTGTTATGTAAGTGAATATTGAAACACCCACGTTTGAGTAAATATCAACAACTTTTTTTGCACTTAATGTGTTTATTTGAAACTTTGTACATGTCTTACTAAAGCATTCTAATATTTCGTTAGAGTGTGATAGGCAGTATAGCAAGCATCCCTAGGCAGGGGAACAGAACATCTATTACAAATATACTGTGTTTCACTTCGCTTTCCCCTGGAAGAGCAGACTCTATACTTTCTGGCAGCATTTTTTTTTAAGTCCTGTGGGTATTATTTCCTCTAGAATATGTTCTTTTATTTTACCTGATAGTCGACAAGGTGGATCTTTGCTGGGGGCTCTTTTAGAAATGCCACAAAAAGGACCAGGTGCAGGACTACCACTACATTCACCAGGATGGTCAGTTACCCATTCTCTAGCTACTGCCAACAAAAATTGTTTGTAAGTCATTTTATTCTGTGCATTAAGGCTACAATAAATTTTAAACACATTGAATAAATTGCAATTACTCAAATAGAAGCCCACTTTCTTACACTATTTTCGCGTTTTCCGGAGGATACTGAAGTTTGCCAGATATTGATCAGATCAGCCAACTTCTTTCATATATTTATTATACTCTAATATACAAGTGGGCTTAGTTATCTGATGGCCAGTCCTCCTGTCTTCCTTGCCTGTAGATGCTATGGAGGT
Source organism: Aethalodelphis obliquidens (assembly GCF_003676395.1). Taxonomy (NCBI): domain Eukaryota; kingdom Metazoa; phylum Chordata; class Mammalia; order Artiodactyla; family Delphinidae; genus Aethalodelphis; species Aethalodelphis obliquidens. The sequence goes on from NW_020838006.1 coordinate 5,866,784, forward strand.
GTCATGAGTAGTTGTCACCATGTGGACTAGCCTCTAGTCTTTCCATATAAGAAGAATCATTTCTCCCTTCCATAAGAATGTCATTTCTGGGACTTCCCTCGTGGCAAAGTTGTTAAGAATCTGCCTGCCAATGCACGGGACACAGGTTCAAGCCCTGGCCTGGGAAGATCCCACATGCCGTGGAGCAACTAAGCCTGTGCCCCACAACTACTGAGCCTGTGCTCTTGAGCCCGTGAGCCACAACTACTGAGCCTGCATGCTGCAACTACTGAAGCCCACGCGCCTAGAGCCTGTGCATCAAGAGAAGCCACCACAATGAGAAGCCCGCACACCGCAACGAAAAGTAGCCCCCACTCGTCGCAACTAGAGGAAGCCCACGCACAGCAACGAAGACCCAACACAGCCAAAAAAAAAAAAAGAAAAAAAAAAAAGAATGTCATTTCTCTCCTCTGTAGATTTTTAGATTTCTCCTTTAATTTGGTTTGGTAGACCACGATTCTCTCTTATAGTCCCATAAACTCTGGTTTTATTTTTCAACAGTGCTTCAGATGTGGACACACTGTTGTAATAATTGTCGTGGTAAATATGGTGCCATGAACCAAGTAAAGGTTGTAGGACTGATGATATTGTTTCTTGCATTTCTTTCCTTCACCCATGTAAATCTCACGGTTGCATATATATCCAGTTTCATTTTTGCTAACCATCCTGACCAAAATTCCATATTTTGTAAGTTTTCTGGGATTATAGATTTTGAATCTGAGTCATCCTCTCCACTTTATCATTGCCTCTTCAAGTGATAACTCTTGTTTGAGTATACAGATCGATTGAAATTTTGGTAGAAAATAATCCAGAAGAGGTTTAACTTTTAAAATTCTGCCTGCAGGAAGTGGAGTTTCCAAGTTATCGTTAAAGTGAAGAAATGTCATTATTTGTTCGAAACCTCTTCTCATCATAATCTTCGGAAAGATAGGTGTTTCAAGTAAGGGATCAGTCAACCAATATTCTTTCCAGTGTGACTTTCTTACTTGTCTCATCAAAATTATTAATCCATTGGTTATAAAATTCCACAAGACTTGGGTGTACAAATATTCAACATTCTCCACTGAATTTAACCTCATCTCAAGCCATTAAAAAAAATTCTCCTAAAAAAATTATTAATCCAAGAAACTTCATGTCACTATTGGTTACATCAGTCCATTTTAAAGTCTTATCATAGTTTTTATATGATTTTTCATTCTGTTGGTGATACAAGTTTGTTTGAGAAGCAACCAACTCGAGAAAGTCATTACCAAAAATTAATTCTGTTATTTCACTAACACTTTGCGGGTTATTACATTCAATAGTTACACCTGACACACCTGTAAAGTCTTCTAATTTTCGTGAAATGTTGTCTTCAATCCATTCTTCTGTAGAAGTAAAGGAACATTCTCCAGCATCATGAGTTTCATTTTCAGTTTCCGTATCAGAATCAATCACTAAGGTTTTTTGTCTTTTTGCTTGGTCAAATATTCACAACGTTCGAATCAGAACTATATTCTGAAGAACTATCATCTTCTGAGACACTAGCATATATGTCGCTCGGACAGTCAGAGAAAGTATCTGCATAATTTTCACCAAAAAATTCTTCTTCACTCAAAATTTCACGGTGCTTCATTTTTGAAAATTTTACAGTAATAAACTTGTGTTTACAATATACACAAGGTTGGAACAAAAACCTAAGAGACCAAAATGCGAATGATAATGACAATCATGACTTGTCTAATGAATGCTTGATCAATTTTAAGCTCTAACAACTTCGCAGGGCGATGTTAATTGTATCACTCTCTAAAAATGTATTGATACATCTCTGGTCAATAATGTGAGGGCAACAAAACCCGTATTAATTATGTCTCTGGTCAGTAATGTGCTAGGTACCCTGCCACTGCACATACCTATCATTTCTCCCACTGGCATAGCTACAACCTGTGAAAATCAACCAAGGATCTCTGGATCCACATGGCCTCGCCTGTCTTGCTTTCCAGTGCTACTGCATGGAAAACACCTGGAAATGGAGACACCAATCTCTCTCTTCTCACAGATTTTAAGGATTGCTTTTGATATGCACGTGAGAGGAGCCAGCCACTCCTCCCCGCTCCAGAGGAGGATGTAGATGAAAGTGAGATGCGTCAAACTTAAAACACAAAATGTTCTCCTGGAATGTGGGTTTGAGATGATAAACAGAACGAGAAGTCATTGAGCACTTTTCCCTTGTACATGCCAAGAGCTGACTCCTGCTCTGCATAAATAGTTTTGACCAAATAAAGGGCTAAATATCTATGAGAATGCATACATTATGGCCATTTATTTTCTATGTACCACAGTGTCATTTAATAAATAAATGTTGCCAATAGTTCATTTTGCTAGCTCTCCAGGCCTAATGTTTGTCATTTGTTGGGTGGATAGCTAAGATTTTTGATGATAATTTAATTTACACCTATTTTGTTACTCAGAATGAAACTTTGAATGATGTTTTTCTAGTTTTGCTCTCTTCCCCTGTGTTTGTAACAAGATCTATTAGCGACATTGTTCTGAAATTAGATAGTCGTGGTGACACCTCTGCAAATATACCCCAAACCACTGAATTGTACACTTTAAGTGGGTGACTTTTATGGTATGTAAATTATATCTCAATAAAACTGTTCTTTCAAAAAAAAAGTGCCAACTTTTTGTTTAATATTGCAGTTAAAGAACAGAGAGAGACTTGCTTATGAAACATAGCTCACATGGGTAAAGGAATTATGATTGGATATTATCCCTGCCAATCTTTACTGCCCTAAAGACAGGTTTTATACGGGGTTGGAGCAACCATCTTCTTTGAAGATGAAGCAGGTGGGAAATCTCCCTTTCCCAAAAAAGGTGGGGGATCAAATCTTGCTTGGACATCTCACAAGCAGAAGGCTGAGATTATTTAAGAAAAGGACTGAAACCAATGCAGTAGTGCCTGAATGTTGTACATTATGGTTTTTTATAGAGCAGTAGTTCCCAAACTTCACAGCACATTGGAATCACCCAGGGAGTTTTAACAATATGAATGCCTGGGTCTCACTTCAAGAGATTCTGATTTACTTGGCCTGAGGTATGGCTGGGGTTTGGAATTTTAAAAGCTTCACTAGTGATTCTAATGTGCAGACAAGGTTGAGACGCACTGCCGTGGAGAAAAAGGAGTAGCAGAATATCTGACTAGTTTATTAGTCCCTTGGTGCTCCGAAATTTCCACTTACTGCTCATTTTTAAAAGCTTAAATTTATGCCTAGCCCAGATGAGTGATATTCGCAAGGGCCTAGAACAGCTAAGTTATTCTTAGTGGCTGTGTTTAGGTTACTATTTTCATTACTAATTGTAAGCTTCCGAGAACCATATCTCCATGATTGATATAATAGATGGCTTGGGGATACAGAACACACAACAGAGAGCATCAAAGCTCTTAAGTTTAACAAAAGTAAACAACCACATAGAAAGAACTCAAAACACCATGGCTGAGATAAACTAATCTGGTTAATTGAACTTTAGCCAAAATGAGTTGTCCTTTAAGAACTATCTAAAAGCTATCTTTGGGAATTCCCTGGTGGTCCAGTGGTTAGGACTCTGTGCTTTCACTGCTGAGGGCTCGGGTTCCATCCCTGGTCGGGGAACTAAGATCCCATAGCTGTGCGGAGAGGCCAATAAAGAAAAAAATAAATAAAAAATAAATAAATAAAAGCCATCTTTGTGTGTGTGTGTGTGTGTGTGTGTGTTTTGCGGTACGTGAGCCTCTCACTGTTGTGGCCTCTCCCGTCACGGAGCACAGGCTTCGGATGCGCAGGCTCAGCAGCCGTGGCTCATGGGCCCAGGAGCTCCACGGCATGTGGGATCTTCACGGACCGGGGCACGAACCCGTGTCCCCTGCATCGGCAGGCGGACTCTCAACCACTGCGCCACCAGGGAAGCCCAAATAAAAGCCATCTTAAAGACTGTTAGTGATTTTGAAGAACCAGCTTTTTGAGAAAGTCACAGTTAATCCTTTATCTTAAAATTATGAATAACGTGACATTACTTTTCCTCAGAAACCTCAAAGTGCTTGAGAATCACAGACCAGTGCTCTTGGTATCTCAACTTCAGAAACACTTGCAGTGGTTCATTGTTTCCATCAACAGTGAATTATACCTAACACCACACCTGTAGTGCCTGTATGGCTCCTTTGACTTTTTTTAATTTGATTTTTAAAAACCAAACTTTTCCATGTAAAATGTGCGTAGTTCTGTATACATATTATAGTACAATAAAAATTTAAAAAAATTATACCGATAAGTAATGTAAAAAGTCAAATAGGTCAGTAAACCTGATAGCAAGAAGCAGCAATCAGCTACCTCCTACCCCTTTTCCTATTCTTGCTTTCCACTTCCCAGGAGTAATCTCTCACTTAGCTGGTTTTTTAGTATTTATTGCCATATTTCTAATTACCAGTTTATGAGGTTATTTCTTTGTTTTTCAAAACTAAACATTAGCTACCATCTTTTCAAAATGGAAATTGAAGACTTATTTTTCTTACACTCCCATTTCCTCTCCTCATCTCCGCTTCCTCTCATCTCATTTTCCAGTTATAATTACATCACGATTTGTGGTTAGCTGAATATGGTTTATTTTATTATGGAGTACGTAACTTCTGTTTACTATTGAGCCACATAGAAAACTGTGACTGTATTTCCTTTCTTGTGTAACTTTTTGTTCATTCAACCTATGAATATATAACTGCCTCAGTTTTTTTGTTTGATTGTTTAATATTTTCTACACTGATCATTAATTCATCCTCAAAATCTTTGTCAGAGTGGTAAAACTCCTCCCAATGACCATAAACACTTAGTAGTTTATCAATTCAACTGTTTTCTTTAAAGGCATCCTTCCTGGAGCCCTCTGTCCTGTTCTAGTCTAGGGTGGTGCATTTCTAGGTGGGTCACACAGCAGCCATGAGACTTCATTTCACCATAAGTTAAGGAATTCCCTTCTTCTGTCCCTGGTGTCATGTTTCCAAGATTTTCCCTTTCTTGGTTTACACCCTTGCCTTGTAAGCACATCCTCCACTGAAGGATAAATTATTTGAGACCTGGCATCTCTGATTGTGTATTTATTCTACCCTCATACTTTGGTGGTTCAGTTATAGAATTCTCTTAATTAATTTTCTCTTTCATTTTGGAAGCCATTGCTCGAAGATCTTCTGGAGTCCATTCTTTTTGTTGAGAAGCTTTATAATGCTTTGTTTATTTCAATTGCAGGGAAATTTCAGGTAGATGTGTCTTGAAATGGTTCTTTGTAACATGTTTTGCTGAGCACTCTGTTGCAATCTGGAAACTGAGGTCCAGATAAGATAAAACTTATTTCTTTGAAAAATTTCTCATTTATATTGCTCTGTTTTTTCTGTCCAGAACTATTTGTTAGACATTAGACTTCCTGGATTAGTTGCACTCAATAATTTTCATATCTTTTTTTTCCTTCTATTTCCAATATCTTTGATTTTCGTTCTACTCTCTAGGAGAATTTTTTCTATCTTATTTTCCAAACTATCTATTGAATTTTAAAAATTGGTTGTTACATTTTTATTTCTAAGAACTCTTTCTAATTCTCTTACTGTACTTTTAAGAAATCTGCTCTTTTGTCATAGATGTAACTTCTTCTGTTATCTCCCTGAAGGTTCTTAAAGATTTTTTCCTGTTCCCTGCATATCCTATTTACCTTAACTTTCTTTTTTTTTTAATCTGTCTTTCATTATAGGATGTTTCCTTAAATGTTTATTTAAGGAGGATAACAAAAATCTATTGGAAGCTTTGTATGTGTGAGTCAGATAACTAGGGGGTGATCAGGCAAGAAGTAGATGTTTGATTGGCACTTCACCAAATGTCAGGATCTGTAGACTTTTTTCCTTTTGACTAAGTCAGTTTTCCCAGAGAGTAATCCTTCAACATCCTGCTTAGAATGAGGTTATGGGTTGAACTGTGTTTACCAAAAAATATGTTGCAATCCTCAACTCCAGTACCTCAGAAGGTGACCTTATCTGGAAATAGGGTTGTTGCAGATGTAATTCATTTAGATGAAGTCATACTGGAGTAGGGTGAGGCTTTAATCCAATATGATGATGTCCCTTTAATAAGATGAGACAGAGCGACACACAGACAGGAGAGAACCACCATGTGAGGCTGGAGACGGAGGTTGCAGTGATGCATCTGCACCAAGGAATACCTTGGGTTACCAGAAGCTGGAAGAGACAAAGAAGGATCCTAGAAGCTTTGGAGAGAGCATGGCCCTGCCAACACCTTGATTTCGAACTTCTAGCTCCTAAACTGTTGGACAATACATGTTTAAACCACCTAATTTATAGTACTTTGCTACAACAGCCCTAGGAAACTAATACAGATGCATAAGCCTGGTTTTCAGGAATCAGCAGGGAAAGGATGCTAGAGGTTGATCCCATTCAGTATCTAGACTTTTATTTATTCCTCCCTTCTCACTATGGCACTTTTGCCCTGCCCTCAGCTCTGCCTCAGATCCTCTTTCTCTCAATTTTTCCTGTATCTAAGCCTCCACTGTTATGCTACAGTGGAGGAAGGATAGCCTTCTGTTGGTACAGGGTGGGGGAAGTCACCTTTTATTCTAAACTGGTGTTTTAACTGCTCTTTATACATATAATCAGCCAATCCTCCCACATTCTCATCCTACCTTCGGAAGTACTTGGTCCTTCTGAGTTCAAGTCTTTTCTGAGGTTTTTGCCCTTCGACTAAGTTTGTTCTAAACTGCTCCCCCCACAGTTGAAGGGTAAGTAGGCTTTCAGCTTTTTCAGTGCTGTTAGGTCTGCTTTTTTGGTTATCAATATTTGAGGTTTTATTTTTTATTCTTATGAGTCTATATCTTAAAAAAAAATCATCTATGATTATTTCGGTGAGGATTCAGGAAGGAGCATAGAAATGGATGTGCTCAATCAAGCATGTTTAGCTGGAAATCCAACCATATAACTTTTTAGAGGATCTAGTTGCCAGCTAAGCAGAAATAGAACTTGTTCAGCTTGATAAAACCTACAGCTAATGTAATATTTAATTATATATAATGGCAAAGGTACATAATAAGTATATAATATACTTAATGGCAAAAGATTGAATGCTTTCCCCCTAAGATCAGGAACAAAACAAGTATGTTTACTCCCACCACTTTTACTCAGCATTGTATAGGAGATGCTAGCCAATGTAATCAGGTAAGCTTTGCTTTTCGGAACTTTCTGGAAAAGAAAATGTTTTTTTCTGAATACTTTGAGATTGGTCAAGTCTGTGGATGTGGAACCCGTGGATACAGAACCCATGGATACAGAAAGCCAACTGTAGTTAATTGTATGTCAAGTGTACCTCAATAAAGCTGTTAAAAATTCAGCTCAGAGAAAGATAAATATCATATGATATCACTTGTATGTGGAATCTAAAATAATAATACAAATGAACTTATTTACAAAACAGAAATAGACCCACAGACACAGAAAACAAACTTGTGGTTACCAAAGGGGAAAGGGTGGAGGCAGGGATAAATTAGGACTTTGGGATTAGCAGATACACACTACTATATATGAAATAGATAAACAACAAGGACCTACTGTACAGCACAGGGAACTCTACTCAATATTTTGTAATAACCTATAATGGAAAAGAATCTGAAAAACAATAACTGAATCACTTTGCTGTGCACTTGAAGCTAACACAACATTGTAAATTAACAATACCTCAATTTTTAAAAAAGTGGTGCAATAAAAAAAAAGACTCAACTCCAGTCATTTTGGTGAGGTTTCTGGATGCAGCAGAGAAAGAGATGTGCTTCATCCACCATGTTTAACTGAAAATCCAATCACATAACTTTTTAAAGAATCCCATTCTCATTTCAAGAACATACAAAAAAAAAGTTTGCTTGCTGTATTTCTCTCTATTACTCATTAATACTCCCATTCATTTATGCCTCATCTTGTTCCCAACCCAACCAAGTTCTGGGTTGGGTACTAGGGATGGGCTCCAATGCAATGAATTACCGAAGGTGCCTGGAATGTTATTGCCTGAGTTAAATCAAGTACAAATCTGTCCCTGAAGCAAGAGAATAGACCACGCAATGTTTCAAGTTCTTTTCTTTTCAATAAATGCATTGAGTAGTCATGTTATAAATGGTTACTCTCGACAATGAAGGAGGCAAGTAAATTAGATAGCGTGTCTTAGCATTTGCAGTTTCATAACGTGCCCCCTCCCTCCTCACCCCTTTGTCCAACTCTTATTCAAGTCTTAATAGTATCAGAAAAATACCTCGACTCTACAGGTTCCTGGGATGGGTGGAGTGAGCATGAATGATGTACACATGTATGGTATGCCCAGGACATGTGTGGGCATGTCAGAGGCATGCCTATACCATGATTGGTGAATCTAGATTGGAATTCTTTTCCTCAGAACTGCTTTAATCAAGCATTACTTCTTTTTAATAAAGGGAGCATCTGGTTTTACCAGTTATATTTTCCTTACAACCCCAGTAGACAAATAATGGTTTTCATTTTAGATGTTTTTGTTCTCACAGTTGAAAGGGAAAGTCCCAAAATGATAGGGAATTTTTCTTGTATATAATTCAGAAACAGAAACTCCCAGATCTCAAAGATCCTTAAAATAGAAATCAGAAGGCTCCAGTCTGGACTAGTACCTTACAAATCAGGTAAAGCAATTTACTAAGTTGTTAAAAGAAGGAAAAGAAAGAAAATTGGGGAGAATGAGCCCTTTGAAGGTAGTGTCCGTGTTTTATTACCTCTGTACTCATAGTGCCAAGAGTAATAGGTAGACATCTGTTGTGCATCTATCCTTTGGGGTGTCATTTGCATTCCACTCCTCTTACTCTGATACCAGACCACCTCTTTCCTGTGGGGAAGTCCTATCATGTGGATCTGGTGAGATTCTCAGTGTTCGCTCCCCCACAGGTGAAATTTCTTGGCTGAAATTTTCTATTTTTTCATTTGTCTCAAGCATGTTCAAAATTTCTCATTGAACCATTCTTTATGATGGTCTCTTTAAAATCCCTGTCGGATAGTTCCAATGTCTGTGTTATCTTGGTCTTGTCATCTGTTTGACTGTCTTTTCTCATTCTAGTGGAGATTCTCCTGATTTGTGAGAAAAGGATTTCTTTTTTAAATTAGTTCCAGACATCCTGGTTATTATGTTTCGAGATCCATCTTATTTAAATCTTCAGTTTTAGCAGGTTTCCTCGGACACCACACCAGTGGTGGAGGAAGGGTGATGCTGCCTTTCACCGCCATGTGGGAGTGGAAGCCAAGCTCTCCACATCATCTCCACGGACGCTTTGGAGGATGGAGGGCTTTTTACCTGGATGACTAGGGTGAAAGTCCTGGCTCCTCACTCGGCCTTCTCTGACACCACTCCAGTGGTGGGGAGAGGCATGGAGGAGCAGGCCTTATTCCAGCAGGGTGAGGATGCAAGTCTAGGCTCTCCACTCAACCTCTGTTGATAAGGGTGGAGGTGGGGCCTCAGTTTTTCCTGAGGCATTTGCCTGCAGTAGGGCCATTATTGTCTAAAAGTTTTCAGTCTTGCCAGACTGCCTCTTTCCTGTCCCTTGGCTAGGAAGAATGGATTTTTCTTGGACTTTTTTCTTTTTTAATCTACATCTGTTGGCATTTCTAGGTTTTAGCTTCTCCAGGACCGAGCTGAGAATATGAGGGAAAAAGAAAACCTAGGGAACTCAATGCATGTCAATCCTTGAGTCCTGAGGTCCCTAGCCGTTCTGTTTTCTTTGTTCCACCTTTCAAAGCCATCTTTATTTGTTTTAAATATAACGTCCAGGGTTTTTAGTTGTACTTAGTGGAAGCAATAAGGAGAAGTGTGCCTATTCCATTTTTCCCACAACCAGAAGTCTCTTTAGTTTAATTTTCATACCTAAAAGACCAAGGTGGGAATCTTATCACTTGTATTTAAATCCCAGCTGTGCCATCTTGGATGATTCTTTTTTTCTTTGAAAAAAAAATTGTTTTAATTGGAATTTTTAAAATAAGTTTCCTCTCGGGCTTCCCTGGTGGTGCAGTGGTTGGGAGTCCGCCTACTGATGCAGGGGGCGCGGGTTCGTGCCCCGGTCCGGGAGGGTCCCGCGTGCCGCGGAGCTGCTGGGCCCGTGGGCCGTGGCCGCTGGGCCTGCGCGTCCGGAGCCTGTGCTCCGCGACGGGAGGGGCCGCAGCGGCGAAAGGCCCGCGTACCGCAAAAAAATAAATAAATAAATAAAAAATAAGGTTCCTCTCAATGTTACAAAACTCATTTTGAGAATGCCCAGCCAAAGCTTATGTTCAGAATCAGTGAGTTATAAGCAGAGAGCGATAATTATTTATTTACATAAAAGAACATCTGAAAGGGAGAAAATTCAGAAATATAAACATATGTATGGTATATATTGCTGAAGGACAGGCATGTGGCTCAAGTAAAAATTTTTCTGACTTAAATTAATCAGGCAATGTGGTATCCTAGACTAGACCCTGGATTATATAAAAAACACTGGTAGAAACAAAGGTGAATCCCAAATATAGTGTTTAAATTAGTTAATAGTATTGTAGCAATGTTAATTTCTTTTTTTGTCATTTAATTAATTTATTTTTAAATTTTTTAATTTAATTTAATTTATTTTTTTATACAGCAGGCTCTCATTAGTCATTTTATACACATCAGTATATACATGTCAAACCCAATCTCTCAATTCATCACACCACCACCCCCAACCCCTGCCCCTTTCCCCTCTTGGTATCCATACGTTTGTTCTCTACATCTGTGTCTCAACTTCTTCCCTACAAACCGGTTCATCTGTACCATTTTTCTAGGTTCCACATACATGCATTAATATATGATATTTGTTTTTCTCTTTCTGACTTACTTCACTCTATATGACAGTCTCTAGATCCATCCACATCTCAACAAATGACCCAATTTCATTCCTTTCTATGGCTGAATAATATTCCATTGTATATATGTATCACTTCTTCTTTATCCATTTGTCTGTCGATGGGCACTTAGGTTGCTTCCATGACCTGGCTATTGTAAATAGTGCTGCAGTGAACATTGGGGTGTATGTGTCTTTTTGAATTATGGTTTTCTCTGGGTGTATGCCCAGTAGTGGGATTGCTGGGTCATATGGTAATTCTATTTTTAGTCTCTTAAGGAACATCCATACTATTCTCCAAAGTGCCTGTATCAATTTACATTCCCACCAACAGTGCAAGAGGGTTCCCTTTTCTCCACGCCCTCTGCAGCATTTGTTGTTTGCAGATTTTCTGATGATGCCCATTATAACTGGTATGAGGTGATATCTCATTGTAGTTTTGATTTGCATCTCTCTAATAATTAGTGATGTTGAGAAGTTTTTCATGTGCTTCTTGGCCATCTGTAAGCCTTCTTTGGAGAAATGTCTATTTAGGTCTTCTGCCCATTTTGGGATTGGATTGTCTTTTTAATATCGAGCTGCATGAGCTGTTTATATATTTTGGAGATTAATCCTTTGTCCGATGATTCATTTGCAAATATCTTCTCCCATTCTGAGGGTTGTCTTTTTCGTCTTGTTTATGGTTTCCTTTGCTGTGCAAAACCTTTGAAGCTTCATTAGGTCCCATTTGTTTATTTTTGCTTTTATTTCCATTACTCTAGGAGGTGGATCAAAAAAGATCTTGCTGTGATTTATGTCAAAGAGTGTTCTTCCTATGTTTTCCTCTAAGAGTTTTGTAGTGTCTGGTCTTACATTTAGGTCTCGAATCCATTTTGAGTTTATTTTTGTGTATGGTGTTAGGGAGTGTTCTAATTTCATTCTTTTACATGTAGCTATCCAGTTTTCCCAGCACCACTTATTGAAGAGACTGTCTTTTCACCATTGTATATCCTTGCCTCCTTTGTCATAGATAAGTTGATCATAGGTGTGTGGGTTTATCTCTGGACTTTCTATCCTGTCCCATTGATCTATATTTCTGTTTTTGTGCCAGTACCATATTGTCTTGATTACTGTAGCTTTGTGGTACAGTATGAAGTCAGGGAGTCTGATTCCTCCAGCTCCGTTTTTTCCCTCAAGACTGCTTTGGCTATTCGGGGTCATTTGTTTCTCCATACAAATTTTAAGATTTTTTTGTTCTAGTTATGTAAAAAATGTCATTGGTAATTTGATAGGGATTGCATTGACTCTGTAGATTGCTTTGGGTAGTATAGTCATTTTCACAATATTGATTCTTCCAATCCAAGAACATGGTATATCTCTCCATCTGTTGGTATCATATTTAATTTCATCAGTGTCTAATAGTTTTCTGCATACAGGTCCTTTGTCTCCCTTTGTCTCTAGGTAGGTTTATTCCTAGGTATTTCATTCTTTTTGTTGCAATGGTAAATGGGAGTGTTTCCTTAATTTCTCTTTGAGAATTTTCATCATTAGTGTATAGGAATGCAAGAGGTTTCTGTGCATTAATTTTGTATCCTGCAACTTTACCAAATTCATTGACTAGCTCTTGTAGTTTTCTGGTGGCATCTTTAGGATTCTCTATGTATAGTATCATGTCATCTGCAGACAGTGACAGTTTTACTTCTTCTTTTCCAATTTGTGTTCCTTTTATTTTTTTTTCTTCTCTGATTGCTGTGGCTAGGACTTCCAAAACTATGTTGAATAATAGTGGTGAGAGTGGATATCCTTGTCTTGTTCCTGATCTTAGAGGAAATGCTTTCAGTTTTGCACCATTGAGAATGATGTTTGCTGTGGGTTTGTTGTATATGGCCTTTATTATGTTGAAGTAGGTTCCCTCTATGCCTACTTTCTGGAGAGTTTTTATCATAAATTGGTGTTGAATTTTGTCAAAAGCTTTTTCTGCATCTATTGAGATGATTATCCGGTTTTTATCCTTCAATTTGTTAATATGGTGTATCACATTGATTGTTTTTTGTATATTGAAGAATCCTTGCGTCTCTGGGATAAATCCCACTTGATCGTGGTGTATGATCCTTTTAATGTGTTGTAGGATTCTGTTTGCTAGTATTTTGTTGAGGATTTTTGCCTCTATATTCATCAGTGATATTGGTCTGTAATTTTCCTTTTTTGTAGTATCTTTGTCTGGTTTTTGTATCAGGGTGATGGTGGCCTCATAGAATGAGCTTAGGAGTTTTCCTTCCTCTGCAATTTTTTGGAAGAGTTTGAGAAGGATGGGTGTTAGCTCTTCTCTAAATTTTTGATAGACTTCACCTGTGAAGCCATCTGGTCCTGGACTTTTGTTTGTTGGAAGATTTTTAATGAGTTTCAATTTCATTTCTTGTGATTGGCATATTCACATTTTCTATTTCTTCCTTGTTCAGTCTTGGAAGGTTATACCTTTTTAAGAATTTGTCCATTTCTTCCAGGTTGTCCATTTTATTGTTATAGAGTTGCTTGTAGTAGTCTCTTAGGATGCTTTGTATTTCTGCGGTGTCCTTTGTAACTTCTCCTTTTTCATTTCTAATTTTATTGCTTTGAGTCCTCTCCCTCTTTTTCTTGGTGAGTCTGGCTAATGGTTTGTCAATTTTGTTTATCTTCTCAAAGAACCAGCTTTTGGATTTATTGATCTTTGTAATTGTTTTCTTTGTTTCTATTTCATTTATTTCTGCTCTGATCTTTATTTCTTTCCTTCTCCTAACTTTGGGTTTTGTTTGTTCTTTCTATAGTTCCTTTAGGTGTAAGGTTAGATTGTTTATTTGAGATTTTTCTTGTTTTTTAAGGTACGCTTGTATAGCTATAAACTTCCCTCTTAGAACTGCTTTTGCTGCATCCCATAGGTTTTGGATTGTCATGTTTTCATTGTCAATTGTCTCTAGGTACTTTTTAATTTCCTCATTGATTTCTTCAGTGATCTCTTGGTTATTTAGTAACGTATTGTTTAGCCTCCATGTATTTGCGTTTTTTACGTTTTTTCCCCTGTAATTGATTTCTAATCTCATAGCGTTGTGGTCAGAAAAGATGCTTGATAAGATTTCAATTTTCTTAAATTTACCAAGGCTTGATTTGTGACCCAAGATGTGATCTATCCTGGAGAATGTTCTGTGCACACTTGAGAAGTGTAATCTGCTGTTTTTGGATAGGATGGCCTATAAATATCAATTAAGTCTATCTGGTCTATGGTATTTTTTAAAGCTTGTGTTTCCTTATTAATTTTCTGTTTGGATGATCTGTCCATTGGTGTAAGTGAGGTGTTAAAGTCCCCCACTATTACTGTGTTAGTGTTGATTTCCTCTTTTATAGCTGTTAACAGTTGCCTTATGTATTGAGGTGCTCCTATGTTGGGTGCATATATATTTATAATTGTTATATCTTCTTCTTGGATTGATCCCTTGGTCATTATGTAGTGTCCTTCCTTGTTTCTGGTAACATTATTTATTTATTTTATTTATTTATTTTTTTGGCGGTACGCGGGCCTCTCACTGTTGTGGCCTCTCCCGTTGCGGAGCACAGGCTCCGGACGCACAGGCCCAGCGGCCATGGCTCACGAGCCTAGCCACCCCGCGGCATGTGGGATCTTCCCGGACCGGGGCACGAACCTGTGCCCCCTGCATCGGCAGGCGGACTCTCAACCACTGCGTCACCAGGGAAGCCCAACATTCTTTATTTTAAAGTCTATTTTATCTGGTATGAGTATTTCTACTCCAGCTTTTTTTGATTTCCGTTTGCATGGAACATCTTTTTCCATCCCCGCTTTCAGTTTGTATATGTCCCTAGTTCTGAAGTAGGTCTCTTGTAGACAGCATATATACAGGTCTTGTTTTTGTATCCATTCAGCCAGTCTATGTCTTTTGGTAGGAGCATTTAATCCATTTACATTTAAGGTAATTATCGATATGTATGTTTGTATTACCATTTTCTTAATTGTTTTGTGTTTGTTTTCATAGGCTCTTTTCTTCTCTTGTGTTTCCCACTTAGAGAAGTTCCTTTAGCATTTGTTGTAGAGGTGGTTTGGTGGTGCTGAATTTTCTTAGCTTTTGCTTGTCTGTAAAGCTTTTGATTTCTCTGTCGAATCTGAATGAGATCATTTCTGGGTAGAGTAATCTTGGTTGTAAGTTCTTCCCTTTCATCACTTTAAGTATATCAGGCCACTCCCTTCTGGCTTGTAGAGTTTCTGCTGAGAAATCAGCTGTTAACCTTATGGGGATTCCCTTGTATGTTATTTGTCATTTTTCCCTTGCTGATTTCAATAATTTTTCTTTGTGTTTAATTTTTGCCAATTTGATTATTATGTGTCTCAGCATGTTTTCTCTTCAGGTTTATCCTGTATGGGACTTTCTGTGCTTCTTGGACTTGGGTGGCTATTTCCTTACCCATGTTAGGGATGTTTTCAACTATAATCTCTTCAAGTATTTTCTCAGGTCCTTTCTCTCTCTCTTCTCTTTCTGGGACCCCTGTAATGCGAATGTTGTCCCAGAGGTCTCTTAGGCTGTCTTCATTTGTTTTCATTCTTTTTTTTAAATTCTGTTCTGCAACAGTGAATTCCACCATTCTGTCTTCCAGGTCACTTATCCATTCTTCTGCCTCAGTTATTCTGGTATTGATTCCTTCTAGTGTATTTTTCATTTCAGTTATTGTATTGTTCATCTCTGTTTGTTTGTTCTTTAATTCTTCTAGGTCTTTGTTAAACATTTATTGCATCTTGTCAGTCTTTGACTCCATTCTTTTTCCGAGGTCCTGGATCATCTTCACTATCATTATTCTGAGTTCTTTTTCTGGAAGATTGCCTATCTCCACTTCATTTAGTTTTTTTTCTGGGGTTTTATCTTCTTCCTTCATCTGGTTCATAGTCCTCTGCCTTTTCATTTTGTTTACCTTTCTGTGAATGTTGTTTTCGTTCCAGAGGCTACAGGATTGTAGTTCTTCTTGCTTCTGCTGTCTGCCCTCTGGTGGATGAAGCTATCTAAGAGGCTTGTGGAAGTTTCCTCGTGGGAGGGACTGGTGTTGGGTAGAGCTGGCTGTTGCTCTGGTGGGCAGAGCTCTGTAAAACTTTAATCCGCTTGTCTGCTGATGGGTGGGGCTGGGTTCCCTCCCTGTTGTTTGTTTGGCCTGAGGCAACCTAACACTTGAGCCTACCCAGGCTCTTTGGTGGGGCTAATGGCAGACTCTGGGAGGGCTCACGCCAAGGAGTATTTCCCAGAGCTTCTGCTGCCAGTGCCCTTGTCCTCATGGTGAGGCACCACCACCACCCGCCTCTGTAGGAAACCCTCCAACACTAGCAGGTAGGTCTGGTTCAGTCTCCTATGGGGTCACTGCTCCTTCCCCTGGGTCCCAATGCGCACACTACTTTGTGTGTGCTCTCCAAGAGTGGAGTCTCTGTTTCCCCCACTCCTGTCGAAGTCCTGCAATCAAATCCCACTAGCCTTCAAAGTCTGATTCTCTAGGAATTCCTCCTCCCATTGCCAGACCCCCAGGTTTGGAAGCCTGACGTGGGGCTCAGAACCTTTGCTCCAGTGGGTGGACTACTGTGGTATAAGTGTTCTCCAGTTTGTGAGTCACCCACCCACCGGTTATGGGATTTGATTTTTATTGTGATTGAGCCCTTCCTACTGTCTCATTGTGGCTTCTCCTTTGTCTTTCGATGTGGGGTATCTTTTTTGGTGAGTTTCAGTGTCTTCCTGTTGATGATTGTTCAGCAGTTAGTTGTGATTCCTATGTTCTTGAAAGAAGGAGTGAGAGCACGTCCTTCTACTCTGCCATCTTGAACCAATCAGCCTTGGATGATTCTTTAAGTCTCTGTTCCCTCTCTCTAAAATGAGGATTATATGAGCATTTGCCTCATGGGATTGTAGTGAGGGATTAAATGAAAATTTTACATATATATATATATATATATATATATATATAATCAGTCCAGGGCCAATGGCTGGCACATAGCAAGTGCTCAATAGAGCACTAAGCTTTCGTTACTTACAATGGCATAAAATGAATATATGCTGGATAGATTGCCCCAACCCATGGGTTAGGAGGCTGTAGCTTCTCTTCTCAATGTTTTGTGCTATCTGATATATTCCAGGAGAATGTATGTCACCTTAATTAACCTACACTTGAACCCAATTTCTCTATTGCATTGCACCTTAAGGTCTCAATCCTCAGTATCAAGGTCAGGCCTTTTTCTGCAGGTCACTATTGCCCATATCGTAACTGCTCCAGGTAGTTGCAGCTCTCCACTGCCTCAAGTGTTCACAGAGGTCTCTCCTTAGTTTACCCCCAAACACCTCATATATCAGGCTTACCAAAAGTTTTAACATAAATGAGTATTAGTACAGGGAAAATGGAATTTTAAAACTGTATATCAATCATTACTACTCCTAAATCAGCCATGCTACAAAATCTTGGTAATTTTGTATCAACTAAAGGTTCTTTACAGCTCTTACAACCAATAAAGCAAAAGGCAAACATTACAGCTGTAATTTTTAAAACAATATTTTCTCTTATCCCTAAAACACTAGGAACAGTGTTCCTACAATACTCTTAACAACAAAGGAGTATTAAACTATCTTTTAAAAATATTTATTTCCTGTGTCTTTCCACAAGGGATTCAAACATCTTAAGGCATAATTAGGTAGCTCTAATTTATATAACTCTATACTCTCCAAAGATACATCTTCTTTTTATGTGTCCAGGAAATATTCACAAAATGTGATTTTAAAAAGTTAATAAATTTCAAAAAATAGGAATGATATAGGCAACATTCATTTTTGACCATATTATTTTGTGCCTAATGCAATTAAATTAGAAATTAATAACAAGACTATACCAGTAAATCATAAACATTTAATGGATCAAAGAGGAAATTGAAACTGAATTTCACATAGGAAAACATCTGAGATACATACAAAATGCAAAGTCCTAATACTTACATTAATTTTTTAAAAAATCAAAACTGACAATAAAAGAATTAATTGTTCAAATCAAGAAATTAGATGCAAATCAATCAATGTGATACACCATATTAACAAACTGAAGAATAAAAATCATATGATCATCTCAATAGATGCAGAAAACGCTTTTGACAAAATTCAACACCCATTTACAATAAAAACTCTCCAGAAAGTGGCATAGAGAGAACGTACTTCAACATAATAAAGGCCGTATATGACAAGCCCACAGCACGCATCATTCTCAATGGTGCAAAACTGAAAGCATTTCCTCTAAGATCAGGAACAAGACAATGATGTCCCCTTTCACCACTATTACTCAACATAGTTTTGGAAGTCCTAGCCACGGCAATCAAAGAAGAAAAAGAAATAAAAGGAATACAAATTGGAAAAGAAGAAGTAAAACTGTCACTGTTTGCAGATGACATGATACTATACATAGAGAATCCTAAAGATGCCACCAGAAAACTACTAGAGCTAATCAATGAATTTGGTAAAGTTGCAGGATACAAAATTAATGCACAGAAACCTCTTGCATTCCTATACACTAATGATGAAAAATCTGAAAGAGAAATTAAGGAAACACTCCCACTTACCACTGCAACAAAAAGAATAAAATACCTAGGAATAAACCTACCTAGGGAGACAAAAGACCTGTATGCAGAAAACTATAAGACACTGATGAAAGAAATTAAATATGATACCAACAGATGGAGAGATATACCATGTTCTTGGATTGGAAGAATTAATATTGTGAAAAGGACTATACTACCCAAAGCAATCTATAGATTCAATGCAATCCCTATCAAATTACCAATGACATTTTTTACAGAACTAGAACAAATCATCTTAAAATTTGTATGGAGACACAAAAGACCCCGAATAGCCAAAGCAGTCTTGAGGGAAAAAAAACAGAGCTGGAGGAATCAGACTCCCTGGCTTCAGACTATACTACAAAGCTATAGTAATCAAGACAATATGGTACTCGCCCAAAAACAGAAATATAGATCAATGGAACAAGTTAGAAAGCCCAGAGATAAATCCACACACCTATGGTCAGCTAATCTATGACAAAGGAGGCAAAGATATACAATGGAGAAAATACAGTCTCTTCAGTAAGTGGTGCTGGGAAAACTGGACAGCTACATGTAAAAGAATGAAATTAGAACACTCCCTAACACCATACACAAAAATAAACTCAAAATGGATTCGAGACCTAAATGTAATACTGGACACTATAAAACTTAGAGGAAAAAATAGGAAGAACACTCTTTGATATAAATCACAGCAAGATTTTTTTTTTTTTTTTTTTTTTTTTTGTGGTACACGGGCCTCTCACTGTTGTGGCCTCTCCCGTTGTGGAGCACAGGAATGAAATTTGGTCATTTGTTGAGACGTGGATGGATCTAGAGACTGTCATACAGAGTGAAGTAATTCAGAAAGAGAAAAACAAATATCGTATATTAACGCATGTATGTGGAACCTAGAAAAATGCTACAGATGAACAGGTTTGCAGGGCAGAAGTTGAGACACAGATGTAGAGAACAAACGTATGGACACCAAGGGGGGAAAACCATGGTGGGGTGGGGATGGTGGTGTGCTGAATTGGGTGATTGGGATTGACATGTATACACTGATGTATATAAAATTGATGACTAATAAGAACCTGCAGTATAAAAAAACAAACAAACAAAAAACAACCAATACTAAACTTTCTTTGGGTTATTTGTATGGAAATATGTTAATATAAATGTTTCAGACATTACATGAAATTTCTAAAAATCTTATATGTTCTGGTATAATGTTATAAGTCATAATTCTAGTTATTAGGTTAAAATGTATATCTCAGAAATAACTAAATTTCCTTGTCAATTGCATTATTGTGAACTTTTATCAAATCTTTAACCATGGTCTTTTGTCATTTACAGACAGTTCTGGGTGTACTCTGATGCTTTTGCAAATATGTTCCTATAAAAGTGTTTCATCTTCAAGGAATTCATGGAAATGACTCTGACAAGTACAGGTTTCTGGTAACTGACTATACTGCTGAACTGAATGAATAAGCATTTTCAGAACTCTATTGGAAATCTGATGAACTCATAAAAGTGCTAACAAAAGATCAAGATGAAAAAAAATTAATTACATGGGACTGAGTGAACTGATGAGGATGATTATAATTTTTGTGACTTTCTGTTTGAATAGAAAAAAATATCCCACAAGGACTCAGAGGAATAAAATATAGAAATCAATTTTCACTGCAAAGTAAAGGAGCTGTTACAGTGGAGGATTACTGGACTGAATGTCAATATTATGACATAGTATGAGTGTGTCTCATGTTTGGTAATTGCAATCATTGTTGCTTTTGTTGTTGTCATCCATTTACAATGCTTGGTGTCAGTTTATCTCTTGTAAAAGTAAAATACAGTGTGTGTGTGAAAAAAAAAGAAATTAGAAAACCACAAGAAAACAATCCTAGTGTTATAAAAATTAATGAATTAAAGATAAAAGCAAAATTAGTAACTTTTTAAAAAGTGTCAGATCTGAGAAATAAATCCAAAACTGAATTCTTCAAAAAGTAAAGCAAGATTAATGAACTGTTTTTTAATTTAATTGAGGTTAAAAGAGTGAAATCATAAGTACATAAAATAAGAATTTATATGAGGGAATTAAACATAGATACAGGAGAACTTAATAGATTCAGGAGAGACTACCTTGTATATCACTAGAAAAGAAATTTGAGAACCTGGTTCAAATGAGGGATTGCCAAAACTGACCTTAGAAGGGATAGAAAATATAAATAGACTGATTACCATAGAAAAAATGGGGGGGAAATATTAAAGAGCTATTCCCCCAAAACCACCCTGGCACAAATATTTTCACTGAACTTCTACCAAACCTTTAAGAAATAATGACTCTGTGCTGCTATGTTCTGAAGTATGGAAGGAAAAGACTTCTAAATTTTTAATGAAGTGAATATAACCACAAAGATAATACCAAAAAATAAAACTATAGCTCAATATCACTTATGAATATTTATATAAAAATTCAAAACTGCATATTAGTAAACAAGGAGTACATTAAAAGAATAACACAGCTTCACTGAGTGGTATCTACTCCAGGAATTTGAAGACTGTTCAATAACTCACCATTCACTACAGAAAAAGTGGGAAAATCATATCATTTCCACAAGTGCTGAAAAGCGTTTGATGAAATACGACATTCATTTTTTATAATTGCTATTAATAAGATAGGAATAACAAGGTGGATTATTTAATAAATTATATTGAGATTACTGGCTATTCATCTGAAAAAAAAGAGAAATGGATATTTTCTTCTCAGATTAAACCAAAACAAATTACAGATGCATTAGATTAAAATGAAAAAAAAAAAGGAAATTCATAAAAGAATTAGAAGAAAATGTGGGAGAATTTCCAAAATCATTTGAACCAGGGAAGAACTTGCCCAGTAACACAAAAATCAAGAACCATGAAACAAGAGGTTTATATATTCAAGTACCTAAAAACAACAAAGAATTCTGCATAGCACTGAAACTTCATAAACAAAAGTAAAGGATAAATAATAAACTTGGAAAAAATATTTATGTCACAGAGTTAATTTTACTTAAATATAGAGTGCCTATAAATTAAACAGCAAAATCCAATATAAAAATGGAAAAGAACATAAATAGTGCACAGAAAAGGAAATACAAATGGCTCTTAAATGTATAAATATATGCATAATCTCATTCATTATAAAAGATACCATTTTTTACATGTCAGATTGGCAAATAAAAAACATATAGCTCTACATCATGTTGGTGAGGGTTGGAGAAACAGCCATTCCCATATATTTTCAGTGGTAGCGAAAGCTGATTTAACTTCGGTGGAAAGCACTTCCGCAATATCTGCCAAAATACAAATGCATGTACCCTTTGACTCAGAAATTCCACTAATAGGAAATTATCCTACAAAAATATTCGTAATTTATGATATTTCACACAAACAAGGACTCACCGTAGCATTGCTGTATATATTCATTTAATAGCTAAACTTTGGAAACAACCTACATGTCCATAAATAGGAGACCAATTTCCCAATTACAGTAGATACATACAACAGAATACTGAACAGCTTTCACAAATGGAACAGCACTGTGTATACTGGTTAGGAACTACCTCCAAGATACATTATCAAATAAAAAGGCAAAACAGTGATAGTGGATGATACCATTTGTTTATATAAAACAAAAATAAACCCACAAACATGCATATTTCATATATCTATTTTATATTTACATATTATATATATATTAATATTTCTGTTAGTTTACCCAAGACACTGGCAACCCTGGTTACTTCTAATGAGTGAACTGGGTGCCTGAAGGGAAGATGCAGGAAAGAAGCTTACTATTCACTCTATCCTCTTGTCTTACGTCAGGTTCCCTAGATGCAGAGATAGGGATTCTTGAGTATGTGCTTTCAGGAAAAAGGGTGTGCAGGAAGCAAGATAGGGCAAGGATCAAAAGCTAAGTAAGAATGTGTCTTACCTGGAGTCTAGCTTCTGTCTGACACCTTGAGGAGCTCTGGTGTGTTAACTGTGCCTTGAGACAGAAGGTACAGGCTTTTGTATCCTTATCAGTCAGTCACTGGTTGTGAGCTGCCTTCAGGAGGCGGAAATATCCTCTCAGGAGAAGTGGCTCCAAAGGCAATTCTCCAGAAAAAGGGCCGCTCTAAGCAATTCACAATCAATCTTTAGATCAGCCAAGGAACTAGACAAGAAAAAGGGATCTAGGCCCGATAGGTGTCTACTACAAACTCATTGTACTGCCTCAGATCTGTAGAGTATGTATTTACCTCCTCAAGAAAAAAAAATCAATTAAAAAATCAATATTACAGAAGGATCTCTTATTGTGGTTTGTCTAGATTCTAAATCCAGCATGAATGCCAACATTTAAACAGTAATAGTTAGCCTTAGAAATCCTTAGCAAGTCTCCAATTTCAGACAACATGTTAGTCAATTTTCCCACCAGTATTGGAACAAACTGTTTTTCTGGATGAGCACCACATGAAATAGTTGGCTTGCATTTAGGTGACCTTCTGTTTGAAAACCCCACAACTTTAAACACTGGACTCATATTCATTGATCAGAGTTGCCAGCATACAAAGAGGAACTGAGTGAAAGGTAGATTTTTATCTCCTTTCCCAGGCTCACCTCAGGACGTATGGTGGGGGACCAAGCATATCATTTGTCTCTATCCTTTATTTTTCCATACCAAATATAATTATGAATGTAGTAGATGTTGCACAGAAAAAAATTATCCAGAAATTGGACAAAAGGCAAAAAGACAATTAAGGGATCTTTTAATATCACGTTAGAGCATTTTCTAATAGACTCACGTGAGATCATGTCTCTCAGAAAGTGTAACTTTTTTGGCTAGCAATTGATTAGGGCCTAGATGTCTCACAACTCTGTAAGGTTAGATGTTAACTTGCAAAAACTGGTAAGATATGCTTTTTTCCCCCATCTGGTAGAGAAGAGAATCCAAAGGCTTTGGTTTTATTGCTTTGTAGGAGATAAACCAGCTTCATATCTAACTCAGCCATCTGATCTCAGCACTCCTTTTCCCACTGACATTTACACCCCAGGTTCTCATATCCTTATCCAACTATTTTCTCTGTCTTCTGGTTCCTTCATTAGTGAGTTAAATAAAACTTTGACATGTGCTCACTATTTATATGAGGATCATGCTTTTTAAATAATTTGAGAAAATATGCTTTTTCAGTGTAAATTAATATAGTGTAAAATTATATGGTTAAATGCACATACAATGTAGCTTGCTATAAAATAATACATCGAGTGATAGTGAATCCCTGTGGAATAAAATGCTACCAGATTCATTTTACGTTATCTTCTCTCTTGAGGGCAGGATTGTATTTGTGTTTAAATCTGGGTTTGTGACTGTTAACCTGGCTGCTGAAATACTTAACATACTGATATAGGTAGTGCTTTGAAAAATGGCTTCACCAGGAAAGAGAATAAAAATAAAAAATATTCATATATTTTTTCCTGATGCATTTCCCCCCCAAATCTCCTTGGCAGAGCCCTGGAGCTAGGGTTGCCAAATTTAGCAAATACAAATACAAGACGTCTAGTTAAATTCGAACTTCAGATAAACATTTAGTAATTTTTAAATATGGCCCAAATATTGTAAGTATTTTCTGTGAAGAGCCTACCTGGAGCATCTCAAAGTACAGGGGTTGTAGGAAGCAGGTAAGTGGTTTCCAGTAGTGCCAGAAATGCAAAGGATCATAGGCAGAGTTTGAGTCCTGTGCTAGGGAATCCCAAAAGCCAAACCCAGCAAGTGGAATCCTGTTGTCGATTCCAAGGAGTGAAAGTTGAAGCCTTGGGTCAGAAGCTGGGTGGCACTGTAATAGGGCAAACAGCTAGAGCCAGGAATGGGGCCAGTAAGGGGAACTGACAAAGCTGCTTTGAAGGTTAATGTGTTTAAAGTGGGTTTTTACTGCTCAAGGACTCTGGAGAGTCCATCCAGATGAGTGAGTTGACTACACATATTTTAAAAATTAAGACTCAAAGAGGACATATTTTTAAAATTGTGGTAAAATGTACATAACATAAAATTTATATGATGCCAACCATTCTTAAGTGTACAACTCAGTAGCAATAAGTACATTGACAGTGTTGCACAACCACCAACACTATCTATTTCCAGAACGCTTTCACCTTCCCAGATAGAAACTCTCTACTCATAAACAATAATTCCCTAGCCCCTGGTAACCTCTATTATACTTTCTGTCTCTATGAATTTGCCTATTCTAGGTAGCTCATATAAGAGGAATCATACAACGTTTGTTCTTTTGTGTCTGGTTTATCTCACTAAGCATAACATTTTCAAGTTTTATCCATGTTGTAGCATGTATTAGAATTTCATTCCTTTTTAAGGTTGAATGACATTCCATTTGTGTGTGTGTGTGTACACCGCATTTTGTTTATCCATAAAGAGGACATATTTTTGTGGACATTTCATTTTTTCAATTTGCCTATACAGTAAGTCTCCTACGTACAATCTTTCAAGTTACGAATTTTCAGAGATGCAAACATGTGTTCGTATGTCCAATCACGTAAATTAGTTCTCGTGTCTGGTGTACATTGACACATGCGTGCATCCTCTACAAGTGGTTGTGCTTTTGTGTACTTTACTGTACAGTACTGTATAGAATACAGTAGTACAGTATCTTTATTTCAAGCCCAGGATGTCTGGAAGCAAGTGTAGAAGCAGTGGTGATGAAGCTGGTACAGCTAGGAAGTGCCAGGAATTGGAGGCCCAGAGAAAGGATGGAGAGAGACAAGAGGAAGAAGTAACTGAAGAACCGAAGAGATTCACAATGCAGGAAATGGCAAGGGATTTTCTTTATTTGAGGAGGCACTGTTAGTTTTTGAGGCACAGGACCCGAAAGTAGAACGGTACATGAAGGTTGCAGCAGCAGTTCAGAATGCAATCCAGTGTTACCATGTCATCTATGACGAGAAAAAAGGATCTACTACCCAGACATCACTGGATCATTTTTCAAGAGGGTAGATAGAATTGAATCCAGCAAGGAACCAGAACCTGTGCCATCAACGTCAGGCGTGAGTGAAATTGCAGCTTGCCCTCCTCCTATTGCTGACGATCCCTCAGCTCTACCATCTCCCACCTCCTCTCCCTCCTCCAGTCAGTAACTCTTCTTGCCTGTTCACCTGATGCCAGTCCCTGTATGCCAGCTGTTGTACTGTACCATTGTACTTTTCCAGGTACTGGACTGTAAGATTTAAAATGTTTTCTTTATTCTTTTTGGTGTGTTTTTTATGTATTATTTTTGTAAAAAGCATTATAAATCCATTACAATACAGTACTACATAGCCAATTGTGTTAATTGGGTACCTAGGTGAACTTTGTTGGACTTACGAACATATTGGACTTATGAATGTGCTCTTGGAACGGAACTCGTTCGTATGCAGGGGACTTACTATAAACAGTTATTTATTGCTATATACAAAAATCACACCATAATTAAGTGTATTAAAATAATAACTTAAAAACAATTGCTCTTGAGTCTTTGGATAGACTGGGCAGCTCTGCTGATTTGGGCTAGGCTTCAGTGATCTCAGCTGGCTTGCCTATCATATCTGCGATACCTTCTAGGTTGGCTTGGAGCTGGCTGGTCTGGGGCAGCCTCATCTGGGTGGTCTGTTTCTGCTCCATGTGCTTTCTCATCCTCCATCAGGCTAGCCTGGGCTTGTTCACATGGTAGTAGAATAAGAACTGTACAAGGTATCTTTAAGCCTAGCACAATGTCACTCTTACCTCATTCTTTTTGGTCAAAGTCAAAAGGCCAGCCTGAATTCAAGTGGTGGGAAATAGATTCCACCATTTGATGGGAGGAACTAAAATATCATAGCATCTATCCATAGGTATGGGAAAGAGTATAACTGTGGCTATCTTTGCAAACAGTCTGCCATGACCTAGTAAGCTAGAGTAAAGTATTTTAAAATTTTGTTTTGTATTCCCCAAATTGATCTACAGATTCAATGCAATCCCTATCAAAATTCTGTTTTTCTTTTTTTGCAGAAATGGACAAGCTGATTCTAAAATTCATATAAAATTTCAAGGGACCCAGAATAGACAAAAGAATCTTGAAAAAGAAGAACAAAGTTGGAGGATTCACATTTCCCAATTTAAAAACCGTAGCCAAGACAGTATGGTATCGGCATAAGGACAGACATAGAGAACAATGGAATAGAATTGAGACCCAGAAATAAACATATACATCATTGGTTGATTGAAATTTGACAAGCATGCCAAGACTATTCAATGGGAGAAACAAAAGTGTTTTCGACAACTGGTGCTGAGACACCTGGACATCCACATGCAAAAGAATGAAGTTGGATCCCTATCTCACATCAGTTACAAAAATTAACTCAAAATGGATTAAAGACCTAAATGTAAGAGCTGTTAACTACAATGTTCTTAGAAAACATAGTAGTAAATTTTCATAACCTCAGATTTAGCAATGGATTCTTAGATATGACACAAAAAGCATGAGCAACAAAAGAAAAGATAGATTTTATCAAAATTGAAAACTTCTAGTGTCATGCTTCAAGTGACACTACCAAGAAAGTGAAAAGACAACCCACAGAATGGGAGCATACACTTGCAAATCATATGTCTAATTAGGGATTTATATCTAGAATATACAAAGAACTCTTAAAACTCAATAATAAAGACATAAAACCCATTTTCAAAAACGGCAATGAGTCTGAATAGACATCCAAAGAAGATATTCAAATGGCCAATAAGCACATGAAAAGATACTCAACATAATTAGTCATCAGGGAAATGAAAATCAAAACCACTAAGATGGCTATAATAAAAAAAAGTCAGATAATAACATGCAGGTGACAGAAAATAGTCACAAAAGATCACATATTGTATGATGCCATTTATATGAAATGTCCAGGATAGGCAAATCTACAGGGACAGAAGACAGATTATTGATTGTTTGGGCTGGGAGGAATAGCTGCATAGGGGGATCACAGCTAAAAGGTACAGAATCTCTTCTGGGGGTGATGAAAATATTCTAAGATTAACCTTTATGATGGTTACATATATCTGTAAATATACTAAAAACTATTAAATTCTACACTTTAAATATGTGAATTGTATGGTATTTCAATTATGTACCAGTAAAGCTGTTATCTTTAAAAGGTCATATATTGTATGATTCCATGTATATGGAATGTGCAGATACGCAAATACATAGAGATAGAAACAAGATTAGTGGTTGCCAGGGACCAAGGGAAGAGGGAACCAGGATTAACTGTTAAAAGGCATGGAGTTTCTTTTGGGGATGATTTAAATGTTCTGGAATTAGACAGTGGGGATGGTTGCACAATACGTGAATATACACAACACCACTGAATTGTACACTTTCATATAATGAATTTTATGTCATAGGAATTTTATCTTAATAAAAAAATTGTAGCTTGTTTTGTTTGTGACACAGAAAGACTAATGATTCATATACTTCTATTTAAGGTGAGCTATTGAGTAACTGATTCATTCATTAAAATGAAACAAATCTCAAAAATTTTAAGTAAATCACTCTAGTTTTCTAACTTTCTGACTTAAACAGATTATAATTTGCATCACTATACATTCTTTTTTGTTAACATCTTTATTGGAGTATAATTGCTTTATAAGGGTGTGTTAGGTACTGCTTTATAACAAAGTGAATCAGCTATACATATACATATATCCCCATATCTCCTCCCCCTTGCATCTCCCTCCCACCCTCCCGATCCCACCTCTGTACGTGGTCACAAAGCACTGAGCTGATCTCTCTGTGCCACGCGGCTGCTTCCCACTAGCTATCTATTTTACATTTAGTAATATTTGTAAGTCCATGCCACTCTCTTACTTCGTCCAAGCTTACCCTTCCCCCCACCCTGTGTCCTCAAGTCTGTTCTCTATGTCTGCGTCTTTATTCCTGTTCTGCCCCTAGGTTCTTCAGAACGCTTTTTTTTTTTTTTAAGATCCAATATATATGTGTTAGCATATGGTATTTTTCTATTTCTGACTTACTTCACTCTGTATGACAGACTCTAGATCCATCCACCTCACTACAAATAACTCAATTTCATTTCTTTTTATGGCTGAATAATATTCCATTATATATATGTGCCACATCTTCTTTATCCATTCATCTGCAATGGACACTTAGGTTGCTTCCATGCCCTGGCTATTGTAAATAGAGTTGCCATGAACATGGCGGTACATGACTCTTTGAATTATGGTTTTCTCAGAGTATATACCCAGTAGTGGGATTGCTGGGTAACATGGTAGTTCTACTTTTTAGTTTTTTAAGGAACATCCATATGGTTCTCCATAGTGGCTGTATCAATTTACATTCCCACCAACAGTGCAAGAGTTTTTCCTTTTCTCCACACCCTCTCCAGCACTTATTATTTCTAGATTTTTTGATGATGGCCATTCTGACTGGTGTGAGGTGATACCTCACGGTAGTTTTGATTTGCCTTTCTCTAATGATTAGTGATGTTGAGCATTCTTTCATGTGTTTGTTGGCAATCTGTATATCTTCTTTGGAGGAATGTCTATTTAGGTCTTCTGCCCATTTTTGGATTGGGTTGTTTGTTTTTTTGATATTGAGTTGCATGAGCTGCTTGTAAATTTTGGAGGTTAATCCTTTGTCAGTTGCTTCATTTGCAAATATTTTCTCCCATTCTGAAGGTTGTCTTTTCATCTTGTTTATGGTTTCCTTTGCTGTGCAAAACCTTTGAAGTTTCATTAGGTCTCATTTGTTTATTTTTGTTTTTATTTCCATTTCTCTAGGAGGTGGGTCAAAAAGGACCTTGCTGTGATTTATGTTATACAGTGTTCTGCTTATGTTTTCCTCTAAGAGTTTTATAGTGTCTGCCCTTACATTTAGGTCTTTAATCATTTTGAATTTATTTTTGTGTATGGTGTTAGGGAGTGTTGCAATTTCGTTCTTTTACATGTAGCTGCCCAGTTTTCCCAGAACCACTTATTGAAGAGGCTGTCTTTGATCCATTGTATATTCTTGCCTCCTTTATCAAAAATAAGGTGACCATATGTGCGTAGGTTTATCTCTGGGCTTTCTATCCTGTTCCATTGATCTATAGATCTGTTTTTGTGCCAATACCATACTGTCTTGATTACTGTAGCTTTGTAGTATAGTTTGAAGTCTGGGAGCCTGATTCCTCCAGCTCCATTTTTCTTTCTCAAGATTGCATTGGCTATTTGGGGTCTTTTGTGTTTCCATACAAATTGTGAAATTTTTGTTCTAGTTCTGTGAAAAATGCCATTGATAGTTTGATAGGGATTGCATTGAATCAGATAGTAGATTGCTTTGGGTAGTACAGTCATTTTCACAATGACGATTCCACCAATCCAAGAACATAGTATATCTCTCCATCTGTTTTTATCATCTTTAATTTCTTTCATCAGTGTCTAATAGTTTTCTGCATACCAGTCTTTTGTCTCCTTAGGTAGGTTTATTCCTAGGTATTTTATTCTTTTTGTTGCAATGGCAAATGTGAGTATTTCCTTAATTTCTCTTTCAGATTTTTCATCATTAGTGTATAGGAATGCAAGAGATTCCTGTGTATTAATTTTGTATCCTGCTACTCTACCAAATTCATTGATTAGCTCTAGTAGATTTCTGGTGGCATCTTTAGGATTCTCTAAGTATAGTATCATGTCATCTGCAAACAGTGACAGTTTTACTTCTTTTCCGATTTGGATTCCTTTTATTTCTTTTTCTTCTCTGATTGCTGTGTTAAAAACCTCCAAAACTATGTTGAATAAGAGTGGTGAGGGTGGGCAACCTTGCCTTGTTCCTGATCTGAGAGGAAATGGTTTCAGTTTTTCACCATTGAGAACGATGTTGGCTGTGGGTTTGTCATATATGGCCTTTATTATGTTGAGGTAGGTTCCCTCTATGCCTACTTTCTGGAGAGTTTTTATCATAAATGGGTGTTGAATTTTGTCAAAAGCTTTTTCTGTTTCTATTGAGATGATCGTATGGTTTTTATCCTTCAATTTGTTAATATGGTGTATCACATTGATTGATTTGTGTATATTGTAGCATCCTTGCATTCCTGGGATAAACCCCACTTGACCATGGTGTATGATCTTTTTAATGTGCTGTTGGATTCTGTTTGCTAGTATTTTGTTGAAGATTTTTGCATCTATGTTCATCAGTGATATTGACCTGTAGTTTTATTTTTTTGTGATATCCTTCTCTGGTTTTGGTATCAGGGTGATGGTGGCCTCATAGAATGAGTTTGGGAGTGCTCCTCCCTCTGCTCTATTTTGGAAGAGTTTGAGAGGGATAGGTGTTAGCTATTCTCTAAGTGTTTGCTAGAATTTGCCTGTGAAGCCATCTGGTCCTGGGCTTTTCTTTGTTGTTAGATCTTAAATCACAGATTCAATTTCAGTGCTTGTGATTGGTCTGTTTATATTTTCTAGTTCTTCCTTGTTCAGTCTTGTAAGGTCATGCTTTTCTAAGAATTTGTCCATTACTTCCAGGTTGTCCATTTTATTGGCATAGAGTTGCTTCTAGTAATCTCTCATGATCCTTTGTATTTCTGCAGTGTTGGTTGCTACTTCTCCTTTTTCATTTCTAATTCTGTTGATTTGAGGTTTCTCTCTTTTTTTCTTGATGAGTCTGGCGAATGGTTTATCACTGTCGTTTATCTTCTCAAAGAACCAGATTTTAGTTTTATTGATCTTTGCTATTGTTTCCTTCATTTCTTCTTCATTTATTTCTGATATGATCTTTATGATTTCTTTCCTTCTGCTACTTTGGGTTTTTTAATTCTTCTTTCTCAATTGCTTTAGGTGTAAGGTTAGGTTGTTTATTTGAGATTTTTTTATTTCTTGAGGTAGGACTGTATTGCTATAAACTTCCCTCTTAGAACTGCTTTTGCTGCATCCTATAGGTTTTGGGTCATAGTGTTTTCACAGTCATTTGTTTCTAGGTATTTTTTGATTTCCTCTTTGATTTCTTCAGTGATCTCTTGGTTGTTAAGTAGTGTATTGTTTAGCCTCCATGTGTTTGTATTTTTTACAGATTTTTTCCTGTAATTGATATCTAGTCTCATAGCATTGTGGTCAGAAAAGATACTTGATACAATTTCAATTTTCTTAAATTTACCAAGGCTTGATTTGTGACCCAAGATATGATCTATCCTGGAGAATGTTCCATGAGCCCCTGAGAAGAAAGTGTATTCTGTTGGATGGAATGTCCTATAAATATCAATTAAGTCCATCTTGTTTAATGAATCATTTAAAGCTTGTTTCCCATATTTATTTTCATTTTGAATGATCTGTCCACTGGTGAAAGTGGGGTGTCAAAGTCCCCTACTATGTTTGTATTACTGTCAATTTCCTCTTTTATGGGTGTTAGCATTTGCCTTATGAATTGAGGTCCTCCTATGTTGGTGCATAAATATTTACAATTGTTACATGTTCTTCTTGGATTGATCCCTTGATCATTATGTAGTGTCCTTCTTTGTCTCTTCTAATAGTCTTTATTTTAAAGTCTATTTTGTCTGAGAATTGCTACTCCAGCTTTCCTTTGATCTCCATTTGCATGTAATATCATTTTCCATCCCCTCATTTTCAGTCTGTATGTGTCCCTAGGTGTGAAGTGGGTCTTTTGTAGATAGCATATATACTGGTCTTGTTTTTGTATCCATTCAGCCAGTCTATGTCTTTTGGTTGGAGCATTTAATCCATTTACCTTTAAGGTAATTTCCGATATGTATGCTCCTATTACCATTTTCTTAATTGTTTTGGGTTTGTTATTGTAGGTCTTTTCCTTCTCTTGTGTTTCCTGCCTAGAGAAGTTCCTTTAGCATTTGTTGTAAAGCTGGTTTGGTGGTGCTGACTTCTCTTAGCTTTTGCTTGTCTGTAAAGATTTTAATTTCTTCCTCAAATCTGAATGAGATCCTTGCTGGGTAGAGTTATCTTGGTTGTAGGTTTTTCCCTTTCATCACTTTAAATATGTCCTGCCACTCCCTTCTGGCTTGCAGAGTTTCTGCTGAAAGACCAGCTGTTAACCTTATGGGGATTCCCTTGTATGTTATTTGTTGTTTTTCCCTTGCTGCTTTTAATATTTTTTCTTTGTATTTAATTTTTGACAGTTTGATCGATATGTGTCTTGGTGTGTTTCTCCTTGGATTTATCCTGCATGGGACTCTCTGTGCTTCCTGGACTTGATTGACTATTTCCTTTCCCATGTTAGGGAAGTTTTCAACTTTAATCTCTTCAAATATTTTCTCAGTCCCTTTCTTTTTCTCTTCTTCTTCTGGGACCCCTATAGTTCAAATGTTGGTGCATTCAATGTTGTCCCAGAGGTCTCTAAGACTGTCCTCCATTCTCTTCATTCTTTTTTCTTTACTGTGCTCTGCAGGAGTTATTTCCAGTATTTTATCTTCCAGGTCAATTATCCGTTTCTCTGCCTCAGTTATTCTGTTATTGATTCCTTCTAGAGAATTTTTAATTTCATTTATTGTGTTCTTCATCATTGTTTGTTTGCTCTTTAGTTCTTCTAGATCCTTGTTAAATGTTTCTTGTATTTTTTCCATTCTATTTCCAAGATTTTGGATCATCTTTACTATCATTATTCCTAATTCTTTTTCAGGTAGACTGCCTATTTCCTCTTCATTTGTTTGGTCTGGTGGGGTTTTACCTTGCCTCTTCAACTGTTGTGTGTTTCCCTGTCTTCTCATTTTGCTTAACTTATTGTGTTTGGGGTCTCCTTTTTGCAGGCTGCAGGTTCGTAGTTCCCATTGTTTTTGGAGTCTGCCCCCAGTGGCTAAGGTTGGTTCAGTGGGTTGTGTAGGCTTCCTGGTAGAGGAGACTAGTGCCTGTGTTTTGGTGGATGAGGCTGGATCTTGTCTTTCTGGTGGGCAGGACCACGTGCGGTGGTGTGTTTTGGGGTGTCTGTGACCTTATTATGATTTGAAGGAGCCTCTCTGCTAATGGGTGGGGTTGTGTTCCTATCTTGCCAGTTGTTTGGCATAGGGTGTCCAGCACTGTAGCTTGCTGGTCATTGAGTGGAGCTGGGTCTTAGCATTGAGATGGAGATGCCTGGGAGAGCTTTCTCTGTTTGATATTTCGTGGAGCTGGGAGGTTTCTGGTGGACCAATGTCCTGAATTCGGCTCTCCCACGTCAGAGGCACAGACCTGACACCCAGCTGGAGCACCAAGACCCTGTTAGTCCCATGGCTCAGAAGAAAAGGGATAAAAAAAGAATGAAAGAAAGAAAAAAATAAAGTTTTTAAAATAAGAAATGAAAAATAATTATTAAAAATTTAAAAAATTAAAAAGTAATTAAAGAAAGAAGAGAGCAACCAAACCAAAAAACAAATTCACCAACAATAAGAAACATTAAAAATTGTACTTAAAAATAAAGACAGACAGAACCGTAGGACAAATGGTAAAAGCAAAGCTATACAGACAAAATCACACTAAGTAGCATACACACTCACAAAAAGAGAAAAAGGAAAAAAATATATATCTATATATATATAAAAAAAAGGAAGAAAAGAGCAACCAAATCAATAAACAAACCTACCAATGATAAGAAACTCTAAATACTAAACTAAGATAAACATAAAGCCAGGAA
The DNA here is from genome assembly GCF_003676395.1 of Aethalodelphis obliquidens. Lineage (NCBI taxonomy): Eukaryota > Metazoa > Chordata > Mammalia > Artiodactyla > Delphinidae > Aethalodelphis > Aethalodelphis obliquidens. Next base: position 5,900,957 of record NW_020838006.1, read on the forward strand.
CAAATTAGACGTAGAAAGCAAACCCCAAGTCTACAGTTGCTCCCAAGCTGTACCGCCTTAATTTTGGGATGATTTGTCATCTATTCAGATATTCCAGAGATGCAGGGTACATCAAGTTGATTTTGGAGTTATAATCTGCTGTTCCTGAGGCTGCTGGGAGAGATTTCCCTTTCTCTTCTTTGTTCTCACAGCTCCTGGGGTTCAGCTTTCGATTTGGCCGCACCTCTGTGTGTAGGTCACCTGAGGGCGTCTGTTTTTCGCTCACACCAGAGGGAGTTAAAGTAGCAGCTGTTTAGGGGGCTCTGGTTCACTCAGGCTGGGGGGAGGGAGGGGTGCGGAATGCTGGGCAAGCCTGCAGCGTCAGAGGGCTGTGTGACGTTGCAACAGCCTAAGGCACGCCGTGTGTTCTCCCAGGGAAGTCATCCCTGGATCACGAGACTCTGGCAGTGGCGGGCTGCACAGGCTCCCGGGAGGGGAGGTGTGGATAGTGACCTGTGCTCGCACACAGGATTCTTGGTGGTGGCAGCAGCAGCCTTAGCGTCTCATGCCCGTCTCTGGGGTCCGCGCTGTTAGCCGTGGCTCGCGCCCGTCTCTGGAGCTCCTTTAAGCAGCACTCTCCTCACGCACCAGGAAACAAAGAGGGAAGAAAAAGTCTCTTGTCTCTTCGGCAGCTCCAGACTTTTCCCGGACTCCCTCCCAGCTAGCTGTGGTGCACTAGCCCCCTTCAGGCTGTGTTCTCGCCGCCAACCCCAGTCCTCTCCCAGAGATCCGACTGAAGCCGGAGCCTCGGCTCCCAGCCCCCGCCCACCCCGGCGGGTGAGCAGACAAGCCTCTCGGGCTGGTGAGTGCTGGTCGGCACCGATCCTCTGTGCAGGAATCTCTCCGCTTTGCCCTCCGCACCCCTGTTGCTGTGCTCTCCTCTGCGGCACCAAAGCTTTCCCCCCGCCCACCTCCTCGCTCCGTCTCCGCCTGCGAAGGGGCTTCCTAGTGTGTGGAAACTTTCCCTCCTTCACAGCTCCCTCTCACTGGTGCAGGTCCCGTCCCTATTCTTTTGTCTCTGTTTTTCCATTTTTCTTTTGCCCTACCCAGGTACGTGGGGAATTTCTTGCCTTTTGGGAAGTCTGAGGTCTTCTGCCAGCGTTCAGTAGGTGTTCTGTAGGAGTTGTTCCACATGTAGATGTATTTCTGATGTATTTGTGGGGAGGAAAGTGATCTCCACGTCTTACTCCTCCGCCATCTTGAAGGTGTCTGTCTGAATTCTTTAAATGACGGTGCTTACTTATGGGAAGAATAAGAAACCCAACCACCATTCTAGGCACGTGGTTTTAATTAATGTAATTACATCAATCTGAGACAGTTTTGAAAAAGCATTTACTGGACATTAAAGTGGGTGTTAATAGTTATAATTTTCAGATTTAATCATTTGGCCTAAATATCTACTTTTTTTTTTTTAAGTGTTTAAAATTTTTTTTATTTATTATTTATTTTTGGCTGCATTAGGTCTTCATTGCTTTCTCTAGTTGCGGTGAGTGGGGGTTACTCTTCGTTGCAGTGCACGGGCTTCTCATTGTAGTGGCTTCTCTTGTTGCAGAGGCGTGTGGGCTTCGGTAGCCGTGGCATGTGGGCTCAGTAGTTGTGGTGGGCTTAGTTGCTCCATGGCATGTGGAATCTTCCTGGACCAGGGATCTAACCCGTGTCCCCTGCATTGGCAGGCAGATTCTTAACCACTGCGCCACCAGGGAAGTCTCTCTACTTACTTTTTTACATATATAAACTACCAAAAAGAAAGAACAAATTATAGTTACTTCTGTTTTTGGAGTCCTTTCCTGGGTCCACATTTTGACAAAGTTCTTTTGTATTTAGGACAAAGAAGATCAATATAGAGTGGCTCAATACCAAACTGCTCTTGAATTCCAAGTATTGTCATAGTTACTTTACAGCTAACATTACAGAATAATATCATACCCTGCTTTGTATGAGAGGTTATGCAAATAAAATTTTAACTTGTTACTTTTTCCTTAACTAAAGCTTATTGCCTGAGAATTGCATCTATTGAAACTTACCTTGCTGAATGTTTGAGCAACTATTACTATTTTATACACTTTTTAGTTCTTTTTTTTTAAAATTGAAGTATAGTTGACTTACAAAGTTGTGTTAGTTTCAGTTGTACAGCAAAGTGATTCCGTTACATATATGTAAGTATATATTTATCCATTTTTTAAAAAGTATCACTGGTATCTGGGACTGGGAAGATTCTTAACATTTTGAGTAAGAAATGAATTTGTTAATTTAAAAAATGATAATACCCAGAATTAATTAGGATGTGGAAAAAATAGACACTGTTAATACTTTGTTGCTCAAATATAAATTGGTACTAAACTTCTGGAGAACAACTTGGTAGTAAGCATTAAGATTTTAAAAATTTCTGTAATCTTTGACCCAACAATTCCAATTTTAGAAATATATCCTAAGAAAATAATTGAATTAGTGTGCAATGTTCAATGTTCATTGTATCACTGTTCTATACAAAAAGTCTCTGCAAGCAATCTACATTTCTATCAATAGGCATTAAGTTAAGTTTGACATATTTACAAAAGGAAATACTATGTGGCCATAGATTGATATTCATTATCATGAAAAGATGTCCAGAATATATTATGATGAAAAAAGCAGGTTATCAATCAGTATTTGTCAATTAATCCCATTAAAATGCTACACAGAGTTTATACTTTTCTATTATTTTCTTAATTTTTGCAATGAGCATGTGTTACATTTATAATTCTAAATCAGTAAACTAATTGCTATCTGAAGAAAAAGATGCCTTTCTTTGCCTTAACCTCTTTAACTACTAGACAGCATTTATATTCTGGGACTTCTCTGAGCTTCCCCACTACACTACCCTTCAAGGAAGGTAAAGTAGTATCTCCCTCCTCCATGACATCTTAAGAGATGCCAAGATCAGGCCAAAGGTCACACCAGAGAAGGGCAACGATGGCCAATTCCAGGGTCAATTAGCCAGCTGCCCCATTCAGGGTTCTTCAGTAGAAGGTTGCTGCAGTGTTTCACAATTAAGTGTGGGTGACACCCTCTCAGGAGCTTTAAGAAGCTAAACACAGGTAATCCCACTGACCTCATCAAATCCTATGCCTCCCTCAGCCTTGGGGACTCTCTGCATCCCCCTACATCACTCTCTACTAAACTGGTCCATCCCATCCCTCCTGTTCTCTCTCCAGGGGAATCCTGCATAAGCTTCCTTCAAAGAGCCTTTAATAACAGTGTTGGCTTCATTTGGGGGTTGGGGGGCTGTAAGAGCAGACAACTCTATTTCCATCCTGGTAAGTACCAGGTATACTGAAACCACATATTAAATGCATTTGGTCACCTGGATAAAAAGTTCATTTCACCTGGCTACTCCCAGGAAGAGAAAATCCTATTCCTATGATTTTGTTCTGTAAACTTAAGCATGATTTATAAAATGTAAAAGGATAGGATATTCCCAAGTTTGACGTAGCTGTATTAGTCATAGCTGTCCCTCCTCCCAGAAAGAAAAAAAAAAACAGAAAAGAAAAAAAAGAAGGGGGAATAGTAGGGAGCAGATAGATCAGACTCAGAAATGCCATTTGTGCAAGAATTGTGTGCAAGTCATCACTATTCTTATACATTGTGGTACCCCCACTGTTTACTTTCAGTGAATGTCTATTAAATATAAATGGAGGTAACATTGCCCAGAGACTTAAGATGTATTTTACATATTCAGTTGTGCACCACAGTTGGATCTTGATATGCTGAATGTTTGCAAAAAGGGCTCTACTGTAACCAAGTCAGATCCAAATCTGTAAACAGACTGACAAAATTCCTATTTATTAAGAAGAAAATTGCATCCTACAGAAGAGACCAAAGTCCATAATTCTGTAATTAAAAGCAGGATTTAGATAAGAGAAAAAAGTTTTAGTGATCAGGAGACATGAAAAAAGTGTAAAATTTGTTTGTCTCAAAATAGCCAAGCTTGGGCATATGTCACAAAGCTTCCACCAAAAATGGGTTAGAAAGCTGAAAATTAATGCAATTGAGTTCTAGATTATAAAAATGAGGCAAATCTCAGTTTTTAATGAATTATTATAAGCAGTGTCTTAGTTTGATTTTTCATGCTCACTCTGAAATAGGTAGTGTCTCCCTTGGGCTCCTCTAGTTTGCCCACCCAGTTATCTTCCCAGAACTGCACTCTTCATATGACCTGTGATGCACTCTTTTCCTATCGCCTTTCCTGGATAACCTGATAAACAGCCCCAGGTTAATGGAGAATAGACTTCTTTCACCTAGTGATTAAGTGCATTTTAAGCAGGTGATTGTTCTTGTCAATGATAATTTGAAGTTTGTTACTTTCAGTTTGTTTCTGGACATGGGCTCCCTGTTGTGGTTCATAGGATAGGACTATGACATACAAGATATATATACAAGAAACTATATCTTCATTTTTGCAGCTGCAAAGATTACTTGGGCCCTGATAGAGAAATGATTATAGCTGAATAGATCAATAATTTTTAAGGAAACATTGTAAAGACCTAAGTTAACTTATTTCATCCAGAATTATACATGTATAAAGACCCTGTATGTAAGAAATTAAACCACTCGAATAAAGAAAAATCTGGCTTATTCATCCTTCCAAAAATAATAACCAGCATTTATTGACTGTTTACTATGTTCCAGGTACTGCTATAAACATTTTATGTAAAAAATTATGTAACTTTTTATTATGGGAAATTTTAAACTTAAGAAATAAAGATCATTATGAATAAACAACAAGATCCTCCTGTATAGTACAGGGAACTATATTCAGTATCCTGTGATAAACCATAATGGAAAAGAATCTGAAAAAGAATATATATATCTATAACTGAGTCACTTTGCTGTACAGCAGAAATAAACACAACATTGCAAATCAACCATAGATCAATAAATTTTTTTAAAAATTAAAGATCATTAAAAAACCTTTATGTATGCATTGCCCACTTTATTTATTTATTTTTAACATCTTTATTGGAGTGTAATTGCTTTACAATGTTGTGTTAGTTTCTGCTGTACAGCAAAGTGAATCAGCTATATGTATACATATATCCCCATATCCCCTCCCTCTTGCATCTCCCTCCCACCCCTCTAGGTGGTCACAAAGCACCGAGGTGATCTCCCTGTGCATCGCCCACTTTAAATCATTATCGGGGTTTCTCTGGTGGCGCAGTGGTTGAGAGTCCGCCTGCCGATGCAGGGGACACGGGTTTGTGCCCCGGGCCGGGAAGATCCCACATGCCGCGGAGCGGCTGGGCCTGTGAGCCATGGACGCTGGGCCTGCATGTCCGGAGCCTGTGCTCCGCAACGGGAGAGGCCACGACAGTGAGAGGCCCACGTACCGCAAAAAAAAAAAAAAATCATTATCATCAACATTTTGCCATATATGTTTTATTTACCACCATCATTCTCCTCCCTCAATTTTTTTTTCTGGAGTATTTAAAGCAAATGTCACATGTCCTATAATTCACTCATAAATATCTTAAATACATTCTTAACTTTTAAAATATATTAGCTATTTTAGTCGTCAAAAGCAGATACTATTATTATTCCCATTTTACATATGTATAAACTGAGGCAAAGGTTATTGAGTGATTCAAACCCTGGAGTCTGATGGCCGGCCTCCAAGATGGCCCCCGCCCCCGGCCTCCTGGTATCTATACGAGATGCTATGTCACTTCTGAGATTGGACTTGGGTGCCTCTCCCTTTTTTGGGAGACACCCACGTCCAGCTGCCATGTCCCGCAGCCCCATGGCGGGGTCCCGCATGGTGAAGAATGCAGGCGTCCAGCCAACAGCCCGCGAGGAGCTTAGGTTTGCCAACAACCACAGCAGAGAACTCGGAGGCAGATCCTTCAGCCCTATTTGAGCCTTGAAATGACCGCAGCCGGAGCTGACTGTTTGACTGTATCCTCATGAGAGACCCTGAACCAGGACCATCCAGCTAAACCGCTCCTAGATTTCGGATCCACTGAAATTGTGAGATAATAAATACTCATTGTTGAAGTCGCTATATTTTGGGGTAATTTGTTATGTCGCAATAGATTACTAACACATCCTGTATTCTCAATCACTGTTGTATTCTGTCCCCAGATACAAGTCTGGGATGGCTTTTGCTTTGCCAGTACTCTGATACTTAAATGACAATGCTGAGGCAATGAACTGAAAGGATATATTTAGGGAGTTTAATATCACACACTCATTTAACTGATATTCTAATCTGTGAGTGGTGAATGTAATAAGGGGACTAATTAATTAAATCAAGTATCCCACTTGCATATAATTTCCGTATCAGCACAAACTAAACTACTTCCTACTTTAAATTTAAAAAAAAAAAAAGACTGCAGAATATTCTCTCTTTTTTTTTTTTTTTTTTTGCCATGTGCCTTGCCGGATCTTAGTTCCCCAACCAGGGATCCAACCCTGCCCCTCAGCAGTGAAAGTGCAGAGTTCTAACCACAGGACCACCAGGGAATGACCTGTCTATTAGTTATTAAAACAATACCCTATTAATTGCAATTTGATTGATTCCAGGTTTTTTTTGTGTGGTTGTTACAAATGATGCTTCATTGAACATCTGTATACATCCTATCTTAATGAACTTTTGCAGGTATAGCCTTATGGCATATTTCTAGCAGTGAGCTTGATAGGCCAAGGGTATGTGCTTTCTACATTGGTAGTGACTGCCAGATCACCTTCACAAAAGTCCCACTAGTTACAATACCACCAATCCTATGCGAGTTTCCCCATCTTCCCACACATTTGTTAGAACTAGATACCATTAAACTTCTCAATTTTGCCAATCCAAAAGGTGTTAAATATCTTCCATTCTTTGGATCTGCATTTTTTTTAAACTGTGGATGAAGTTAAGCCTCTCTTTATGAGTTTATTGATCATTAGTATTTCTTTTTCTCTGAACTATCTGTCCTTACAAGAGCTCTTTGTAAAGTATGGACATGTTAATATTTTTCTCAGTCATTTGACCCTTGACTTTGTTTATGATTTATGGTTTTTGGACTTTAGATACTACTTAGTAAAGCTCCTTCTTCTACAGTAGCAAATATATGTTCCCATGCTTTCTTCTAGAAGTTTCTGTTTTTCATTAGTTACATAACATCTTTGCTCCCTCTGGAATTTACTTTGGTTTAAAGAATGAGATAGGGATTCAGTATTTTTGTCCTCCTCCCCATATATATAATAATATAGTTGTTTTGATACCATGTACCTAATAATCTCTCATTCCTCATCAATTTGACATGACACCTTTATCACAAACTAACTCTCCATATATATTTGGATCTATTTTGGACCCTTTATTCTATTCCATGGATCTACCTATTTCTTTACAAGTTCTAAAGTACTTCAGTTATTACAGCATCAATTTGTAGTAGGACCATCCATACCTTGTTTTGAATTTTCCTGGCTACCATGAATTATAGAACTATTTTTCAAGATAAAAAAATCCTTTGTATTTTAATTGGGATTGGATTGAATTTATATGACAACTGAGGAAGAATTTATATACTTAACATATTTAGTCTCTTGATCCAAGAAATATTATGTCTTTCAATTTACTTATCTTCTTTTATGTCCCCAAATAGAATTTTGAAGTTTTCTTCATTTAAATTCTATATATTTTTTGTTTGTGAATGCTTAGATATTTGATCAGTTTATAGTTTTTAAAATAAAATATCTTCTTCCACTAAATTTTTTCATAGTTATTAATTAGGGATATGTTGCTGATTTTTATATACTCAATGTATAACCTTCCATTTTGATGAATTCTATGATTGCTTCTAATAGTTTTTAGTAATTCTCTAGGGTTTTTATTTTCTAGGTATATGTTGTAAACACTGTTGGTGTCCCACCCAGACTCCCTTTACAAGCCCAATACATCCGTCCCCCAGCTGCTGTGAATGTTGACTACTAACTACTCACAGTTAGCCCCTTCTCTGGAGAATTGCCTTTGGTTGGATGGGAGCTGAGTTGCCTAGGAGATAACATTTCCCTCCACCGTAACCAAGCAGCTCGTAGTCAGTAGCTAATGACTAATAACTAATTAATTTGGGTGAAAAATAAAAGCTTGCCCCCTTGTTTCAAAATGGAACCAACTCTGTGGTGCAATTCATAGTCTAGAGCTCTCTAGGGATCAGGCTGAGTATAAACTTCAGCTGAGACCACATCCCTCCTGAGTTCCTCTCCCTGCCTTACCCTGCTCCTTGAACTACCTTTCTCCAAAGAGCACTCCTCCAATAAATCACATGCTTGTGCATCCCTGTCTCAGGCTTTGCTTCTAGGAAACCCAATCAAAGATGATATACAATTCTATGAATTAAACAAATATTTATTAAACAAATATTATTGGGCATCTGTAATGTGCTAGCACTTTCTAGACAGGCATCTGAACAGACCAAGTTCCCTGTCTTGTAGAGCTTACACTTTAGTGGCAGACATTGACAATAAACAAGTAAACAAAGAAATAACTATATAATAAGGAGGATGAGGGGGCAGTGTGTTCTGGGGTGGGAGCACTATTTTTAAAAGAGCAATGAAAGGTGTATCACTTATTTTACTTTTGGTACAAGTAAACAGAAAACCCAACTCAATGTGGCTTAAGCAAAAAAGGCAATTTATTTTATCACAAAACAAAAAGTCCAGAGGTAGGAAGGCTCCATAGTTAGTAAAATACAGATATCATCAAGGAACCAGGTTTTTTCTGTCTTCCTGCTTTGCCATTCTTGGTGTATCAGCTTTGACCTGCCAACAAAAGAAACAAAGATTCCGAGGCAGAGTAAGTGTTAAACTGCAAAGAATACTTTGGAGACAAATTTAGTGTGAAGTCTTCGGGATTTACTCATTTATAGGTATATAAGAGAGAATACAGCCTTCTGAGATGGTGTCTCTGATCAAGGGCAAGGAGGGGACCTATAAAGGCAGAAGTCACAAGTTTCACAAAGAATAATGATTACGTGGTTTCAACAACTACTTTGATTGCCAGTTCAAAGTTGATTGGTGATAGTGGAGCTTGGCACAGCTGACTGCTATGCCCCAGGTCAGTTTGTTGAGTCTAGATAGTACAGTCACAAATTCCCCATCAGGTCGCTTTTCTACTGACTGACTAGTTTTCTGAAAACCAGTTGCTCTGGTTCCTTCTTCTGCGGAAGCAGTTGCTCTGATTCTTTGCTATATTACAAGCTCAGGGTCATGCAGTAAGCAAGTCTGAATGCATATATTCAAGGTTCAGCAAAAGTTTCTTTTATCACTTTCCTCATGGTCACAAGACGGCTGCAGCAGTTCCAGAGGCCAAATCCATACACACAGTATTAGGAGGCTATCTTGTGTCATGCTGTAGCATAGCAATTTATCAAGTCTTCACAATTTCTTTCAATAGTTAAGACTAGATACAGTAGATAAAATGTGCTGAATTCAAAATGCAGTACTAATTTCCCCCCAAGCAGTGAAGCAGAAAAACATTGGTTAGAATGAGAATCATGGTGACTCATAGTTTTACAAAGGGCAGGTTGAATCATGAAAGGACAAAAGATTCTAAATAAATTGTCCAAAGAAATACCCAATTCTGTTTGCATTGAATTATCTTCTTATCTAAGTAAATGTTTTTTTAGGAGCTGTTGATTACACATTGAATAGTCCCTGAACCCCAGAACTTTTGTAATCACTGAACATTTTAAAAGGCTAGGGTTTCCCTGGTGGCGCAGTGGTTAACAGTCCGCCTGCCAGTGCAGGGGACACGGGTTCAAGCCCTGGTCTGAGAAGATCCCACATGCCGCAGAGCAACTAAGCCCATGCACCACAACTACTGAGCCTGAGCTCTAGAGCCCGCCCACGTGCCTAGAGCCCGTGCTCCACAACAAGAGAAGCCACCTCAATGAGAAGCCTGCTCACCACAACGAAGAGTAGCCCCTGCTCGCCGTAACTAGAGAAAAGCCCGTGCGCAACAGTGAAGACCCAACACAACCAAAATAAATAAATTTATTTTAAAAGAGGCTATACTTCTCTGCACTGCCTCCCCTAACCAATCCATGTCAAGTTCTAACTGCACTACTTGAGGAGGGAGCTGGGCTTTTAACAAGCACACTTCTGGAAAAAAAGTAGGAAATAAAGGCCAGAAATCCCAGCTCTTTCTTCTAGGAAAAATACTGGATTTTATTTCAACTCATCGGTGATGCCTTCAGTCTATAGCCTGGGAAATTTGCCCTGAGGCCACTGCAATACATGGATTAGGGGTATATTTGGAGCTAATTTCAACCTATCACCATTGCACTTTCCTTGTAATATTAAAAAAAAGTTAGTGGGAGAGTGGAGAAAACCTGAAGGTATTGCTAGCCTGGAAAAGGGTTGAAGGAAAGAGAAGTTTGGGGACCACACAGACCAAACCAGTTTCATAGTTTTACCTGGGGCCAGGTCGAAATGGTTTACTTCAAAGCTCCTGTAACTGGTTGAACCACTTCTTCTCTGTCCTGACTTTATAATGTCTTTGGTTATAAACTGCATTCATAATTACAATATGGCTTGTCATTAGCTAATTCAATTCTTCTTAAAGTTCTTAAAGCTTCTTATCAAATCTACATTTCTAGTTTGGTTTATGTTTTTGTCTCCTTTTCACATAAGCAACACTTATCTCTTTCAAAAGATTTAAGAGCTTTATAGTCCAGTTTAAATTCTGGTTAACTAGTTACGAAGACTGTACTGGCAGAACAGATAAAACAGTTGGCATAACATTTATTCATTCAAGAAATGTTTGCTGAGGGTCTGCTGTGTGCCAGCAGGGGTTGAGACAAGCAAGATAGCTCTTTCTTTCAGGTGTTCAGCAATTATTCTTCATTGCTACTGGAGTTAATAGATAATAAGTCATTTAGGAGACACCATTTCATAGTGAGTATACATCTATTAGTCAACTTCGTGGTTTTGGGGCTAGAATTCAAAAGAAAGAGCGCCATGCCAGCCTCTTCGGCTTTCCAGAGGAACTTGGTGCTTTTCCCCAAGGTATCCATCTCCATCGTACAGTGAGGGCACAGCAGCAGGAAGCTTGGGTCTGAACGAAGTGGCATTATGCAGATGCACTGAATAAGTCCGTATTACGTATCTTTAGTTGACTCAGTCTCCCATCAAATAGTTTAAAAACTTCAATTCACATGTGGGAACTTTCATTAGTTCTTCTATTTATTCATCCAAAAATATCTATTAAGCACCATTTGTGGATGGATGAGAGCTATCAGCATCATTCCCAAGATGGAGGCTTTTGGGAAACTGATCATTTCATTTCTGGTACCTCCACAGGCTGACTGGCTTTAGTTTGAGATGCTCTTTGAAATAACTGTTATCTCCGCAGGTCTGAGATTTGGGATGGGTCCCCTCAGCTTCCTGCAAATGAGTATATGGTAGTAAAAAGGAAGAGGGGGTGTTTCTGATGAAATCTTGAAAATATGCTGACCATGCATATATCACCACTAGAAAGACATGCATAAGGAAGAAATGATATGCTGGTTGTTGTATATTTTCAAGCATTATCTCTTACTGTGATGTCCCTGGTGTCCTCCAAAGACCATTTTCCTTGATTACTGTACCCCAAGACCCAAGCTACCAGGTGCTTTGGAGACTTCCTGCCATATCCTCTTTCTGTCTCTCCTTAGTGTGGAAACCTGTAGTGATCAATTGTGTCATCATTGTCGTAGGTGCCTGGTTGTATAACCATCTTCCTCACTTCTGCTGACCTCGATCTAAAAGACATAGATGAAAAAAAAAAAATTAAAAAAAAAATAAAAGACATAGATGGCCAAACTGTACAAAATAACCAATCAGCCTCCAAGCTCAGACAAAAAAAAAAAAAAAAGGCAATGGATTTATTTGCTTAATTGTTTTCTCTTTAGGCTGTAAGAGTGAATCTTTATCTGTTCAATAAACTGTTGAGCATTTTTATATATAAGGCAAAATACTCTGCCTTTAGTAACAGTTTCACTGTTGAAAGTACCTCTTCAGAACATTTACTCCTGTATGTGGGGCAACAGCAAGAATCCAAGATGGCCTTCCAGTGATGTTCACCTCCAGGTATTCCCACCTTTGTGTAGCCCCTTCCCATAGTGCATCAGGTCTGGTCTGTGAATATGGCAGAAGTGATGGTAGGTGGATTTCCAAGGCTCAGCCATAAAAAAAATTGTGGCTCGGCCTGGCCACCCATATGAACTATAACATAATCAATGTTCATTGTTTTAAGCCACTAAATTTTGGGGTAACTTGTCATGCGGCAATAGTTACCTCAGTATGGTGTGTGAGGCCAGAATTAATCCATTTGAAGCTTTAAAATGGGATTTAGTGGGTCAAAATGATTTGCCACAGTAGAAATAACAAGTTGATAATTGCTTATAACAAAAGTAGTTTAGCAAGCTATATAGCTTTGAACAAGTAACTTATCTTTTATTGCTAAAGATACCATGAAAAAAATGACTTTTTTCCTATAATAATCAACATATAGGAAGTACATAATGAAGTTATATATGCCAACTTTATAGGAAAAATTACCTGAAGATTTTAGAAATTGTAATAAATGGAGCCTGGTTTAGTGGACTTAAAAAAAATCTTTAAAGCAGTTAATAGTAAATATGAAAGAATATCAAAAAAGAAAATTGATTTTCAATTTTTCAAAATTTAAAAATCGGTTTTCTTCTCTTAATAAGAGCTATCATTTTTATTAAGTCCTTAAAATAGCCTTGTGAGGAAAGTATTATGATGCCCAAATTTTAGGTAAGGAAACAGGCTTGGACAACTTAAATAACCGGTTTAAAGTCACCCAGATAGTAGGTAATTGAGCTAGAATTTGAACCCAGTTTTGCCTGTCTCCTTATCCTATACTTTTTCCATTATAACAGGACACTTTTCTAAAATTAGCTTTAAGGTTTGACATGTGTTGAATGTCATTTAGTCTACCACTACACACGGAAAATGAGTAGACTTATCAAATACTAATAATTTGGGTTTAAAAAAAAGTCCTACTGTTAAGTGCAAAGAAAGGGGTTGTTCTTCTCAATTATTCAAAATGTCTTCATCTTTTATCCATTCCTTCCACTGGTTAATTGCTCATCTTCTTGTTTACCACATACAACTGTAAAACTGATAAGAACTTAAGCTTACGTAGAGAGTACTTACCCCCAATTAACATTTAGTTGATAAAGATACTCTTATATAACATGTATAATATATGACCTATAACATAATTTACACATAACAAGAAATTATTCCCCAGCTAACATTTAGTTGCTACACTCTTATTATCTGCCCTTTTTTTTTTTTTTTTTTTTTTTGGTAGCAGATGTGATATTTTGATGCTTGGTAATCTATGCACAAGGAAACCTCAGAAGTGGCCACGTTAACCATGATATACTCATATGAATTAACAAACTTTCTTTTGCCTGTTTAGTTTTACTACTCTGAATATAATAAAACAATCAATGTCTATTCTGTAAGTATTTTTGTGAGTAAAATTGTCTATTCAATAAATATAGCATAACCATAGTATATATTTCATGATCCTGTTTCTACAGAGAACTTCTGTTGTTTCTGTATGATGAGAACACCCTGAAGATGATGTGCTTTGCTGAAATGCTTTGGTTTTTGCTCATGAATTTGGCTTTTACTTTCTCTCAGTGTGTTGTACAGTCTTCTATATATTTTTCCACACTGCTTTCTCTAGGAAGGGCCCACATTTTAGTTTTTTTACATCAATCACAAGTAAGTACTTTGAAGTACAATACTATGCTGTGACATTAATATAGTTTAGAGAAATAAATACAGTTTCACAGTGTTTGTGACCATAAGATGTAAGTTAAAGGCTTTTTGTTGAATAATTAGAATGTTCACTTAACATGAAACTCCTTTTCCTCCCTCCCTCCATATTTAACACCATCCATTACACCGATCCATCCCTTACTGCCAGCCTCAGTAGATGTGCGTTTTTGTTTGACGCATAAATCTGTGTGCTTGGCCTCACCGCTCCCATCTCCCTGTGGACTTTGGTTCATCAATTACCCCTTTCATTCCTTGGCCTCATTCTATCCCTTTCTGCTAGCTTTTGGACTGCTGCTTATAATTGAGCTCAAAATTCCCAGCCTGATAACAAAACCAAAGACCTCTCTACAAAAACTAACTCAAGAAGAAGTAGAAAACATTTGTAGGTCAATAACTAATAGAAGAAATTGAAAAAACCATTAAAGAAAAAAATAACTGATGATCATTAATGATAGTAACTACATTTAATGGTCGTGAAACATTTAGCTATATTTAAGTGCCATGCTGAACACAATATAAATTATCTTATTTAATCCTCAGTAACAATATGAGTTAGATATTAACACCATTTTACAGAAAAGGAAATTGAGGTTCAAAGAAGTAATGTTGCCCAGTGTTAAACAGCTTTATGTATTTCACTTACTGTGAAAGAGCTGGAGTAGGACTCAAGTTTGTTGGATTCTCTTACCTGTATTTCTTCACTTGGTCCAGCCAATCTAATGCATAACTTAATATCTTTGTGTGTCTTTTGAACACAGAAAACAATAAATATCTTTCTAATTTTCTTAGGAAAACTAGCTTATTCTTCCAAAGCTATACTATACATAGATGCAAAAATCTTAAAATTTAACAAATTAAATCCAGGATCATTTTAAATGATTAATGCTGTCTAACTTGAGTTTATTTTAGGCATATATGTATATAAATCACGTACCTGTCCTATAACATAATAGGTCATTCCCATCAACATTCAAATATTTTCATTTGAAACCATACACACAGACTCACACTTAGATGCACAAAGCTCCCTGTTGACATACAAATACCCATCCTCTTTTCCTTACCAGTGAGTCGCTGTTCTTGCCGTTTTTACTTGTCATCCCCACTATACTCTGTAGAACTCACTTAGATGAGGCTTTCACTCCACCAAAATTGCTCTTGAAGATTACACTTGATGGTATCAAATTCAATGATCAATTTTCATTCTTTTCTTTTTAATTGAAGTATGAAGTACAGTTGATTTACAATGTTGTGTTACTTTCAGGTGTACAGCAAAGTGATTCATATATATATATATATATTTGAATAATACATTAATATAACATATATTAATAATATAATATATATAATTACAATTATGTTACAATTACAATACAATAATTATTATATATTAATTATATTATAATGATAATTATATACAATAATTATTATAATTATAATATATTAAATAATATAATATATATTAATAATATATAACTATGTATTTGAATATATATTTATATTCTTTTTCATCAATTTTCAGTCTTACTAATCGCACTTGGCATGCTTGACCATTCCCTTCTTTTTGAAATATTTCCTTCACTTGGTTTCCAGGGCACCACTCTCTTAAGTCCTCCTGTGATTCTGGCTGCTCCCTCTGTCTACTTGGCTGGTCCCTCTTCATCATCTTCCTGAGCTCTAAACATTGCAAAGGCCCTGGCTCAGGTATTAGAGTTCTTCTGTTCTCTGTCTACCTCATGATCTCATCCAGTCCTGGTTTTTTCATTTTTACATTAATTTTTGTTTTATTGAAGTAATATGTACATATTTAGAAAAGTCAAATAGTACTTGTGAGATAATGGAAAATATATATATTGGCCTCTGCCCCCATTTCCTGACACACAGCTCCTAAAACTGTTGTAATTTCCTAAGTGATAAGAACACTAGGAGCATCTCTTGTTTTACTATTTGTCTTTGATCCTGTCCTGACACAGGGCTCCTAAAACCCTTGCAAATTCCTAAGTGATAAGAGCCCTAGAAGCATCTTTTGTTCTATTGAGGTGGCTCTGAGTGAGCTCCTGGCTGGCTCCTGAATGGGGGCTGGTCACCAGGATTAGAAGCTTGGAATTTCCAGCCTCACCCCTCATCCCCCAGAGAGGAGAACACAGCTAAAAACAGAGTGTATAATTGATTATGCCTACATGAGGAAGCCTCCATAAAATCCCGATAGTATGGGATTCGGAGAGCTTCCAGGTTGGCGAACTCATGTGCACCTCAAGGGTGACATACCCCAATTCCATGGGGACAGAAGCCCCTGCGATCCGGACCCTCCCAGACCTCGCCCTATATATCTCTTCATCTGGCTGTTCATCTGTATCTTTTATCATATCCTTTAATAAACTGGTAAAAGTGTTTCCCTGAGTTCTGTGAGTTGCTCTACCAAATTAATCGAACCCAAGGAGTCTCTAATCTACAGCCAGTTGGTCCGAAGCACAGGTGACAACCTGGGCTTGCCCCTGGTGTCTGAAGTGTGGTGGGTAAGAACAGTCTTATGGGACTGAGCCCTTAATCTGTGGGATCTGACACTACCTCCAGGTAGATAGTGCTAGACTTAAGTTGTAGGACATCCAGCTGGTGCTGGAGACTAGCTTGCTGTTGTGGGGAAAAAAACTCAAACATCTGGTGACCACAAGTGTCAGAAGTGAAGTATTCTCTGTGAAGGTAAAGGCAACACACAGGGAAGAAAGACACAGTAGGGAAGAACTGGGTTTTTCCCTACATAGGAAAGACAACAACAACTGAGTTTTTCCTTTTCAGGACTACAAGGCTTATGACAAACTACAGCATTTCCCTTTTTCCATCCCTCCCTAGTTTCTTCATTCCTCTTCTCTGGAAGCAACTAATTTTTACTCTTTTAGCTGTCTCCTCTGGCATTTACATCTCTACCTATTTGTAAATAACATGCACATGCTACTTTAGACGTTATCTACCAACTTCATATTATGGTAGATGCAAATTTATTCTCTCACAGTGCCATTTCCTCTCCTACTATCCTTCATATTCTTTTTTATTTCTTTACAAAAAATTTTATTTTATTATCTTTTTATTGAGGTAATATTGATTTATAACATTGTATGTTTCATGTGTACAACAATCTATCTCTGCTTCTGTATACCCTACAGCACGCTCACCACCTAAAATTTAGTTTCCATCCTTCACCAGACCATTGATCCCCTTTACCCATTTTGCCTGCTCTCCAACCCCTCCCCCTCTGGCAACCACTATTTTGTTCTCTTTATCTGCATGTTTGTTTTTGTTTGGTTTGTTCATTTATTGCAAAAAGTTAATTTTTATTATTAGCATGGAGCCAATATTCAATAAGTTTAAATAAAGTATTTGGAAAAAATGTTAAATCAATCATTGAAAAAGACCGTACTCTTAAAACTGAGCTATCAAAATTTTGATATATTAATTGAATACTTTTTTGACTATCATTTTACCTTTGAATTCTTGGAATAAACCCAACCTGGCCATGATGATTATCCATTTTATATATCACTGCATTCAATTTTAAAATATCTTAAAAGAATTTTAAAATTTATTTGCATCAGAGGTATTGACATGTAATTTTTCTTTCTTATAACGTCCTTGTCAGATTTTTTTTATGTGTTATTTTGATAGCATATAGTGAATTGGTAAACATTCTCCCATTTTCTATTCTTTGAAAGAGTTTGTGTGACGTTGGTGCTATTTCTTCCTTAAATGTTTTCAAAAATTCACTGTCATCTGGGGCTGGAGTTTTGTATGTGTGTGTGTGGGGGAGTTTTTAACTGCAAATTCAATTTCTTTAATACATATAATACTATTCAAATGTCCTATTTCTTGTGTGTTTTGGTAAGTTGTGTTTTTCAAGGAAGTTTTCTATTTTATCTAAAATTGAAATTTATCATAAGTTTAAAATAAACTGTTATCTTTTTAATAACTGTAGGATCCTTAGTGGTATTCATTTTCTGAATATCGTTATAATAGTTGGTCAAATCAACATGCAGTGTTTATATTATTATATATATGCAAATGTAACTCTCACCAGACTGTTGTAGTGCTTTATGATTCGGTTTTTAACATATCTTCCAGTTTATCTGCTCGTAAACTCATTCACTTAACAAATTTGGTTATAGTATTTTTCCCTTGTCAAATTCTATTTGGTTCTTTTATAAGTGTGGTATGTCACTATTTATAGCTTCCAGTTTCCTGTTGAAATTTTCCAACATGGCTTGTGCATCCTTTAGCAAAGGAAGTGCCCTTGTTTTACTATTTGTGTTTGATAATTCCAAGATTTGGAGGCATCCAGGGCTGTGTCTGATGTCAGTTATTTCTGCTGGTTCTTGTTCATTTTATCTTGGCTCCTCACATGTCTAGTTATATTTGATTGTGTGTTGAACAATGTATTTCAAAAATTAGTTATAGAAATAAGTTAAGACTCAGGATGATGTTATCTCTCTCCAGAGAGGATTTCTATTTGTTTCTGCCAGGCTCCTGGGACCGCTAGTAATCTAGGATCACTTTAATCTGATTTCAAAGTCTTAGATTTGGGGCCCACCTCATCATTCAAAGCTGGTGACAATCTGTGTGAAGGCTGGTTTACTGTCAATGTACTCTGACTTCTAGGGTGCAGTACTTTGAGATCCTAATCCAAAGCAGGAGACTATTTACCAGGGTACCCCACCCTCAGTGGGCTCTGAACTCTGATTGGTATCCTTTAGTTCTGGGAAGCTTTTAAAAGTATCACAACTCAGCCACCCCTTTAGACTGGCAAATTTCCAGGATGTAAGCGACCTGAATACTATGTTCACCTTCCAGATTCCATCCTCTCCTGCATCCTACTGTAACCGAGCAGGACCCTATGGGGCCTTCCCAGGACAGGACCCCACCCCCACCATGTCTTCCGCCTGCCTTTTGTCTGTAAAAAAAACTTTAGCCAAAGAATAAATGTAATCAGAGAAGTGAGAAAATGCAGAAAGAAAGGGAAACAGTCAAACAAGACGAAATAATAACAGTTTAGCCGTTAAACAAAGTCAAGCACTTCTAGTTCCTCCTCAGGGCCTATAGAGAATATTCTGAACCATGTCCTTTGAGCTGTTTTGCAGACACTGAAATCCTGACCGGGTGGAAGAAGTGAACTGTATGCTGCCCACAGGCACAGAGACCTCAGACCTGTTGGAACCAGAAGGTTGATGATGTTGACCCCCGGCGACCTCACCACCAATCAATCAGAAGAACGTCCATGAGCTGATCATACACCCCCATCCCCCACTCCACCCTGTCTTTAAAAACCTTCCCCTGAAAGCCTTCGGGAGTTCAGGTCTTTTAAGCACTAGCTGCCCTGGACTCCTTGCTTGGTGCCCTGCAATAAAGGCTACGCTCTCCTTCACCACAGCCCTGTGTCAGTAGATTGGCTTTACTGCGCCAGGGCAAGCGGACCCACATTTAGTTGGGTAACACCACCTCAGAATGTTGTTAGCTCATTAGTGCCTTAAGAAGTTTAATTTAAATATTCTATGCAGATGTTTTATTTGTCTTTGGTGGTAGGGTTGATCTGAATAAACCGGTTCTGCTATTAACAGACACTTAAGTCTTTATTTAGTTTCCTTTCTCAGTTTTTTTTCTTGGATATGTTAATTGCCTTGAAATGTATTCCAATCTTTTGGGAAATGTTTCCTCTGTAAATCTCCTTTTCTTGTCTCTGTTGGTTGCTCTCTAGGTGTTCTGTACAACCATAATCCTAGGACTTTCTTCTGATGTCAGTCTTGGAATTCCCTCTGTTTTTCTTCTGGGCTAGATTCTCTGGGTCCTTGATCTGTATTTTATATTTAGATTTATTCCCTGTTTGGTGAAGCAGATCCTCTAGAAGTTTCATCAGGTTAAAAGTAAGTTACAGGGCTTCCCTGGTGGCACAGTGGCTAAGAAACTGCATGCCAATGCAGGGGACATGGGTTTGAACCCTGGTCCGGGAAGATCCCACATGCTGTGGAGCAACTAAGCCCGTGTGCCACAATTACTGAGCCTGTGCTCTAGAGCCCGCAAACCGCAACTACTGAGCTTGCCTGCCACAACTACTGAAGCCCGTGTGCCTAGAGACCGTGCTCTGCAACAAAAGAAGCCACCGCAATGAGAAGCCCGCACACCACAATGAAGAGTAGTCCCTGCTCGCCGCAACTAGAGAAAAGCCCGTGCAAAGCAACAGACCCAACACAGCCAAAAATAAAATATATAAAATAAAATAAATTTTTTTAAAAAAAAGGTAAGTTACAATGGCAGAACCATGGTGAGGACCACAGTTGATCTGCCTGTCACATTGCCCCAGTCAGGACTGTTGTGCAGTTGTTATCTGGACATTGTGACTTCACCATCATTTGTGACAACATGGGTGGACCTTGAGGGCATTATGCTAAGTGAAATAAATTAGACTGAGAAAGACAAATACTACATGGTACCACTTATATGTGGAATCTAAATGCTGCTCTTCACGACATGTCCTTTAGTACAGGAGTTTGAAGGTTGACAGGAGAGGGTCAGCAAATTTTCCCAAAGCCTAAGGAATCTCCTGGGAAGGAAGTTATTGAGATCCTGACCACTTTCTTTGGGAGGATCAGTGTTAATACATCACCTCTGATGCACTGAAGCATGCCTGACCTGAGATGGCAGCAAAAGACACCAAGGCTTACCCAGGAAAAATTCACCACGAAGGAGAGGGAAGCCTGGGCTGCTTACCTGTGCTTAACATTGCTGATTGTGAGAACAGGTTTCTAGCTCAGCCCTTATAAATTTCCTTCTAGCACCACAGGTGTGCCCTAGGGAAAAGAGTCCTTCAAGTTTGTAACCTCAGACAATCAGAGCACTCAAGTTTCAATAGCTCCATCTTGTGAACAGTCCTGATATAGCAAATCTTCCGTGTTTCAATAGTGACACATTGTGGGGCAGAGGTAGGAGAGACTGGGGTCTGTGTGAACTGCAGCAGTTTTCCATCTTTTAGTCTTTCATTTTTCATCTCTCCTTTTTTCACTTTTTCCCAGCCTTATTGAAATATAATTACAAATAAAATTGTAGTATTTTTCAAGTGTACCTACACACTGTGAAAAGCTTCTCACCATCAAGTTAATGAACACAGTCATCCTTTTTTTGGGGGGGAGGTGAACACCTAAGTTCTACTCTCTTGGCCTATTACAATCGTACAATACTGTATTATTAACTACAGTCACCGTGCTGCACATTAGATCCTTAGGCATTATTCACCTTATAACTGAAAGTTTGTACCCTTTACCAACCTCTCCTTATTGTTCCCATCTCTCCTGGCAACCACCATTCTACTCTCTGTTTCTATGAGGTCAACTCTTGTTAAAATTTTTTTTTGATTCCACATGTAAGTGGTACCATGCAGTATTTGTTTTTGTCTGGCTTATTTCACTTAGCAAAATGCCTTCTAGATTCATTCATGTTGTAGCAAATGGTGGAATTACCTTCTTTCTTAGTATACACACACATATATGTTATATTATATATAAAATGGAATATTATTCATATATATTATACATAATATTTTCTTTATCCATTCATCCATCAGCAGAAACTTAGCTTGTTTCCATACCTTGACTCTTGTGAATAATGTTGCAATGAACATGGGAGTACAGATATCTCTTTGAGATGATGATCTCATTTACTTTGAATATATATATCCAGAAGTAGGATTGCTGGACCAGATGGTAGTTCCATTTTTAATTTCTTGAGGAACCTCCATATTGTTTTCCTAAACGGCTGCACCAGTTTACATTCCCATCAACAGTGTACAAAGGTTTTCTTGTCTCCACATTCTTGCCAGCTTTTGTTATCTCTTGTCTTTTTTACAATGGCCATTGTAACAAGTGTGAGGTGATATCTCATGGTCGTTTTGATTTGCATTTTCCTGATGATTAGTGAGCATATTTTCAGACACCTGTTGGCCATTTGTGTTTGCTTTGGAAAAAATGTCTATTGAGGTCCTTTGCCCATTTTAAAATTGGGTTGTTTTTATGTTTGAGTTTCTTATATACTTTGGATATTAATCCCTTATTGGATGAGTGGTTTGCAAATATTTTCTCCCACTCCATAGGTTGCCGCTTCGTTTGGTTGATGGTTTCCTTTCCTGTGAGGAAGTTTTTAGTATAATGTAGCGCTACTTGTTTACTTTTGTTTTTGTTGCCTTTGCTTTAGGTGTCAATTTCAAAAAAAAAATCACTGTCAAGACCAAGGTTAAGGAGTTTACTCCCTATGTTTTATTCTAGGAGTTTTATCGTTTTATGTCTTACATGCAAGACTTTAATCCATTTTTGAGTTGATGTTTGTGTACAGTGTAAAACATGGATTCAGTTTTGTTCTTTTGCATGTGGATATAGTTTTCCCAATACCACTTATTGAAAAGACTATTCTTTCCCTATTGTATATTCTCATCTCCTTTGTCACAGATTAATTGACCATACATGCATGGGCTTATTTCTGGGCTCTATTCTGTTCCACTGATCTATGTGTATGTTTTTATGCCAATATCATAATATTTTGATTACAATAGCTTTGCAATATAGTTTGAAATCAGGAAGTGTGTTATACCTCCAGCTTTGTTCTTCTTTCTCAAGACTGCTTAGCTATTCAGGGTCTTTTGTGGTTCCATACAAATTTTAGGATTTTCTATTTCTATTTTCTATTTCTGTGAAAAATGCCATTGGAATTTTGATAGGAATTGCATTGAATCCATAGCTCACCTTGGGCAGTATGGACATTTTAACAATATTCATTCTTCTAACCCATGAACACTGAGTTATCTTTCCATTTATTTGTGTGTTCCTAACTTTCTTTTATCAATGTTTAATATTTTAGTGTACAGAGCTTTCATCTCCTTCATTAAATTTATTTCCTAAGTATTTGTTTTTGATTCTATTGTAAAATGGGATTGTTTTCTTAGCCCATAGTTCATTTTTAGTGTATAGGAATGCAAATGATTTTTATATATTAATTTTGTATTTTGCAACTTTACTGAATTCATCCATCTTTCATTATTAAAGCCAGTTATAAGCAAGATTAAGACTTTGGACTCTCTTCCAAAGAGAAGTCTACTATGGAAGGACACAAACATACAGTACACATAATGTACTGTGTACACCTGTTCTTCATGTATATTATTAAAGCCTACAGCACCAGATATTCCCACCCATGAACTAACCAGGTCCAACCTTGCTTAGCTTCTGAGATCAGGTGCATTCAGTGTGGTATGGTCACAGACACACCAGTTTAATTTCAATGTTAAAAACAGATATGTATACCAAAAGAGAAATGACAAAATAGTAATGCAAAATATATGACAAAAGAATGATTTTATTAATAAAGAATACTTTTAAGTCAATAAAGATGAGTAATCCAATAGAAAAATGGACAAAGGATAAAAATAAGTATCTAACAGAAGAAAAAAAACACTTAAAGAGTTTTAATTTTACTTATTAAATATTAAGACTAAAAGCATAATGAGGTGCTACTTTTCATCTAACAGGTTAATAAATATTTAAAAGTAGGATAAAGTGTAGTGTTAGTAATGGTGTGAAGAAACTCTCACAAACTGCTAGTGGAAATAAACATTAATGTAAAATTTTGGAAGGTAATTGACTAACATATACCCACATTTAAAATGCACATACCCTGTAATCTAGTAATTCCATTGTTAAGAATTCAGGAATATTTTCCAATTATTTTTTGTTTACATATCGCTTTGGATGCATTTATTTGTAAGTAACAGAAAATCCAATTTAAACAACAATGGGGGTTTACTAGGCCCTGGACATAGATCCCAGACACAAGGTGGGCTTAGCTGTGGTTTGATTCAGCATCTCAGTGATATCTTTGTTGACCCAGTTTCTTTCTAGCTCTCCTCTCTGACTTCTGCCAAGTCAATTTCATCCGAAGCCTAATTCTCCATCAAGGTCATAAGATGGTTGTCAACAACTTCCAAGGTATAGTGGATATATGCATGCTTAATGGCTGCAAGGCAGCTTTGAAACCTTTCCTGGGGTTACGGGGAAGTTCTCCATCTTATGAGTCCTTACTTAACCAATGTGGAATTCAGAAATTGTTTCCCAGACTCTCCTGTAGCTCTGCCAGTATGTTCAAATGGTTCTTGGTGTCAAAAAGTTGCAAAAACCATGCAGAGACTCCCTGGCAGAGGTGACAGTACTACCTTCAGAAGCAGCAGTGGTGGCGGTTCAGGCCCCCCAAGGGCCCCACATTATCTGCTAGCAGGGTAGTCGCGCTCAGTGGGAAGCAGTGGCGTTTTCCCCGGAGCAACAGGATATATTCTGCCATGTGTCCTATAATTCTCTGGCTTTCCCAGATATTCTGTGAAGTCCCTGATATCCTTTAATAAATTCTCTTGCTGCTTAAACCATCCACAGTTCATTTCTATTGCGCACAAGAAAGAACTCTGACGTACAGAAACACGTTTCCTCATCCACATCTAGGGAAAGAAAGGTCACTTTCAGAAATTCTCTCAAAATAGCAATGAAATTCCCTTCTCTTAGACCTCTGGCAAACCTCTTTCATACCTCAATAGCTAGAATTGGGTCATTTTTTTTTTTTAAATTACTGAGGCTTGAGGATGGGATTATACTAATGATCTAAGGCCTGAGCCACATCCTTATCTGTTAAGGTTTAAGACAAAGGACAAAGAAAAAAAAAGGACAGAGAGGTGAGGATACTCAGATGAGGATTAGGATACTTAGAGAAGGGTGGATGGGTGAAGGTATATGGAAGGTAGGAAGACCTCAAAGTCTACTGGACAGAGTACAGTGGTCCCTCGGTATCCATGGAAGATTGGTTGCAGGACTCCCATGGATATCAAAATCCACAGATGCTCAAGTCCCTTATATACAATGGTGTAGTATTTATATATATCCTATGCACATCCTATCATATACCTTAAATCATCTCTAGATTATTTATAATACCTAATACAATGTAAATGCTACGTAAATAGTTACCATCACAGTAAATTCAAGTTTTGCTTTTGGGAATTTTCTGGAAGTTCTTTTCCAAATATTTTCAGTCTACTATTGGTTGAATCCATAGATGGGGAATACGCAGATACAGAGGGCTGACTGCATGACTGCATGATTCTCAAGAGTGACTCTCAGTACAACTGACATTTTGGGCAGGATGCAGTTTTGTTGTGTAGGACTGTCTTGTGTATTGTAGGTAACATCCCTGGCCTTTACCCACTATACACCAGTAGCAACCCCCCAACCCCCAAGTTGTGACAAACAAAAATGTCTCCAGACATTGCTAAATGTCTCCTGGGGGGCAAAATTACCTGAAGTTGGAACCACAGGGCTAGATGAATACCCTGGGGGGGAGTGTGGTGGGTAAGGGCAGTGGAGTCCTCTCATACTCCCAAGTTAGAGTGGGGAACTTCGACTATTCAGATCCTACAAAGTACAAGGTGGGTGAACAAACTCACTGCTACTGGGAGTTGTAGATGAGATTCTTTTTGTTTCTACGAAAGGTGTTGCAGGTGGCTGTTGAATCACCATCTCCAAAAAACAAATATTATTTTTCATAGAGAATACAGCCTAACTGCAAAGTGGAAAATATATACTTTCTCAACTGCCCTATAATTTGCATGGCCACATCTCTCATAATGAGGTACTACACATTATTCAGAGAGGACATTATTCATCTCTCTTGCCTCCAGATGTATCCTCTTTGCATCACCCCTGAGTGATATTCCTTTTAATTCTCTTAGCTACTCAAACATTTGGCCAAAAGATTTGAAATTATTCGTTCAAAATTTAATCTTGTAGTTTCTCTTTTGTGATGGTGGTTGCTGTGTTGATACATAGATTTTTGGGGTTACCCAACACATACATATTAAAAACCTGTAACTGTAGCTTTAGTTACACTTTTTTTCTGGACAATTTTATCCTTCAGCATTATGAAGTGTTCTTATTCCTATTTATATCCTCTTGGCTTGAACTGTCTGATATCAAGATGATAACCTCTGCATTCTTACTGTTTCTATGTGCCTGGCATATCTCTATTTCTATTTATCCTTTCTGAATCACTTTGTTTAGGTGTACTGCTTATATGTGCCATGTTGGGGTATCAGTTAGCTTTTGCTGCATAACAAACTGTGACAAAACTTAGTGGCTTAAAACAAGAGCCATTTATTTAGCTCATGATTCTGTGGGTTGGTTGGGCATTTGTGGTCTAGGCTGGCTCAGCAAAACTCTGATGGGCTTACTCATGTAACTAACATCAGCTGGGGGTTGGCTGGTGGCTGAAAGATCTACAATAGCCTAATTCTCTTGTCTGTCAATTAGTAGACTATTGGCTGAGGATAGGGGGATGACTGGGCCATCTTTCATAATCCAGCAGGCTGGTCTCTGCAGAGAGATCACAGGGTTTCAAGTGCAGCAAGAAGGAACAAGCTCTGATGGCTGAAGTGTCGGCTTGCATCACGATTGCTAATGCCCCATTGGCCGAAGCAATTTACATCAACAACCCAGACTTAAGGGTGGTCAAACAGACTCCAGTTCTTGATGAGAGGATCTACAACATCACAATGCAAAGTCATAGATGAAGGGAGAAGAATTTGTAGCCAATTTTACAATCTATCATATTTGGGTTTTCCTTTTTGATTCAGTCTAAAAGTCTTTTTTCTTTCAATGTTAATTTAAACCCAATTACATTTATTACATGACTGTTAGGTTTGATCTCAATTTGTTATATCATTCTGTGCTGTATTTATTGTGTTGCTATTTTTATTATGTTTTTGCCTGTGTGGCCTGTTTGCTCCTTTAAATTTTCTTTTGGTTTTAGGAAAGTTTATATTTTTGTTTCAATGGTTATCTTTATAATAATGCCTTTTAGAAAATTATTTGGTCCCCTTTTTCTTTACTTCCTTATACTATTTGATTTGTCAGCTTTAAATGATATTTGTTGATATAATTTAGATAATATCTTTTTTTTTTTTTTTTTTTTTTTTGCGGTACGCCGGCCTCTCACTGTCGTGGCCTCTCCCGTTGCGGAGCACAGGCTCCGGACGCGCAGGCTCAGCGGCCATGGCCCACGGGCTCAGCCGCTCCGCGGCATGTGGGATCCTCCCGGACCAGGGCACGAACCCGTGTCCCCTGCATCGGCAGGCGGACTATCAACCACTGCGCCACCAGGGAAGCCCCAGATAATATCTTTTGACTCCCATCTATTACATATTCACCAATCAAGTTACTTATTTTACTTTTCCTGTCTGATGTTTGCAATGTACTGTGAAATGGATCCAAAAAAGTAAGGCAGATTAATGGATGGATGGATAGAGGGATGATTAGATAGAGAGAGGTGTGATAAAGATAGATATGTGTGATAGTAAAATGTTAATGTTAGAAGCTAAGTGGGTGGGATGTAGGTGTGTTCACTGTAAAATTCTATGCTGTGTTTGAAATTTACAAAATTAAAACGTTGGGAGAAAAAGAACATAGGAGCCTGCCTAAAGGTGCTTCCATTGGCCAACTCCTGGACAAGGTAGAGTATCAAAATAAATAATGATAGCAGTGGATTATAATCTACTGAATAAAAATCCATGAGTCTGTGCTGATATAAGTAAATATGTAACTGAATAAATTAATAAATTGGAGAGAAAGGAAAAGTTTTCCTTATAGAATAATGCCTACTAATAAACATAGGAGAAATGATGGATTAGAAAATCACCATTTTGCCACTATCATAGCAATAATAGTGTCAGGTGAGAATCATCAAAGGATGCTAAAACTAGTAAAAAAAAGTTTAATGAGGAACAACACATTAATATAGTCTCAAAGTATATTTCCCCAAATTATTTATTAATTACAAAGAGAAAATAGTAGTTTTTCAAACAACAAGGATTTACTATATAGTACAGGGACCTATATTCAATGTCTTGTAATAACTGTATTCAATGTCTTGTATAATGGAAAAGAATTGAAAAAAATATCTATCTATCTATCTAGCTATCCGAATTACTTTGTTGTACACCTGAAACTAACAAAATATTGTAAAGCAACTATACTTCAATAAAAAATTTTTTAAAATAGGAGTTTTTCTAGAAAGAAACCTGGTAGACACAACCTTAAACAATTAGTGTTTATTATGACTGTAAACACCAAGAGATGCACAATGATTTTATTTCCTTTGCTTTTCTTAGTGTCACAGTCTTTTGTTCTTCTTTGTAATAACTCTTAGTTTTTTCTGAAAGCTCCATCACATCAGGTATTCTATCTAATCCCCCTTTTTTTATTTTTTTGGCCATGCCACGTGGCATGCAGTATTTTAGTTCCCCGACCAGGGATCGAACCTGTGCCCCCTGCAGTGGAAGCGTGGAGTCTTAACCACTGGACCGCCAGGGAAGTCCCTCTCTAATCTTTCTTTTTTTCTCTATGGGACCTTCCTTCTGCAGCCCTTCATTTTCCTGTTTTAATCTGGTCTGGCTACTCTGCTGCACAGCTACCATTGTAGGGCTTACCTCCTGTCCTAGACCCCATCCTATAAACCATCTCCTGAACTATCTTCTATGAGTGTGGAACCAAGAACTTTGTAAATATATACAATAGATTGACATATTGGTTACAGAATTCTCCTGATTTAAATTTTGCTTGGCACACAGTGGAACCTGAACAGATACTTGCTGAATAACTTAGTTTGGCCATCCACATGTTATTGATACTTTCCTTTGTACCATGAAGCTTACGGGGAGGGTTTGGTTTTTCTTTTTTTTTTTTGCGGTACACGGGCCTCTCACTGTTGTGGCCTCTCCCGTTGCGAAGCACAGGCTCCGGACGCGCAGGCTCAGTGGCGATGGCTCGCGGGCCTAACCGCTCTGCGGCACGTGGGATCTTCCCGGACCGGGGGCACGAACCCGTGTCCCCTGCATCGGCAGGCGGACTCTCAACCACTGTGCCACCAGGGAAGCCCTTGGTTTTTAATATATGATCATAAATATTAAATAAGTAAAGATAAATGAAATCACACATGTCTGTGTACATGCATAATTTTCTTACAAGGAAACTCAAGTATGTTTAATATGAAGGAATACCAATAACCATTTACTTACTGCTCCCTGAATCTGAAACAGAGAGCTAGTGTATGCCTGAGGGAACAGACTAAAGAAACTGCATATAACTCTAAAAGCAAATTAACAAAAGCAAGGGAGAGACGGTGAGGGAGCTCCTCTTCAACTTTGGATACTAAAACACATACTGGATTTTGGTGAAAACAGGAGAAACCTGCCCTCAAACGTCGAGATACACACAAGATAATACGCACAGCTGTCCAGAATTATTTCTACTCTGTAAAGCAATTCTTTCAAAATAATGCTGATATTCATTCTCAGAAGTTATCTTCTGAGTAAAACAAGTAAAACAACTCCTGTCTAAGAGACACTGGTGGCAAAGGGCAGGTTATTTAAATAGCTGTGAATGGTATTAGAGAACTGGCAGCTGGTGGAAATATGATCATTCGTATATGGGATGAGAATGGGCTTGCACAGGGAATAATTCTACATAAAAAGGTTAATAGTTTCCCTATTTCTCTTAAAAAAATTTGAGGCCATGTGGACCTCAAAATTTACACACCCATAAGTGGAAAGTGGGTAATTTTCTCTTCTTGCATTTTTAATTTTTTAGAAATATGCAAATAGATTAAGGAGACAAATAGTTCTCAAGCATGTTATATGTTGCAAAAAACTGAGTGCCCTGCCCCACACCATTCCCCTTTCCATTCCATACACATGATGTGTCTCCCAGGTGACATGTGGCAGTGGGATCTTAGTTCCCCAACCAGAGATCGAACCCTTCGACCCCTGCAGTGGAAGCACTGGACCGCCAAGGAGGTCCTCTCCATCCTAATGTTATTGGTTTCAGCAAGTCTATTTGAACTCTTCTACTCCATGCCTCCTTTCCTGTAGGTCCTCCCCCATGACCCCCCAACACCCTTAAGTTTACCCCGAGAGAGTGGAGTAGGGGAGTGAAGACACCTCATTTACCTTTTGCCTTTCACTTTCTCTCTCTTAGACTCTTCCTCTTAGCACCCAAAAGGGCTTTCTCTTTCTTGCATTGCAGGGACTTCCCTTACATCAAATCCTTGTACTATTTACCCTCTCATTTACTGTAAAAACTCTTTGTTACAGTCCTCTGGGCTTGGCTTTGATAAACTTCTTTTCTCCTCAACAAGGCTTCGCTCCTCCCCAAAATCACAAGTGCTTACTTTCAGGCTACTGTCTCAACATGGACTTGAAAAGCTCTATTTTGAAACTCAAAGCTGTTTTCAGCAGGGTTCTGTCCATCCAGAGAGGTTTATTTCCATTGGTTCAATCAGTGGGGGTAATGATGGGCTCACCGGAACCAGGGATTATCAGGGAGGAAAAAACCTATAGATTTAATATTCCCTGAAACGTTACACTGCGGATACACTCTAAGAACACATTTTATGAAGTTTCATTACACAGATGGAAAATCAATGTTACCATAAGCGAGTTTGGAAACAGTGAAACGTATCTTTGGAAAGCATCACTAGGGCTCCCTAAGCATCCAGTTCTCCCTTCCCTCCTGGGCATACAGAAGACCA
The DNA here is from genome assembly GCF_003676395.1 of Aethalodelphis obliquidens. Lineage (NCBI taxonomy): Eukaryota > Metazoa > Chordata > Mammalia > Artiodactyla > Delphinidae > Aethalodelphis > Aethalodelphis obliquidens. The sequence continues at coordinate 5,931,464 of NW_020838006.1, forward strand.
CCCTTCCTGATCCCATTCCAGTCTGACGGAGCTATGTGAGAAGTTCTAGACAGTGAAAGGTAATGAAAGTGAGAGGGCAGAGGCAGTGAACAGTTGCTATGTGATGCTACAGATTCCCTCTTCCCATTTGAAATTGAAGTCTCAAGTTAAGACAGTTAAGCTACAAGATCAAACTCGTCTGAATGACTGAGACACTGCTTGGAGGACAGCGACCCTGGACAGTTGCTTGTCCCACAGAAGACTTTGCATCAGCAAGGAACAAATGTTTATTATGTTAAGATGCTGAGATTTTGAAATTGTTTATTATCAGAATATGAGCTAGCCTACCCTTATATACCCTCCTTCTTTGGCCACTGGCCTAATGCCTATTTAATGAGGGTATTGAGGGGAAAGCTGTGTTATTTTGATAGTAGAAACCTTTTTATTTTTTTGCAAGCAGTGAAACTCATTGACTCTTTCAAAAATATTTACTGAGTTGCCTACTAAGTGCCAAGTGCTAGAGACTTAACAGTATACAAAACAAACACAGTTTTTGTCCTTAAGGAGTTTACATTCTAGTGAGAAAGTCAGAAAAAAATTAATCAGGTAACAAAAAACTTGCTAGTTAGGATAAGTGTTATGAAGCAAATAAACAATGGCTGAGTTAGACACTAACAAGGGGGGAATCTACTTTAGACGGTGTTATGGGGAGGAGACATTTCTTCCAAGATATGAAGAAAGGGGTAAATTATTTCAGGTCATATGAGGAAAGAAAGATCTTAGTGAGAGTTTGAGAAACTGAAGTAAGACCAACATGACTGGGCAGTAATACATGAGGAACAAGTGGCAAAACATAAAGTCTGAGAGACATGCAGAGACAGATCATGTTTTATCAGATAAAATCACCTTAATCTTTCCTTGATCAATGCCACACTTAAACACATCTATATTCATTTCCTTTTTCCCTCCATCTGCCTCAACAAATGACACATCCCTCATCTTTCTGACAGTTAATCCCTTCTCTTGTACCCTCCCTACTCTGGTTACCCTTTCCTCTCCTCTTTTCATGCACTTGGCTCCTTTGGTTATCCTCAGCTCTTCTGAATCTTCATTCTCTCCCCAGTGGATCAGTCCTGTCAGCCAATCTACAAAATACTATATTCTGTCTTTAAAAAACACATAATCTGATATTCTATTTCCTGAAAGCTTCTGATCTATTTCTATTTCTTTGTGTTCCTTTCTAGGCCCAGAGGCTTAAAATTAATTTGTATGCCAACTGTTGATTCCCAAACAAGATCTCTTCTTGGAGCTCTAATCTCATATACCCAATTGTCAATTTAATGACTCCACTTCAATGCTTGGTATAAACACTTCCCATCCTCTGGGCCCATCAGTGGATTATCCATCAGTTTTTTTTATTTTATATTTTTTTAATATGTCAGTAAATGATTCCACTGACAGCTCAGATGTTCAGGCCCCAAATCTGGGAGTCTGGCTTAGTACTGCTAATGCTAGCTTTCATGATCCCTTGCCTGGATTTCTGAAATGGTTTCAGGATTTGGCTCCATGCTTCTACCTTGCCTTCCTCTAATACATTCTCTACATAGCACCCAGAGTGGCTACTTTATTTATTTTAACCTGGAAAAATAAACTTTTAAAAATTAAAAAAAACTGTGGCCAAATAAACTTTTGTAACAAAAGTAGTATATATTCTGTAAAAGATTACACAAAAAAGATAGGCAACAAATAAAGAAAATAAGACATTTCCACTTCTAAAGATTACAACTGCTAATTCCTTAGGGTATAATCCTTCTAGATCTTTTTTCATAGTACATAAATACACATATGTGCATTTTATAATCAAAATGAGATATTGTAACATACGTACTGTTTTGTGACTTGCTCTTTTCAGTTAATGATCTCCACCTTTCCATGGCAATACATTTTCATCTCATATTCAGTCCATCTATGTTCAAATTTCTTCAATTGTCCTGAAAATGCATTTCATAGCTGGTCTGTTCAAATCAGGATTCAATCCAGATTCTATGTCCCTCAAATTTCTTTTACAGAGCAGTGGCTTTTTTATAACTATAATTTTTTAAAGAGATGGGATCAGTTATTCTGCCTAATGTTCCACCTTCTGCATTTGTCTGGTTACTTTTCATGGTATCATTTAGTTTGCTCTTCTATCCCCTGTACTTCTTTATAAATTGTGTGTTAGATGCAAAGAATTGACAGATTCAAGTTAAACATTTTTGCCTGGAATAGATCATAGATGACGATATTGTATACTTCATATGACATCTCATCAGATTGATGCACAGGGTGGCCTTTTAAAAATGTGTCGATAAATTGTATCATATCACCGTTTCTTAAATGGCATTTATAGCTTCCTTTCCATTTATTCTACAATACAAATTCTTTAACTTGGCTTACAAGGTTCTGAACGATTTGATGCCTGTTTACTCTTCCAACTTTATTTCATCCCATTCTCTACTTGTTTATTAAGTTTTTGCCACACTGTTTGCTTCCACACCCTGAACATGGGAAGTGCTTGCCTCCTAGGGCCGTTGCCCCTTGGTCTGGGAGGCTCTCCCCAGCCACTACTCTCCCGGCCACTCTTCCCTTCTCCTAATGTCAAGCATCTTCTCAAACTGCAGGTCTTTTAAAGTTCACCTCCTCAGAAAAACCTTCTCTTAAATAATTATTTAATAATTATTATTGTTTAAACTAGGTTCTTTCGAGGGACCCTCATACCCTTACATGCCAAGCACCCTGCTTTTTGTACCAAGATACTTTTTTGGTCCACCTTAATATCTGTGTCCTTACCTGACATTAAGCTGCACAATAGCCAGGACCTTGCCTACTCGGCTCACTGTGCACACAGTATTCATACACAGCAGCCCGCTGAATGAATTACCATAGGTCACAATAACCCTGAGGCTGCCAGGTCTTGGACAGGTGGCTGCAAACTCGCGCACGTGGCAGTAACTGTAGCACTTCCCCGGGAAATTGTTAGAGCGGAGGAAGAATTATCTTTACGTGAAAGCACTCTGCCCACCTGCCGAGGAAGTACGGAGGAATGAGAAAATTCCGCCTGTGGAGAAAGCCGGCGCCGTAAGGCTGGGCGCAGGAAGAGTGGGGGCCCAGGTGAGCAGCGCCGGCGCCCGGTCTCCCTCACGTGACCGGAGGCGGCGCGCCGACTGCGCCTGCGCGATTGCTCCCGGAAGTGGCCAGATCCGAAGCGCAGGCCGAGCGGACCTCTGTCAGCTCGTCAGTCCGCCTGTACGGTACCCCGCGCGCCTCGGCCTTCGTCGTCGTCCCGCGGTCTTTGGCCCGAAGGGCGGCCGAGGCGCTCGCCATGGCGACGTTCGTCTCAGTGCAGCTGAAGAAGACCTCGGAGGTGGACCTGGCCAAGCCGCTGGTGAAGTTCATCCAGCAGACGTACCCGAGCGGCGGGGAGGAGCAGGCCCAGTACTGCCGCGCGGCGGAGGAGCTCAGCAAGCTGCGCCGCGCCGCGCTCGGCCGCCCGCTGGACAAGCACGAGAGCGCGCTCGAGACGCTGCTGAGGTGGGCCTGGGGCCGGGCGGGGGGAGGCCGTCGGCGGCCTGCCGCTCCCCTTGCTCCCTTCTCTCTTCCTGCCTCCCTCCTTCACACCTACTGCCCGGGCCGGCCGTCCTGCCCCTGTTGGCCGGGCGCGTAGGTGTGGTCTGCATTCCTTCCTGCTGAGCAGGAGCGGCCTCGAAGTCCCCGGGGACCCGACCCGCTTCCCCTAGCTGCCCGCCCTAGCCCTTGGTCCACCGAGGCTCGGGCCGTCGGCCACCTGGGAGGAACGGTCTGCCACGTACTGATCTCTTTTGCCACATTTACCCAGAACTGGTTTTCTTCACTTTTTGGTGGGGGGAGGGGGTCTCTGAGACTCCTCTCTTCCCCAGTTTTTGCATCACTGCAAAACTTTCTTGGCCAGGTTTGGATTTCGTAATCGTAGTTGCTTCGGGGAAGTGGCAGAATTGGAACACTGGAACCCATGTTTATTACGTACTACCCTGTCCACTTCGGAATGAGCCATCTTCCTAGCTTCATCGTAACCGAACGACAAATGGAGAATTCCATAGGTTAGGAGCTGCCATTATTTGAAGTTAAACTTGAGTGACATTAACGTTCAAGATAGGTTGCTTTTAATCAGTTTGTTCACAAACAGGTATGCAGATATTGGAGTAAATTTGTTATCTTAGCAAATGTTTATTGAGCTCAGGCTGTATTTAAGGAGAGTTCCTTTTGTAGTTCTTTCTAGTTAGGATGGCAGAACATTTTTATAGCACTTTATAGTTAAAAAAATTTATTTCGCCCATCTTGTTAATGATCTCATTTCCTATGTGTAACATATTCTCCTTGTTTCACGGGAAAAACACAGCTGTATTAGGATGCAGGTAGGAGCAGCTCAGGTTAAACTAGCTTAGTAACTGCAAAGTCAAGGAATATTGCTTCCTTATCTTTAGGCATTCCAGGAGATCATCCTGCCTCTATGATGATTACCTCTTAGGAGAACTTTGTTTCTCTATTGGGAGAGATGGCCACTGGCTCTCCTGTAATTACAGTGGTCTTAGCACTCAGGATCTTGGCTCTCCTGTAATTACAGTGGTCTTAACACTCAGGATCTTAGGTAAGAGTACTTTTCTCCTACACCCTGGAGAAAGTCTATGGAGGCCTCTGATTGGGTTGGCTTGTGCCCATGTATGATGGTGGGAAATGGCCTAATTTAATTGCCCTTGTCTGAGTCACTCTGCTGGTTTAATTTCTCCATGCAGCATGGATTAAAGTAATATTAGTATGGACTGGGGAAGAGCTGGTCCTCCAGAAGGAGGATACTGAATAGATTGCTTAGAGGGATGATGACCCCTTGGTGTCAGTTTTAAAGATAAGACTGTTGGGTTGCAAAGATCACTAACTTGATACTTAGTATAAGCTTTTTAAAAAGTTAGGGCTTCCCTGGTGGTTCAGTGGTTAAGAATCCGCCTGCCAGTGCAGGGGACACGGGTTCGAGCCCTGATCCGGGAAGATCCCACATGCCACGGAGCAGCTGAGCGCCACAACTACAGAGCCTGTGCTCTAGAGCCCATGAGCCACAACTACTGAGCCTGCGTGCCACAACTACTGAAGCCCATGCACCTAGATCCCATGCTCCGCAGCAAGAGAAACCACTGCAATAAGAAGCCTGTGCACCGCAGCAAAGAGTAGCGCCCACTTGAAGAGTAGCCCCCCGCTCGCCGCAACTAGAGAAAGCCCGTGCGCAGCAACAAAGACCCAACACAGCCAAAAATAAATAAAATTTAAAAATATTTAAAAAAGAAACAAATATAAAAAAAAATTAACCTATGAACACTTAGCCATTCTTTAGAATTAACATACTTTAAAAAAATCTCCAGTACAATTCTTATGTAGACATGAGGGGCATTCAGTGACGATTTTTCATTAGTAGTATTAAAAAAGCATGGGTTGTGTATAATGTACATATGAATACATTAGGTTTGGTCTCAGCCCTTAAGGAGTGTGTAGTCTTCAGAGACTAGAAGATGAGAGAATAGTGAGTAGTGGTTCTGTGAAGTTTAAAACTTTGTTCATTTGTTCATTCCTTTAGTCTTTTCCAAGGTGTAAATGTGAGAACTGTTCCTAGGTTTAGGGCTGTTGAGGAGATAGTGTCTTTGAAACTGTGTTTCTTTAGTTGTCTGTATTATCCTCATATTAACACATTCGTTCAACAACTACACTTTTTTCACTTCTTGCTGTTATAGGAGAGTTAGGGTAAACTAATAGCTATTAGTACAGTCTGTTAAATGGAGGTGTGTACAAAAGTACCTTTGGTATACATACTGTAAAAATGAAACAATTGTGGGGTGTTCATCCAATCAAGCAGATTGTCTTACTTTTAATAATTATATTTGGATAATTGTGTAAACTGAACATTAATTTACATATTTTAAACTTAATGAACTTTTAAATAAAATTTTAAAAAAAGAGGGCTTAATCTAATTCCTAAAGAAGAGAAGCTAGCTTGGTAATGATACACAGCTCTACATATAGTTTCAGTGACTTGCCTTTTTTATTGTTACTAACTTCTAGATGACTTATTAACATTTCCTAAAATACACATTTATGAGTTATAATATTAAGAATGAATGTCATCCTTTGTAAAGTGACTTTAACTACAAATTGATTAGGAGAGCCTTGGTAAACAGTGAATTTTACACTAGGTGATCAGATGGGAACCCTGCTGGGTTTTTTGGGGGAGAGGGGGAAGCTCCAGATACCACCTTCCATGTCTTTTGTTGTGATTAGTTTCTTTAGAGAGAAAGCTTCCAGTCTCCTTCCATGAAAAAGCCTGGTTGTCAGCTTTCTGAAATTTGGTCAGGGGGAATGGAGGTTGAGGATCTCAGCAGTCATGTATGCAGTTTTTTATATTATCTGTTTTAGTTTTATATTATTTATGTTGCTGTGTTAGGGGTGAAGTCATCTGCGTGTGGTAGATCTCAAACTGTCAGTGAGTTAAATTATGATTTTAGGACTTCCCTCGTGGCTCAGTGGTTAAGAATCTGCCTGGCAGTGCAGGGGACATGGGTTCGATCCCCGGTCTGGGAAGATCCCACATGCTGTGGAGCAACTAAGCCCATGCACCACAACTACTGAGCCCGCACGCTGCAACTAGTGAAGCCCGTGTGCTCTAGGGCCCATGTGCCTCAATTACTGAGCCCCCGTGCTGCAACTACTGAAGCCTGCATGCATAGAGCCCAGTGCTCCGCAGCAAGAGAAGCCACTGCAATGAGAAGCCCATGCACCACAACGAAGAGTAGACCCCACTCGTTGCAACTAGAGAAAGCCTGCGTGCAGCAATGAAGACCCAACGCAGCCAAAAAATAAATTGAAAAAAAATTATGATTTTACTCTGTGTGAAAAGTTGGTGGATGGGTAGTTCTGGTAGCCTAGGGATGGTGTAGTGGTTCTGTGAAGTTCATCAGGCTCAGGCTCTGGCTCCTCCAGCGAGCTGCTCTGTAAAACCTAGAGTCCTTGCTCTCAAGGTCCAGATAGCAGTCATACCCAAGTTTTAGGAGGATGGAGGGAGGGAGAAAGAAGGCAGAGGGCTCAGCCTCCACGATGTTTCCTGGAAACTGCCCCGGAATACCCTGCTCATATGTTATTGGCCATTATGTGTGTCCACATCTAATAGAATGGTAGGATAGGTAAAGGAATTTTTTAAAAAATTTTTATCAGAGTATAGTCACTTTACAGCGTTGTGTTAGTTTCTACTGTACAGCAAAGCGAATCAGCTATATGTATACATATATCCCCTCTTTTTTGGATTTCCTTCCCATTTAGGTCACCGCAGAGCATTGAGTAGAGTTCCCTGTGCTATACAGTAGGTTCTCATTAGTTATCTATTTTATACATAGTATCAGTAGTGTATATATGTCAGTCCCCATCTCCCAATTCATCCCCCTCCCCGTATCCATATGTTTGTTCTCTATGTCTGTGTCTCTATTTCTGCTTTGCAAATAAGATCATCTATACCATTTTTTTAGATTGCACATATATGCATTAATATACAATATTTGTTTTTCTCTTTCCGACTTACTTCACTCTGTATGACTATCTCTAGGTCCACCCACGTCTCTACAAATGACCCAGTTTCGTTCCTTTTTATGGCTGAGTAGTATTCCATTGTGTGTGTATATGTGTGTGTGTGTATATATATATATATATAGCCACATCTTCTTTATCCATTCTTCTGTTGATGGATATTTAGGTTGCTTCCATGTCCTGGCTATTGTAAATAGTGCTGCAATGAACATTGGGGTGCATGTGTCTTTTTTTTTTTTTTAAATAAATTTAGTTATTTTATTTTTTGCTGCGTTGGGCCTTTGTTGCTGTCCCCGGGCTTTCTCTAGTTGAGGCAAGCAGGACTACTCTTTGCTGCAGTGCGTGGGCTTCTCATTGTGGCGGCTTCTCTTGTTGAAGAGCACGGGCTCTAGGCACACGGGCCCAGTAGTTGTGGCATGCAGGCTTCAGTAGTTGTGGCTTGTGGGCTCTAGATCATAGGCTCAGTAGTTGTGGTGCACGGACTTAGTTGCTTCACGGCATGTGGTATCTTCCCAGAGCAGGGCTCGAACCTGGTACCCTGCATTGGCAGGTGTATTCTTAACCACTGTGCCACCAGGGAAGTCCCCGGTATATAGTATTCTTGTTGACATTTTTTAATAGTTTGTAATTTTAGTTTTCTTTAACTCAAGAGTCCTTTATATAGATTTTGTAAAATTTCTAAATAGATTTGTGTGTCACTTTTTTGTGGGTTAATACTTAGTTTGCTGCATTATGGTAGTATCTTTTTCATTTGTAAAATAAAGGTGATGGAATTAGTTTCATAATTTCTGAAATTTTATCCCAGCACTAGTGTTTTACAGATCAAGAAAGAAAATATTGCTGTTCCATTTTACTTCTCAAGCTGTTGCTTACATTCTGATTGTTGCTTAAGATATTGAGATAATATTAGTCCTAATGACGTTGCTACAATTTGTTAATAAAACAGTGTGGGGAATATAAAGATATATAATACCTGACCCTTGGTCTCAAGGAGTATCTGTAGTAGCCAGACCTTAAATTGGCTCAGTAATTTTATTGTGCATAAATGAATAAACTTGAAAATTTAAAGGAAAATTTAAAATCTCTGCTTTTCTGTGTTCTGACTTTTCTAATGTTTAATAAATAAAATAGCTTGTCAGGATTTTCTTCATTCTTTGTAACCCTAGAGAGAATCTTCTCTCAGAGTCTTCTGCACACAGGAGGTTTAAGCCACGCAGCTAGCTTTGTGGTAGAGTTAGACTAAGATCTTGACTTCTTGACTCCCTGACTATTTACTTTCTGCCATACGCTGCTGCAGTAGTGCTTCATTAGTGATTCTTCATGAGGTAAATCGGGCAAAGAAAGAAGTGTGAAAATAAGGTTCAGGAGGCATCTGTTAACTCTGATCAATATCTGGCCCAGCTCTCTTGTTTCTGTCTCTGGTTGGTGGGCTGGGAGTTGCCCAGCCCTCAGTACTGGCTGGAGCTGGATGGGTTACGTGAATTTGCGTTGCAGTATCACTTTGCCTAACGTAGATTGGTTGTTCTCGGTCTTCACACCTTCCCCCTAAGAAAAACTTTAAAACTAGAATTTCTAATTGGAATTTGTCCTGTACCTATCACTGGTATATTAAAAGAAATATATTCATTTCCTTTTTATTTCCCCATGAGATTTTAAACGTTGAGTTCTTAGATATGTGCTCTAAAGTGATTAAGTTTTATGAAATACTGGAGAACATGTAAAACACTTACGAATAGTTGTAAAATAAGAATCTGTAGCTACCGTTTTTCCAACATGTGCAGTGTGTCCAGGCAATATTTTAAGCTTTGAGTATATATTGTATCATTTGTCCCTCATGCTTAAATTAAATGAGGTTTTGCCCTCACTTTAGAGAGGTTGAGGAGTAACTTGCATGCAGTCACACAGCTAAGAGTTGGTGGAGTTGGGATTCAAACTCAGGGTTGTCTGACTTACCTTTTTATGTTTAGGATTTTATAGTTAATTTTTTTTTTTTTACTTATTTTTAAAATAAAATCTTTAACGGTACAGATTCTTTTTTTTTTTTTTTTTCTTTGCTACACCAGTACTCTGGTGTAGCATACTGGCTTTCTCTCTCCCCACTTGTGGAAAACTTGCAGCCTAGGTCTAATTTGTTAGAGGTATACCCTGGGATAGAATCTGCTGATTGAGTAAAGCATATTTAAATGATAAAGAGAGGGGTGTGGTAGATTCTCTTGTTCTGCTCTTGTTCCCTCTCTAGAGAGCTTTGATAGCTGAGAATTAGGCTGAACTATGAGGGGTCGTATGTGGTGGAATTATATTGAAAGGATAGCTTACTGTACTTCGTACTGTAGGAACAGCATTTTCCCTGTGGTACCTGCAGTTAGCAATGGCTATTTTCTTTTGAAAAGCATTAGTTGGTCTCTTTGTTGGAGTTTACTCCATATGAAGTCAGATATTATTGATTTCCAATGACTGTTGTACAGTACTTATATTTCATTTTTTCATACTTATATTTCATATTATATAACCTGTCTTAAGACAGCTATTTTACTTTGAAGATTCCATCGCGTATCTTCCTAGTCATTTAAATGTAGGATATACATGCACTGTTACCCCACGTAAGTTTTCAGAGTTGACCCCAAAAGCTTTGGAGTAAATAGGGTAGGTATAAAATTTTAGTACATTCTCTTTAGCCTTTCTTTTTTTTCCTGATTCACTTGCAGAGCAAATAGCTTCATCTCCTCCTACTTCCTTCCTTGCTGTCTGTAGAGCAGAGGCCTGCCCAGCTGCCTGTTTTTGTATGGTCCAGGGCATCACTCTAGCGTTGTGAGCCTTGGAGAGCTAGCTGGGGTGCTCCCCTCTGCCCCATCCTCCCCTTTATTCCAAGTGTTTGCTTCTCTGGCCAGTAGCCGTGCCTCACTGCTGCCCAGGGCTTGCTCAGGTGCCCTACACGTTGGGTTTTCTGCTTGGCAGTTGCTTGGCAGTGAATGGTATAATCTCACACCGGAACTTGGTGACTCAGCAAATTGCCCTGTCTCCTGCCAGCTGTACCAGCCGCCCAAGTTTGAGATGGCTGGACTCGCTGGCAGGAGAGAAGGGCGTGCCGATATTTGAGTGTCACTGGGGCAGAGAGTGAAACAGACTGTATTAGCCACTACTCACCTCCCTCCCCTGGGCTTCTTAACACCAGACTGGATCCTCTTCCCTCAGAGAAGTCTCCAGCTAATGGCAATTAGATAGCTGTGTACTTAGTGTACCCACCATCTGAGATGGCCCAACCCAGGTAAAAAGTGCCCAGGGCAGGGCAGGAGTTTTCTTTCTTGTTATAACAAGTACCTACATTTTATCCTTGATTTTGCCTCTTTTTTGGCAAAGCCTAGAATAGCCCTTTTCAGAAAAAGTGTGCCAGTCCCCGCCCTATAGCCCTGTCGGCCTCTTTGCACATTGTTGCCTCAGGGTCTTGGTACTTGCTAGTCTCCTTATGGACACGTTCTTTGGTAGCTCCTGTTTATTACCAAAACAGAGAATCTCAGGTTTTACTTTTCAGAGATTTAAAAAAAGTTGCCTTTTAAAAACTTTGCATTTTACTGATTCATTTGTTTGGAGCTAGCAATGAAACTGAGCAAATAGACCCAGTTTCTGTTACAATCCTTTGAGAGAAAAGACATTAAACAAAGTCCCGCAAATAAATATATTACCAACTGTGGTAAGTTCTGTGAAGGAAAAATTCAGGGGCCTAAGATTATAAATGGAGAGGGGAACTAATTTAGAAAAGGAGTGAGATTGAGTGCCTCTATCATTTCTGCCACCACCGTGGATCATCTGTTTACTGGATTACTGCAATAGCTTTCTGACTTGTCTGTACTTATACCCTGGCACACCTGCAAGTCAGTTTTCTACATAGCAACCAGGGTGACTCTGAAAATGGATTAGCTCGTGTTACTCTTGTCCAAACCCTCTGGATGGTTCCTCCTCTTACTCTATAGTAGAAGCCAAAAGTCTTACAAGTTGCACTCAAGGCATCATTACTTCCTTGATTTAATCTCCCACTATTTTCTCCAGTGCTCACTCTCTGGCCATATGCCTCCTTATCATGGCAGAGACCTTTTCAGGCATACTCTGGTCTCAGCTTTTTGGCACTTGCTCTTCCCTTGACTGGTAATGCTTTTCCCTCACATCCCATGACTTCCTTCATGCCCTTTCTATTATTCATGATTGTTAAAAAATTTTTTATTTATTTACTTTTGGCTGCCTTGGGTCTTCGTTGCTGCGCATGGGCTTTCTCCAGTTGTGGCAAGCGGGGGCTACTCTTTGTTGCAGTGAGCGGGCTTCTCATTGTGGTGGCTTGTCTTGTTGTGGAGCGCGGGCTCTAGGCACACGGGCTTCAGTAGTTGTGGCACATGTGCTCAGTAGTTGTGGCACATGGGCTCAGTAGTTGTGGCTCGTGGGCTCCAGAGTGCAGGCTCAGTAGTTGTGGTACATGGGCTTAGTTGCTCCGCGGCATGTGGGATCTTTCCGGACCAGGGCTTGAACCCGTGTCCCCTGCATTGGCAGGCGGATTCTTAACCACTGCACCACCAGGGAAGCCCCCAGGATGTTTCAAAATTTTTTATTTTTTACTTTTATGTAGTCAAATGACCATGTTATCTGAAAAAACTACAGCCTTCTCACCTCACCCCATACACGTACCTTATTTCTCTCACTTCTTTAAGTGCCATTGCACTTAGCACTATCTACTTTACTACATTTTTACTTTATCTTGTTTTGTCTCCCACTCAGAAAGTAAGCTTTACAAGGGTGCAAATTTTTAAATGCTTATGTTCTGCTCAATTCCTATGTCCTAGAACTGTGTTTGGTGCATAGTAAACTTGTAGTATATGTTTGTTGAATGAGTGAATGAATGAGGACAAGAAAAATGGGAAATTGTGATGGGAAAATTTCCAGGTATGGGGGAACAAAATGTGTGAAGGCCCTGAGCCAGGAGAGAGCACAGAATTTTAGTGCCTAGAATGTGTAGTGAATATTGAGTTGAGGCTGGAGAGTTGAATGATGTCAAAAGTTTTGGATGTAATTATAAGTATAATGGGAATGCAAGAATACTCTCCTACATAACCAAAGTACAGCTTTCAAAATCAGGAAATTAACATTGATTGAATATTACCATTTAATCTACAAAACTCATTCAGATTTTGCTGATTTTCCCAATAATGTTGTTTACAGGTCCAGGATCTAATCCCAGATCTTGCATTGCATTTAATTGCCTTTTTAGTCTCCTTCAATCTGGAATAGTTTCTCAGTTTTTCCTTGTCGTTCACCATGTTGGCATTTTTGAAGAGTACTGGCTACTCACTTGGTAGAATGTCCCTCAGTAAGGGCTTGCCTCATATTTTCTTGTGTTTTACACATTTTGGGGCTCTCGTACCACCCAAGTGATGCTGTGTTCTTTTTAGTGCATGTTAGGAAAAACATGAGGTTGATTTGTCCCATTGCTGATAATGTTTAACTTTTATCACTTTGTTAAGATGCTGTCTGCCAGATTTTTTGGCCTTACAATTAATAAGTTATACTAATTAGTATTTTGTGGGGAGGTAGTTTGTGACTTTGTAATATCCTGTTTCCATCAAACTTTCGTGTTTTAGCTTCCATTCATGATTTTACCTGAATCAGATATTATATTATGAAAGATGCCAGATGGTGACATTTCTCACTTCATTGTTTCTTCTAGATTTATTAGTTGGCATTGTACAGTAGGGTAGAGCTTTCCCTATTCACCTGTTTGTTTTGTTTACTTTAGAACGGTGTTCTTATTTTCCTTAGTGGGTTATGATTTGTTATTTATTTGAATTATTCTGGACTTGGCTAGTAGGAGCTGCTTAAAGCTAGTTCCTGTGTTCTTCTGACATATCCTCATCATTTTTTGAGTCCTTAACTTCCTAGCATAGCTAGATGTTTTAGCCTTGCTGCTTGAATTTTCTCAGTTGCAGTCATGGAGCCAGCAATTTCTCTAAGGACTGGCTGGCTCCGTTTAATGCATAGTACTATTTATCTGGCCTCTAGGTGTGCTGATTGCTACTTAGGTATTATTGCTTCTAGGACCTCTCAGCATATACACTTAGGAAATACATACACACACACATTTATACCTCTTTTGTATCTGTATTACATTGTATTAAAAAATGAGTTCACACTGTTACCTCCCATTCCAATCCAAAGCCAGCGTTTCTTCTAGCTGTCCACATTCCCATGTTTGTAACTCCTTTCTCTGGTAGTTAGAAGCCTGACTCCTATTATCTTCATTGTATTTACCTAATTGCTCAATTCTTCCTCTGTGTAACCAAAGTTGTGGCCATGACAGCCCCAAACTTGATCTCTGACATGTTGCTCCCACCCCTCTGGAAAACTTGGCCTCAGAAATAACAATTGCAAAGAGCCATGGTGATGGGGGTGCAGGAGCAGGGAGGTGATAAGGGAAGGAAGAAAGATTACAGGCCAGTTAGAAAGCTTGGCCTTGGACACCCCCCAACCCCCTGGCTAGCTCAGAGGTCAGCCTGATAGGGGAAGACTGCCTCATGTTTGATAATCATTCTGGCTGCTGTATGAAGAACACATTGAAGAGAATGAGAAAGGAGAAGAGGAGACAGGGCGACTGGCTAGGGAACTTTTGGATTAGTTTACATTCAAGGGAGAGTGGAATTGTTGACTGTGTAGCAGTGGTGGAGATGGACAGGAGAGGACATACCCAAATCATATGGGAAAGTTGGTAAACCTGATTTTAATCAGTAGTTTACCAGAGGTGTTAATCTGCCCAATGGATATAAAGTTATCTTAATAAGAAATAGTATTTTAAGGTATACATTGGTTACCTAGGCAGATATTAGTTTGCTTTTAGCCAATAATAGTTGATAAGTATTTTTCTTTGGTGGTAAGAGTTTTTTTTTGACAGTTTTTTCATTGCATGCATTTTAGATACAGGTTTACACATTAAAAGACTGTGTGGGTCTTCCCTGGTGGTGCAGTGGATAAGGTGCTGTGCTCCCAATGCAGCAGGCCTGGGTTCGATCCCTGGTCAGGGAACTAGATCCCACATGCATGTCACAGCTAAGACCCGGTGCAACCAAAAAAAAAAAAAAAAAAGACTACGTTAATTAACTTTAAAATGGCTGATTGAAATCTGATTCGTGGTCCACTCAAAGTTAACACGTATAATTTTAGTGTACTCCAGTTATATTTACATAAATGTGTGTAATATTTAGCTTTGGTAATTTTAAATTTTGACCGGTTTTTATATTTAATTAATTAATAAATTATTTTTAAGGTTCTTTTTTTCTTCCTGTTTTATTGAGATATAATAGACACATAGCACTGTATAAGTTTAAGGTGTACAGCATAATGGTTTGACTTATATGCATCATGAAATGATGACCACAATAAGTTTAGTGAGTATCCGTCATCTCATATAGATACAATATTAAAGAAGTAGAAAAAAGTTTTCTTTTCCTTGTGATGAGAACTCTTAGGATTTACTCTCTTAACTTTCATATAGAACACACAGCAGTGTTCATTATATTTATCATGTGGTACTTGACAATCCCTAGTACTTATTTATCTTGTAACTGGAAGTTTGTACCTTTTGACTGCCTTCATCTAGTTCCCACTCCCCTCAGCCCCCCACCTCTGGTAACCACACATCTGATCTCTGTTTCTATGTTTGTTTTTGGAATATAATTGACCTACAACACTATGTAAGTTTCTGTCACACAACATAGTGATTTGATATTTTGGTACATTTTAAAATAATCACCACAAGTCTAGATGCCATCTGTCACCGTACGAAGATATTACATAATTATTGACCATATTCTCCATATTGTACATTCCATATTCGTAACTCATTTATTTTGCAACAGGACATTTATACCTCTTAATCTCCTATGCAGTAAGGAAAAGACAGCCTCTTCAATAAATGGTGTTGGGAAAACAGGACTACTTTCTCACACCATGCACAAAAATAAATTCAAAATGGATTAAAGACTTTTAAATGTAAGGCTTGAAACCATAAAACTTCTACAAGAAAACATAGTACGCTGTTTGACATGAGTCTTCATAATATTTTTTTGAATATGTCTCCTCAGTCAAGGGAAACAAAAAGAAAAATAAACAAATTTGCTCTGTTTTTTAGATACTATGATCAGATCTGTTCCATTGAACCCAAATTCCCATTTTCTGAAAACCAGGTAAGTCATTAATTTTAATTTGTTTTAAACTTATATGATAATGGTAAATCACTCATTTCCTCCTACCCATGGTATTTTATTAAAATAAATGGTGCCTCTTCACTATCCCTAGGTTTTTATGAGACTTTAAAAATACAAATTAGAAACTTTTAAGCCCATTGTAAAGAGTCTCTTGGAAATTCTGTTCATGCCATTCCTCAGTCACTTCTGGGCTCATTTAGTGCATTGGACTGCATTTTTTTTCTTGCAGTTTTTAATCAATAGGATCTTTTGACTAATATAATCTGTGGTGCCCTTTCCTTTGATTTTTACAGAATAAAGAAAACTGTATGATTCAGGAAGTACTAGTCTCATTTTATGTGCTTTAAAAATTATTTGCACATGTTATATTTGCATATGAATTTGCAGATACTATGATTAGATGTTACACTATAAGAATGTCAATCTTACTTTCTCTTAAAGGCTAGATATTGAAAATGCTGATGATTTCTTACAGTTTTATTTGGGAGACTTGTTAAAAGTTTTAAATTTGTGTGGCATTTCTAAATTTTAAAATAGTTTATACAAAATACTTTAAACATTCTTGTACTAAAGTTTTTACAAATCAAATAATATGGTAAGATTTGCTTTAAAATATTCCAGAAGAAAAAGTATGTGTGTAGTGGGGTTGGGGTCAGGAAGTGAGGGTAGATGAACCAAGAAGGGCAAAAGGCTAAAACTGCTGATGGATGTATGGGAGTTCCTTGTGTTATTCTCTCTAGTTTTGTGTGTATTGAAAATTTCTCTAATCTAGAATTGAAAAATTTTGTATTGGATTGCAATACATAATTTAAAAGAGGCCAAGTTCTTTTTAACCTTCATGTGTGGAATATTTTAGAGTAGAGTGAGATGCAGTTTTTAATTAAGTGAACTTTTATTTATATACATACATAAAAGTGAACAGTATCATGTATATAGCTTGAATCTTCAGAAAGTGAATATATATGTATAACCACCACCCAGATCAAGAAATAAAATATTGTTTCATTTTATCCTGGAAAGGTAATCATTCTCCTACTTTTGTCATCATGGAATAGTTTTAAATTTTATCCTCTGGGAAACCTGTAGAGCTTACTTCGTTGCCTTTACTTCTCTTGGCTTATTTGATGATCGTTTATTAAGTATCTGTTCTGTTCAAGCCATTGTGTGTTTGTAAAGATGAGTAAGATTGTGTTTTCTGAAGAAGACAATATGTATTCAGTTACTGAGGCAGAATGACCATTTGAAATATCCTAGTGCCAGTATCTTACTTTCAAAAAAGAAAATTTTATGGTCCACAAAAAGGAAAAGGAATTGGTTGGTTAGAGAAGATAGCATTTTAGATGGGTTGAAGCTTTTGTCCTTTTCTTCACTGTCGATTTTTCTTTGAAAGAGACTTAATATTTAATGAGATTCAGGAAGGTAACATGAATTTCTTTTCTTTTTTTCCTCTTTTTATCAAGATCTGCTTGACATTTACCTGGAAGGATGCTTTTGATAAAGGTTCACTTTTTGGAGGATCTGTAAAATTGGGTATGTAATTTTTAAATAAAAAATGATAGGAAATTTGTTCTAAATACTTTGTATTGTTGTAGGTTTCTGAAATTGCTCTCCTTATGACTCTTTGTAAATAATAAAAATTTTTATGTTTTATTTTCTTTCTAACTTCAACTTTTAATGAAATTTCCGAATATTTGTAGAGAGCCTACACCTTGCCAGGCACTGTCATAGTTTTAAAAATGAATAAGATAGTTGTACTCAGTCAGGTTGGGAAGGTAGCTATCATTCTAAAATATTGTAGAGAGTATATTAGTCTGTGAACAAACTTCCGGGAGCATAGATGAGGAAGTGGTTAATTCTGCCTGTTTGAATGCAAGTGATGTTTGAGTGAGGCCTTGAAGGATGAATTTGGTTTTTCCAGGTAGAAAATAACATTACATGTAGAATATTATAACTGAAAGTCGAGAGGCTTTTTGATCTACCAGCTCATCATGTTAACCTTTCTATGTGTTAACTTTCTCCTCTGTGAAGTGGGGAATAGTACTGTGAAGTACTGTTTATTTCATTGGGTTCTTCTGTGGATAAAATGAGTGAATATGTGTAAAGTCCTTAGAACAAGGCTCAATAACTATTAGCTACAATCAATAATATGAGTATTATATTACATATGAAATACATATATATAATGTGTATGCATCATAGAATATATGCTATATAATATTATATAACAGTGTCATATAGTGTGTTGCTATATGTAATACATATTGATATAATTATTGTTAAGGCTTGAAACCTTAGGTGAATTGGGGATTATGGAGGGTGAAGATACTGGAGAGTAGATTGTGAAGAGCTGCAAGTGTACAGTGAATTTGTGCTCTTCCCTCTTATATGTTTATAGCTTATTCCACCCGGGCACTGTGGAAGGGGCTTTACACATATTATCTTAGTAAATTCCTTCTCAGCCCAGTGAAGAAAGGCACTGTTATCACCAGTTGCACAAACTGGTTTAGAAAGATTAAGTGACTTTCCAAGATCATATGGCAAAGATTTAATGAAGCCAGATATAACTCCAGAAAGCCTAAGTCCAGAGACTAGAGAGAAACAGACCAGTTAGACTGGTGAGAGATGAAGAGATTTGACTAGGTGTAGTGTATGTGGGTCAAGGAAGGGATGGGTTTGAGAGAGGGTTCAGAGGTGAAACTGATGGATCTGCTGGCTGGCTGTCAGAAGAAAGAGTAGGAGTTGATGTTTGACTTTAAGGTTTGTAACTTGGTTTGACCTGTGGCTAATTATTCCTTTCAATAGACAGGTTGAGTTTGACTTTTCTGTGTTATATCTGGGTAGAAGTTTCTCTTTGGCATTTAGAAATAATATATTTAAAGCTCAAAAGAGGTCAAGATGTAGATTTGGGAACAATTTTCATTAAATGATAATAAATTTATCTCCTCTGGTAGATTGTAGATTGGGAAAAATATGAAAGCCAAGCTAGGGAATACAACGTTCAGGGGAATGAGAAGAAGAGGTTCCTGGGAATGAGGTTGAGAAAAGACTTTCAAATCTCAGAGGAACCAGGGTAAAATAGAGACAATGGGATTGAATGCTGGAAGAGTTTCAGAAATTGTGTCCAGTGGTTCCCAAATCTGGCTGCATATTACAGTTATCTGGGGAGAATGTTAGAAATACAGATTATATCTTTACAGACAAAGATACAGGATGCCAGATGTGATAGGAGGACATTTCAGGGTGGGCCACTGGAATTGATACCTTTGAAAATACCTTCAGGTGACTCTGATGTCGAAATGTCATTGACAGAGTCATTGTGGCCGAGGTCAAGAAATAGAAGGTTGTAGAATTCACTGGATTTGGCAGAGAAAGAAGTGTCACTAGGGGCATGCTGAAGTCAGATTGCGTCGAGGGGTGGACTGGAAGTGAGGAAGTACAAGCAGCATGTGTGGGTTGCTCAGTTAAGAAAATATACAGTAAAGAGTTGGGGACAAAGGGAGCGTTATGCTGAGAGGGAGGCAAGGTCAAGAAAAGGACTTCTAGTGCTGTTGTGACAAGCAAGTTGTTTGGCTGAGAATAAGGAGCAGGTAGCAGGAGAACCAGGAGACATTTAAGTGAGATAGGTTAAGTTGATGAACTGAGGTCCTAGAGGAATTGGGACACACAAAAAATTGAGAGCGTAAGTAAAGCAGGAGGTAGATCATCAAGGCATTTCTAGTAGCAAATATTGGGAATTAAATGTCCATCACTAATGTTTTGGTTAAATAAAGCACAGGCTGCCCATTCATTAGAATATTGTATAATTTAGAATATTAAGAATGATAATGCAAATATATATTTGTTGACATATATATCTGTGTCCATTGAATATCCAATAAAAGACCTGTTACAGGTGAGAGCTGTTGCCTTGAATTGATGTAACTCGGGGCCCCAGAGCTGGTCTCTTTGGAACACCTTTTATATAGAAACCAGGGTGATTGCTGCTTCCTGGAGTTGTGCATTCCAGGCACCCTGAATATGGTATAGTGTACTATTTGTGAAAAATTAGGTATGTGAACATGTATGTACTTATTTGTCAAGATATTCACCAAAAATTAGTGGGTAACTCTGGGAGGATATTGAGTGATTTTTAATGTATTTTCTTTTTTTTTGTGTGTGTGTGTGTATGTTTAAACAATTGTTTGAATTTTAGAACAACTATTTTTATTTATAATCAAGCTGTTGTCATTTTGAAAAGCTCAGGTAAAAAAACAAGAATGAAGTTCAATATTAACAAAAAAGAGGTCTTTGAAGAAAGGAGAGTTGAACATTTATTTTAAAGAAACCCTGATTTAACTTTAGATGTGATAGAAGAAATCATAAAGGAAAAAAGATTTAATTACAGGAAAAAGTTTTCACAAAATCTCTTATACGTGAGAAATTGTCAAAATAAAATGAAAGACAACAGCCTGGGATGATAATGTTCATAGGAAATATAATAGGCTGGCATATATATCTTATATATAAAAAGTTTATTTTTATCTGTTGCTTGGAATGTATTTCATTCTTCTTTAAGTCCACTGACTCTCTGTCATATATACTGGATGAGTTGCTTTATATTTAGACTGTGACTTTCTTGTATGGCTCTGCGTGCGTGTGTGTGTGTTTTTAGAAGTTTTAATTGCTCCACCACCACACACATTCTGTGCTTTTATCATATTCTCAAGACTTTGCAAACTCTTGGTCTTATTATTTATCTCTCTGGACTCACCTTTTCCTGAGTGACTCTTCTGTTCCCTTTGGCCTCGACTGTTTTCTTGCTTGAATCTGGACTGTTTGCTATCTAAATCTGCTGTATAACTATTATCCCTTAGTTTAGAGCCATTGTTTTCTGGCTACGGTGTCTTCCTCTTTTGCTGGAATATACTCTTAAGTAACTTTCTCAGAAAAGGTCACATTTCTGAATCTCTTCTTTGTGGAAATGTCTGTATTTTGCCCTCACATGAATTTGGTTTGAAATTCTGCTTAGGTCAGAAACCTTGGAGGCACTCTTGACATTGTTTCACTTCATTCCCCACATTCAGTGAATTCATCAGCAAATCCTATCAGATTTTCTTTTTAAAGGTATTAAAAATCCAGTCACTTCTCAGCACCTCTGCTCGTACTGTTGTGGTCAGAGCCACCATCACCCCTCGCGCCTATTGCAGCAGCTACCTGTCCTAATCTCTGGCCTCCACCAGTGCTGCTTCCCCACAGTCTGTTGTCCACCAGGCGGGCTGAATGTGTCTCTGTTCAAAACTCTGTTGACTTCTTGCCTCACTCAGAGT
Organism: Aethalodelphis obliquidens; assembly: GCF_003676395.1. Taxonomy (NCBI): domain Eukaryota; kingdom Metazoa; phylum Chordata; class Mammalia; order Artiodactyla; family Delphinidae; genus Aethalodelphis; species Aethalodelphis obliquidens. The sequence continues at coordinate 5,952,618 of NW_020838006.1, forward strand.
AAAAGCTAAAGCTTTACAGCAGAGTTGGCTCTCTTACCTCCCTGACATCATTGCTTCCCATTAGTCCCTTGTTCCCCGTTTTTTTAGCCATACTGGCTTTAATATATGTTGAATTAATTAGAATCATGTTTCTTCAGAACCTGAAGGCATTGTTCCCTTGCCTTTTACTATCCAGTGTTACTGATGAAAAGTCTGCTGAGTATTCTTTTGTAGGTGACCTGATCCTTTTTTCTTGGGAAGATTTTTACAATTTTCTCTTTATACTTCATGGTTAGAAATCTCAAAAGATCTAATTGGCTTTCATTTGGGGTATGGCATTTTATTGTTGGTCCTTTCAGTTTGAAGACTCATTATCTCCCTTCAGCCCTGGGAAATTTTTATACATTTCTTTGATAATTTCTTCATTTTTTACTCTCTTTTCAGAATGCTGTATTAACTGATATTAGTTGTTCTGAGCTACTCACTCACAACTTTTACATGTTTCATTTTGTTTTCTCTTTATGGGCTGCCTAGATATTTTCTAACCTTTCTTTTGAAAAACTTTTAGCAATCAAGTTTTTAATTTCCAGGGGCTTTTTCTTATTCATGGATTGTTCTTTTTTTAATAACATCATGTACTTGTTTATGGATGTACCATCTTTGAATCTCTTTAAGGATGTTAATGTGGATCTTTGAAATGTTTTCTGTTATTGGAATTGTTTACTCTGGGCTTAGATTTTTAGTTCACCTTGATCTTTATTTTGCTGCATGTTCTATTCATATCCTGGTTATTCCAGATTTTTAATACATTTATTTAAGAAAGGTTAGAGTAGCTGGTGTGTATGTCTGCTTTACTTTATGGTGAGGAGGCTAGAATTAGGTTGGAGGCAAGCTAAAAGCTGACCGTAATTACAAGGGAGACTACTAACATGCTACATAACAAGGAGGGTTTTACTTTATGGCACTATTGTGTGGCACAAACACACAGCTGTAGTGTTGTTCTGATTTTTCTAGATGGTTTGTTCGGTATTTTTTGTAAGAAGCCTTCTGATTATTTTGCTTGGTGTTCAATACCTGGCACATTATGTAAGACTTTTGAATGTCACTATGATTTAATTTGTTCTTTTTTAAAAATTTTTTTGTAGTTAAAAAAAACCCGCAACATAAAATTTACTATCTTTACCAATTTTTAAAAATTCTTTATTTTTTTTTGGCCGCACCACATGGCTTGTGGGATCTTAGTTCCCCAACCAGGGATCGAACCTGAGCCCCAGCAGTGAAAGCACCGAGTCCTAATCACTGGACCACCAGAGAATTCCCTGTCTTAACCAATATTAAGTGTACAGTTCAGAGGTGTTAAGTATATTCACATTGTTGTGAAACAGATCTCCAGAACTTTTTGATCTTGCAAATCTGAAACTCTGTACCCTTTAAACAACAACTCCCCTTTTCACCCTTTCCCCAGTACTTGGTAACCACCATTCTACTTTCTGTTTCTGTGAGTTTGCCTACTTTAGACACCTCGTATGGGTGGGATCATAGAGTGTTTGTCTTTTTGTGACTAGCTTGCTTCACTTAGTATAATGTCCTCAAGGTTCATCCATGTTGTAGCATAAGACCCGATTTCCTTCCTTTTTAAGGCTAATATTCCATTATAAGTGCACATCACATTTTGTTTCTGTTCATGAATCAGTGGACACTTGAGTTACTTCCACCTTTTGGCTATTATGAATAATTCTGTTACAAACATGGGTGTACAAATATCTCTGAGACTGAGACCCTGCTTTCAGTTCTTTTGGGTTTATGCCCAGAAGTGGAATTGTTGGATTATCTAGTAATTTTATTTCTAATTTTTTGAGAGACCTCCATACTGTTTTCTACATGGCTGCAACATTTTACATCCCCACCAACAGTACACAGTGGTTCTAATTTCTCCACATGCCTGCCAACAACTGTTATTTTCCATTTTGTTTGATAGTAGCTATCCCAGTGAATGTGAGGTGTGTAGATTCTTGGTTAGAATTGTATTTTAACCATATAATCTTCTCTACCTCTGAGAGATGTATTAGCTGGCATTCCATATCTCCTTTACCCTAGGAGGTACTTGCATTGGCATAGGTTTGTAGTAGTGAGGAACTGGTTTGAATGTCATGGGAAGATATCATTTTGAGAGAGGTGATGGAAAAATGGAAAGAATTTATTCTAATTGAATTTGAAATGACTTGAATGACTTTTCATTTTGAATCTGACTAATAGCAGTGTGGATGTAAAGGGAAGGAAAGATTAATTTATTGATCCTTGAGTTTTAGGTGATGAGAATATTGTTGTGGAAATAGATGCCTGGCAGGGCAGCTAGGAATATGGGAGTGGTATTATGCGTCAGAAAACAGGTCTGGAAACTTGTTTTTGTGCGAGCCAGTGGGATAGAGGTCATAGTATTTCTCTTTGAAACATTCGTTTTCTTTAGAACAAAAATAATCTGATAAATTTTTCCTTCTCAACTTTTTTACAGCTCTTGCAAGCCTAGGATATGAAAAGAGCTGTGTGTTGTTCAATTGTGCAGCCTTAGCTAGCCAGATTGCAGCGGAACAGAACCTGGATAATGATGAAGGATTGAAAATCGCTGCTAAGCATTATCAGGTACGCAGAACAGTAGTTACTACATAACCATCAACACTAAGTTGGATTAAATTGAAAATAATTTACGTTTAGGTTTATAAATGTTTCTTTACACACAGATGCTTTCTTGAAAAATAATATACTTTTTAATGAATTGATACATATTTTTGAAGCCCTTAGATAAACTACTTACTTGTGGACCCAGCTCTGTTTTTCCTCACCATTGTATACCCAGCACCTAGCACAGTGCCTGGCACATAATAAAGGCTCAGTAGATGTTGGGAGAACAAATGATTAAATGTTTTGAGGTGAAATCCTTGGCAAATCCCTTTTAAATAAATGACCTCATTTAAAATATTTGTACGTTATTTTTACATAATTTTTCTTAGACACACTAAAAATTTTTACCAGTGTCACAAAAATTAAGACCTTTTGGCAAGAAAATTTTAACTCTGAGCTTGTGGAGAGGTCATAGTTAAATGTGGTCAGATGTGTAATGTTCTTAAGTTAGCTAAATTTAGATTTTAGATACAATCATTTACTAATATGGCATATTATTTGGCGGCAGTATGTTATTTACTCAGCTTTTCTTTTTTGTTTCAATTTAAAAAACAGTAAGTGATTATTGTTAAGTGATACCTGTAATTATGTTTTTATGTTTTATATTCCTTTATAATTTACAGAGTATGTTGATGTTCACATAAACTTTTTGATGAATGTTATATAATGCCATTTTCATTTTACAGACAAGGAGACTAAAGGGCAGAAGTGTTAATAAAGTGGTAGATTGGGGTTTCAGGTGTTCTGATTCCAAATTTTATGGAATTCCAAATGCTTCTTACACTGTCCCTCATGGCTCTGGAATTTGCTTGTCTCAGAGGTGGAGTTTGATCTTTCCCATTGTTTAAGTTTAGAAGAGAGGTGAAGAATGCTGTTCTAAGAAAGTGAGAGGAAAATGTACTTTAAGCACACAACATGCTCCCAATTTTAGATGGGCACAGATGACAAGCATGGTGCATATACCTTTCCTTTGTGAGGCTATAAATGGCAAATATTTTAAAATGTGAAAGTGAAGTAAAATTTTATTTAATTTTCCATTCATTGTAACTCCATTAGTTGGCATGTGAAAGAGGGCATTCTGAATTATTGAGGATATGTTCCATTCTGTGAGTCACCTCTGTGATTCACAGCAGGGTCCCCTAGTGTGATGGAAAGAGATCCTAGTTACCTGTCTGGGCCGTTTGCTACCAAGAAGCTCTGTGCCCTTGGCTAAGTGCTTTAAACTCTGTAGGTCTCCAGTCCATATTTGTGAATGAGAGACTGGATCCCTTGCAGTTCTAGTCTGTGATTCTGTGAGTTTACTAAGCAAGTCAGCTGATCACTCCTTGGAGACATTCTAGTTTTATGATACTTCATGACTGCAACAATCATTGATGTTTACTTCAGTACAGTTAACCTTGAGTAACCAGCTCCTTAGTTGCGGCTCCAGGGCTCCTTAGTTGCGGCACATGGGCTCCTTAGTTGTGGCATGCGAACTCTTAGTTATGGTATGCATGTGGGATCTAGTTCCCTGACTAGGGATCGAACCCAGGCCCCCCCTGCATTGGGAGTGCAGAGTCTTATCCACTGCACTACCACGGAAGTGCCCCCCAGCACTTTTTAATCCCAGACTGCCACCTTTCTTTTTCCCAGGGTTATTTATTTCATAAAAGCGAAGTTATCTTAGTGTTAACCTCAGCGAAATATAATTGAGAAGAAAAATCTGATGGGGAACATGTCAGTAGGGAGCTCTGAAAGCCAAATAAAAAATCCGTAGCAATGGATAGTCATGCTGTTTCCCAGAGGACTAGGTATCAGTACTATTTAAGGTTTCCCCTAAGTATGGCATGTTTAATTATTTGAGAGATGAATTTGGGACCAAAGCAAGAGCATTTCAGAACTAAAAACATTTTAATAATGTTTTATCCCTGCCTTTGTTCTCATGTTAGTTTTGAGGGAGTATTTCTAAAAAGTTTAATCAATTTGTCCCATCAGTTTACTTTGTTTGTTACTGCACTTGACTTTAATGTACGTTAAATCTCTTGTTATTCTATAGTGTTTTAGAAAACTGTCCTTATTGTCTATAGGTCAGATGTAAGTGGTTTTGTGTGTAACAGTAGAAAATTGTCTTGCTGAATTCTTACAGATTTAAAAGAAATTCTTTTCTTTCCTCTAGTTTGCTAGTGGTGCCTTTTTGCATATTAAAGAGACGGTTTTATCTGCCTTGAATAGAGAGCCTACTGTGGACATATCTCCAGATACCGTTGGGACTCTCAGTCTTATCATGCTGGCACAGGCCCAAGAAGTATTTTTTTTAAAAGCCACAAGAGGTAATTCCAGTTTGTCCTATATTTTGTTGCATGTGAAAAGAAGTGACAGGCTTTTAAAATAAGAAGGTGATTGTAATATGTTCAACACAGAACTTTCCTCTTTGAATTTGACCCACGGATTATTGAAAATTTTCAGCTTTCCTTTTCTGACCTTAAGGTGGTATAAATGTACATTTAAGAATGTAGGCTGTGTTTGAAGTCTTTTATGAAATATATAGTTACTGTCTTAAAACACTAAAATCTGGAATAGTATTTATATAGGTTTGTAGTATGTCAAAAATTCGTTAATTCAGCAAATAAGTATTGGGTACAACTGTGTGCCAATCCCTGTGATAGGCTCTAGATAGAGTTAGCAGACAAACAAGATTTCTGTTTTCTGGAAGCTTACAATTTATTGTGGGGGAGATGATAAACAAGAAATTAAGTAGCCAAGGTAATTTTAAAGAGAGATAATTGCTGTGAAGAAAATAAGATGTGATAATGACTAGTGGTCTGGCAGTTGGGTAAGTATGTAGGGGGAGTCATGCTATTTTAGATTCATCATTCAAGAAGAGTTTCTTTGAGGAGGTCTTGTTTAAACCAGACTTAACTGATACGAAGGAGCCATTCAGGCAGAGTCCCTGGCCCTGTGAATGAGGGAATAAGAGCAATTCTTGTAAGGCTTGTGAATTAGTATGAGAGATTAGTATAAGATTGAATATGTAAGTACAGAGAAATTGAAAATAAGGGAGCAGTCCATCAGGTGGAAGCTAAATAAACTTGAAAAGTTTTTCTTTTAAAATAACAGCTTATATTGAGGTAGAATTAATAAACAATAAAATTTACCCTTTTAAAGTATACAGTTCTTTAGTTTTCAGTGTATTCAGCGTTTTGCAATAATCACCACTATCTTATTTTAGAACATTATCATTACCCCCAAAAGAAGCCCCATACCCACTGTCAGTCACTCTCCATTCCCCTTTTCCCCCAGCTTCTAGCAACTGCTGATCTATTCTGACTCTTTGGATCTGCCTGTGGAATAATTAAGTTGTATGCAGAAGAATTGATTTCATCAATAAGAATTTTTTAAGACAAATGTACAAACTTGTGATCTCAATGTCTATACTGAGTTATTATGATATATCAGATTATTTTATATTTATTTTCATTGTAATGGTCAATTTAATATTTTATTCCAGATAAAATGAAAGATGCTATCATAGCTAAATTGGCTAATCAGGCTGCAGATTATTTCGGTGATGCTTTTAAACAGTGTCAGTACAAAGATACTCTCCCCAAGGTCAGTTATTGTTTTTGTAAATACTTGGTTGTTTTGCATGTGGAAATATTTGGACATTTTTGTGTATAAAAAGCAAATTAAAAATTATGTTTTATAAAGAAATTTGAAATTTAAGGAGCGGCATTTGAAGAGTATATTTGTAGAAACAGTTTTTTTATTTAAGATGCATGACAAATTCTCTTTCGTATTTAGGGGATGCCTTTGCTTCCACTCTTTACTAAACTTATTTTTCCGAGCTAAAACTCTTGCTGGAAAATTTTGAACACCTGTCTCCAGTAATTTTATCAGATCAGGGCATTGTGTAGTTTTGAATCATTGGTTATTTGGTACAGCATGAGTACTTGAGCATGTTGATTATTCACCCTTTTAATTATTGTCCTGTTTTCTTAGAGATGAATCTTAAAGCGCAGAAACAGACATAAAGACAAAAGGAAAAGGAAACTTAACAAATTCATCCAGTACTTTGATTAGAATTAAATTTTGCCAACAGAGCTAGAAAATTGGGCTGCTGTTGGACAGCTAAGGAAAACAACCATCTAAAACCATATATCACAGGAAGTATTAATTGTTTTAATATAAACCTTTCTGAAGTGGCATTTGAAGAGACTAGTCACTGATGATCATTTGTAAATGACAAAGCAGATGATTAGACTAAGAAGTAAATTCAGAATGCTTAAAAACGGAAACTTACAGACTGAAATGTAGTATGATTCAACTGCTTTCTTTCAGAAATGTTCAAGGAATTAGTTTTGTCTGTATGATAGCAAATGATATTTGTTACATGCTCTTTTGTAGGGAAATTTATTGATTTATAAGTCATTCAGGAATCTTTATAAATTATGAAATTGCAGACAATTTTGTGGTGAAATAAAAAAGCATGTAAGTACATCAACACATTAGTCAGAATATGAGCACTAGGGAATTTGAAGATTCCTGGAGATTTAAAATTCACCAAGAGATCAGTAGAAATTTGCCCAGGACTCTTGGGTAGTAATAGTGTCGCTCTTAAAAAGAGACTTGGGATCTCCTCTCACCTTTTTTTCATCTGGAAGACCTCATGATCAGCTGCACAGTGTACCGTTACATCCTGTTGGGCCATTAGTTCAGTCCTGTCCCGGAGAGAAGAATGTCACCTACAAAGACTTGGAAACTACCTCTGCACCAATCCTGGTATTCCTTGAAAATCTCCTGTTTAAGTACCAAGTTGCTCCAGACTTACCTTGAGAACTGGCATGAGTACAGTTTGAGATTTAGATGTCTTTTATTTTTTGCCTTTTTACTAATAAATCTCATAAGATATTTTCATATTCTAGTTATAAAACTGGAATATCTGCAAGTAGTGACCCAGGAAGCTAGGAAATTATTCACTGGGAGACAGGAAAGCTCACAAGGTAGTAATTCAGTTTTTGATTCTCTTATTTTTTTGTCTAGACAGTGATTGTCTAGTATATTTCTTGGATATTATATGGCATGTACTTCCTAAAAACAATGAGGTTATAGGCTAGGATTTGACATTTTAGAAGATCCTCTACTGCTTTTTTGGTTCATGTTTTTGGATCTTCTAAAATTAATTTTGACTGGAATTTTTTTCAAAACAAATTAGGGCAAAATAGCACTTTATCATATTAGTCATTAGCTTAGTGCATTTGTCTGTTTGCTATGTGTTTTTGAGTATGTGATACTGAGTAATTTTTATATGGCTAAAAATCATCTTTATTAAAAAAGTCTCTTAGGACATGAATTTAAGAGGGAACTTACTTTACTGTCTTTTGTCTTTTAAACATGTTGAAACAGTCAGCTATAGAGCAATTTCATTAGTATATGTGAGTAATGGTGGTTTAGTTAACTCTTAAGGGCTGGGTAAGGGCTCACAAGAAAGCTTCTAAAGCCCTGTGCTTGGTATTCCTCTGTGAATGTCCATTCTACTTCTCTTTCTAATGCATGCTTTCCTTTCTTCTTTGTAAACAAAATGTTGACTTCATGGCTCAATTAAAGTGAATTGTAAAAGCTTAATTGGCTTCATTTAACAGTTAAAAAAGAAAAGAACCCAAACTTTAATTCTAATTGGAAGAAAAACACTGAATTCATTGAATCCAGTCCATGCAAAATCATGTGGTCTTCTCTGTTTACACCTGACTAACCTATCTCTAAACCATTAATGGGGTGATTCTAATTTCTGTCTCCTTTTCCTTTTTCTTCCTGCATCCCATGTTGTCTGTGGTGGTTTGTGTGGTTGGACTCTCCCCTGGTCAGTATTTTTATTTCCAGGAGGTGTTCCCTGTCTTGGCTGCAAAGCACTGTATCATGCAGGCCTATGCTGAGTACCACCAGTCTATCCTGTCAAAACAGCAGAAGAAATTTGGAGAAGAGATTGCAAGGTTACAGGTGAGTTTCTCAGAAATAAATATTTAAGTAACTTGGATTTCTCTTTTTTTTTGTTTTTTAAATAAATTTATTTATTTGTTTTGGGCCGTGTTGGGTCTTCGTTTCTGTGCGAGGGCTTTCTCCAGTTGCAGCGAGCGGGGGCCACTCTTCATCGCAGTGCGCGGGCCTCTCACTGTTGCAGCCTCTCCAGTTGCGGAGCACAGGCTCCAGACGCGCAGGCTTAGTAGTTGTGGCTCACGGGCTTAGTTGCTCCACGGCATGTGGGATCTTCCCAGACCAGGGCTCGAACCCATGTCCCCTGCATTGGCAGGCAGATTCCCAACCACTGCGCCACCAGAGAAGCCCGGATTTCTCTTTTTTTTTAGTGAGATTCCCAAGTTTGCTCGTAAAAACCTTTCCCACTCATTTCCCCTGTCAACAGAGTCAGGTGATTGTTTTTATTTTCTAGGCTATACTTACTGTGTGCTTTTTGAAGTCTCATATTTTATCTAAAAATTTCATGCAGAATTTGCATTCAGTTTTCTTTTTATTTATCCATGTTTATTGTAATATAAAATACTCTAAATTAATTATATGCTCCAGAAAGGATGTGGAGTACTTAACTTGTGGCCTAGCCTTGGTCTAAATTGGGTCATTACAATTCCACAGCTTGAAAAGGACAGTGGTAATAGATACATAAATAGATTTGGTAATCAGAGTATCTTCTATGCTGTTGTATCAGCACTGGGTGTGTGAGAAACTTGATGTGACATCTGGGGCAACTTTGCAGCAGGGGTAAGGCTGTTTACGTGAGTTGTTTGTATTTTGAGGGTTGGTAAGCAGAGGGTAGGAAGAGGACAAGGAAATTTAAATATGGACTGGTATTAGAAGATACATGCAAGTCTTATTTAGGAAGTTCAGTTTAATTAGTCTTTTCATGAGAAAAGAAACCCAAGTTTTATAAAAAATAAAATGTATGCTTGTATTATGCTCCACACCTCCACACTGACAAAATCAGAGACGGGCACACTCAGATTATCAAACATACTTTATTTTTCCAGGGATTCACTTTGATTGTAATAACTTAGCATCATATGAAAGCATTATATGAAAATGCTTCTGAGAAAGGGGTTTCTGGGGGAGAGATTTTTTTCAGGGTAGCATATTTAAAGTATTAGGAGTACTAGGAGTTTTGACTGAAAGAAGAACACACAACATAAGAGTTGGAGTTTAAGTTTTATTCAGGGACTTTACTGAGGACTGTGGCCTGGGAGACAGCCTCTCAGTAGCTCTGGGGAACCACTCTGAAGAGGTAGGGGAGAAACCAGCTTATATATGATTTTGGCTAAGGAATATGTACAGTCGGTCAGGCTTACGCCTCAGTAACATTACTGTTAGTCACAAAGAACAGATATCTCAAGTTAATGATTTTAGTGCTTTTCTATGTATGGGAAGATGTGGGAATCTGGGTTCATTAAAATTCTTCCTGAGATACACATCTAACTGTCTAAGGGGCCTGTTTTTCGAAAGCATAGAGTGCCTCATCTTGTTTTTCATCCTGAATTCCTCTCTCAGGGAGCAGTGTTGGTCAGCCACTGCAGTGGATAATGACTGGGTGATGAGCACTGCTGTTTGTTTTACAGAAGTTTAGCTTTTTTATTTTGGGGGAATTCTGGGACTATTATATTCAAATAAGCCTTTATTCTCTATAAACCAGTTATATAAGAGCCTCTTTTGAAATTTTAATCTAATTTTTAAAACCCCTCTGGAAAAAGGAAACTTTCAAACTCACATAACAAGAGATGAAGACTTTTTTCAGTTATAGACACACAAGAGTTTATAACTTCAGTTTTACACCTTTAGTCATAGGTCAGAAGTTAACATATAAAACACAAATACTTACTGATTCATATCTCCAAGGGCTGTTCCTCTTTCCATGAAGTATGAGATATTTTTCTACTTGATTTGAGCTCAGAAATAGGCAAACAGAACAAAACAGACAAAAAAGTTGACCAGCAAGTCATATTCTCCATAGTCTCTCCTGCCCCGTGTACCTGATGGTTGCACCATTCAATCAGCTTTGCAATCATTGTTAACAATGATGGGGACAAGCTTATTAGTCATGAGCAAACCAGATATAAAAACAAAATCACAAGAGTCAGGAATATCACAACAGTAGGTAAAATAACAAAGGGAAAATTGTTGCTTGTGATTCACTTCTGGGGCCAAGAAAAGTTGAACCTGGACTTACACAGCTCATGAAGTGCGCTTATTGGACAGTGCAGTTCATTTGGCTTCAGAAGGTGGGTCCACTTGATCATCCTGGTGGAGTCTCTAAAGCTGCCAAGGTATGATCTTCAAAAAGACATAAAAAACAACATAGGCTTGAAGTGTCCAAGTCCACTTATATGCAGGTTTATTTCAGTGAATAAATATTTGGCTCTCCGTATCTTCACGTTCTGAATTTATGGATTCAACCAAATGCTGGTCGTGTGCTATGTTTAATCTGCAGATGCAGAGTCTGTGGGTACGGAGGGCCAACTGTGGGACTTGAGAATTTGGATTTTGGTGTCTGTGGCAGATCCTGGAACCAATCCCCCGCAGATACTGAGGGATGACTCTATATAGATTAAAAAAAGTGACTCAGATAGAATGAATACATACATACATACAATAAATGAATTTGTTTAATTCATTAATGAGGGACCTAATGAGAGGATAAAACTGATTTTGTGAAAGTATTGTTTTTTTCTCTGTTATGATAGTAGCTTGTAGATATTAAGGAGATTGTTTATGCTTCTGTATGAATTTTATTTAAGTATTTACTATGGAAAATTTCAAAAATATATATATAAAAGTAAGAATCATCAAATATCCATTACCCAGCTTCAGTGATTATCAATATTTTGCTTTGTGTTTCATGTTTCCCCTTCCCCTCTTATTTTTTTGGAGTATTTTCAGCTGTCTTATGTATCATTTCATCCTTAAGTTACTTCAGTATATGTAAGTCTTAAAAAAATTAAAACCACAATGTCATCCGATCTAGCACAATTAATACTAATTAATAATTAATTCTAGTAATCTCATAGTATCCAAACATAGTTTAGCTTTCGCTGATTTTTTGTAAAATGTGTTTTTACAGTTGGTTTGTTCAAATTGAGGATTCATACATGGTCTTCATGTTGCATTTGGTTGATATGTCTCATAAATTTTTAATTTGTAATGGCCTCTGCTCCCCAACTGCCATGTTGAATTGTCCTCACTTTTTCTTGTTTTGTATGTTTCTTACACTGATTTCTGTGATGTCTGTTATCTCTTTCATGTTCCTTGCATAAATATTAGTCTTCCTTAAACTATTTTCGTATTTTCTTCACTTTCTTTCCTGAGTTCTGCAGGTCCCATTTCACATTTTCTTGCTATCTATCACCCACTGTTATCTGGGCCATCTGGTCCTCTGTTCGTATTTGGTGTGTCTTTGGTACTGTGATTGCATCCTTAAGTTTTCAGCTTATTTTAGTTTTTTTAGTATGCTGTGTTCTTTGCTTTGTGGCAATATTTCTTTCTTTCTTTCTTTTTTTTTTTTGGCTGTGCTGCGAGGCTTGCGGGATTTTAGTTTCCCGACCAGGGATTGAACCCGAGGCCACAGCAGTGAAAGTGCGAGTCCTAACCACTGGACTGCCAGGGAACTCCCTGTGGCAACGTTTCTTCAGTGAATTTTCATTATCTGTTGGAAAGTTAAACTGCTCTTTTTCATCCTTTTCCTTATGGTTTCTTAGTGTTGAGGCAGATGGGATGCCTTTTCAGTCACTTGTGTTTGAATGAGCTTGATTTTAGTCGGGGAATAGCAAGAGGTTCCTGCAGGGTATCTTTCCCAGCCTCCTTGTATAGGGCCCTTCCTCCCCTCCTCCTCTCTGCTTCTCAAAGCCTGGTGTAGGAAGGATTCCACTTCTGTGCCTGTATTTCCCTGAGTTCCTCACAGCCTTTGCTTTTCCAGGTGATGCACCTACTTTCAGAGTTTGTATTTTGTTGACATTTTCTGAGTGCTCATCCCCTTTCCTCTTTCTCCCCACTTTCAGTCCTCTGTTCTGCTTCCCCCAGCATCCCTGCCCTTGTAATTATCTGTAATTATCTGTAATTATCTGGACTCTCAACCACTGCACCATAAAGGCTTTTATGGGAAGCCCGATAAAGGCTTTTAAATACAATATTTAAGAGGTTTTATATCTTTCTGGCAAATTGGAAAGTGTTTTATATTGAATTTATCCCTAATAATGCTTTGACTTTATTGTCTATTTTATCTGGTGTTACTATACCTAACACCACCTGAGTAATTTGAACCCTAACTTTATGTGAGGCATGTGTTCATCTTATGTATCACAAGGGCAGCCTTTAAAGAAAAAATTCCTATTGGTGCTGACACAGCATGCTTCCTTGTTGATTTCCTATGTTGCATAATTTTTTTCTGACTCACCCTTTTCATCACGGGTATAGCCCTTTGAGGTTACTGCCTTCATGTGGAGCGTGAAAGGGATGTTTCTTAGTTTTCTGTCTTATGTAGTTTCAAGACCCGTGTCTTAAGTCTCCCTGAGGGCTTTTAATGCATTTTAATAGCTCGTCCTTTGGGTACAGAAATACCCAACAGCCAGAGCCAGCTTTCCTCAATGTCAGTTTATAGTTTTGACTTCTTTTATTTTCTTGGTAATTCATTCATGTCTTTAAAGGGATATCTGCTCTGTATTATTCTTCATTTTTGATATTTTGGTATTTTGTGATGGGAGAATTTCTAGGCTGTTCTGTTGACCACATTTCTAGTAATGCCAATCCTCAAAGATTTTTTTAAAAAAACAGTGCTTGGATACCTGGTTGAAAAAAAGAAAGAAAATATTCTCTCTTTTTCTTTTTACATTTTCTTAACTAGCATGCGGCAGAATTGATTAAAACAGTGGCATCTCGCTATGATGAATATGTCAATGTGAAGGAATTTTCTGACAAAATCAACCGTGCCCTTACTGCAGCAAAGAAGGATAATGACTTCATTTATCATGATCGAGTTCCAGACCTTAAAGATCTAGACCCTATTGGCAAAGCCACACTTGTGAAATCTACGCCAGTCAGTGTACCCATCAGCCAGAAATTCACTGGTATGTCAAACTGTTCAGAGGCACTTTAATCTTACTTATTTTTTCTGCAATTTAATCTACTTTTTGTAGCTAAAATCACATAATTGGCGATTGTGTGCTTTGAATATAATTTGCTTTCATGTTGTTCAAAGTGAATAAGAGAATAAAAATTACAGTGAAATTTTAAGATGGAAAGTAAATGGTAGTAAAGCATGAAGTATATATACAACAGAGTCAGAAAACTTGAAACTGTGTCTGAGTAATGATAACGACCTCAGTGAGCATTTGTCTTTATGTTAACATTTGTTATTTAAGATTTTGTTAATAAAAATAAACATACATAAATATGACTTTAAACATATAAACTTCTGGAGTCATGGTTGTATCAAATGTTATAATATCCTTGAATATTGTAGGTATATGCAATATTATGGTAGCCTCTAGCTGAGATGCCAAGGATAATATTCTAAGTTATTGGGTGGTTATTTTACAGTTGGCCATCTGTATCTATGGTTCCACAGCCATGAATGCAAGCAACTGCTGATTGAAAAATATTCACATACAACATTTCCAGAAAGTTCCAAAAAGCAAAACTTGAATTTGCCATCCTCTGGCAACTATTTACATAGCATTTACATTGTATTAAGTATCATAAGTAAGCTAGAAATGATTTAAAGTATTTGGGAGGATATGTGTAGGTTATATGCAAATACTGTGCCTTTTTTTGTGTGTGTGTGTGTTACATGGGCCTCTCACTCTTGTGGCCTCTCCCGTTGCGGAGCACAGGCTCCGGATGCGCAGGCTCAGCAGCCATGGCTCACGGGCCCAGCTGCTCTGCGGCATGTGGGATCCTCCCGGACCGGGGCACGAACCTGTGTCCCCTGCATCGGCAGGCGGACTCTCAACCACTGTACCACCAGGGAAGCCCCTGTGCCATTTTTTATAAGGGACTTGGGCATCCACGGATTTGGTATCTGCTGGGGGTCCTGGAAGCAATCCCCCCAGATACCAAGGGATAACTGTACTTATTTAACAAACACAAAGTGTCTACCATGTACCAGAAACTCTTTTCAGCACTTTACAAATATTAGCTCATTTATTTCTCAGAACAACTCCATGAGACAGGTACTATTATTATCCCCATTTGACTGATAAGGATACTGATGCAGAGTGGTTAAGTCATTTACCCAAGGTTACAGAACCAGGAAATGGTAGAGCTGGAAACCATAGCACTGTGGCCCACTCAGTCAGTTTCATCAACAAATAAGCATTGTTTTCTCCTGTGTAGATCTTCACCAAAGATCCTTTAAACTTAATGACTAACACATCTTTAAAAGCTAAGAAAATTAAGTTCAAAGAAGAAGCTTTCGTTATCATTGTCCACGAATATGGTGATCTAAAAATTCTCTTCATCGTATTTTCAATAGTGATTTAGTTTTGTTCTTTAAATATTTGTAGACTTTTAATGTGAATATTGGAAAGGAAATATGAGTAGTCTCTTTACAGTTTGAGTTTTTGTCTTAAAATTTTCTTGAAATTTTAATTCCTAATTTTAGATCTGTTTGAGAAGATGGTTCCTGTGTCAGTGCAGCAGTCTTTGGCTGCCTGTGGTCAGAGGAAAGCTGATTTAGTTAACAGATCAGTTGCTCAAATGAGAGAAGCCACCACTTTGGCAAATGGGTGAGTAGAGCTTAACTTTCATAAATTTATCTCTAAAGTTCTGATGTTTTCTGATTGATTATTTATGAACGTTGTAGTTTTCTGAGCTCAGAGCTGAATGTCAAGGATATTTGAAATAACAAATACAGACACACACACATTTCTTGGGGACACTATATTTACTGAACCCTGGCAAATATATTATAGTTGGAAGAAATTTAATTACTGAAACAAAGTGAAAATATTTGACCACTAATTTGTATTTTAGGGGATATTTATTTGAGGGAAATGTGAAGTAGAACTGAACTTTCAAGGTTAAGATACATGTACGTTCAGTATTCTGAAACAGTTTTTGTTTTTGGTGGATTGAAGCTAAGAAAATAATACGTTGTTTTAAAAAATATATTAAGTATAATTTTCACACCATAAAATACACCCATTTTAAGTGTATAGTTCAATTCTTTTTGATAAATATGTATACCCATGTAACTACCACCATCATGATCAAGATAGAGAACATATCCATCACCCTAAAAAATTCCCTCATGCCTTTCCATTCAATTCCTCCTCCTCTACCCTCTAGCCACTTCTGATCTGCTCCCTGTCACCATAGGTTAGTTTTACCTTTTATACAATTTAATATAAATGTAATCATTATAGCATGTGCAATATGTACATGACAGTATATAGTATATTATATACAGTAAATAGTACATTATATATGATATATATTGATAGTACATTATATACAGTGTATAGTATTGCTACAGTATGTATAATATGCAATACTTGCAGTATGCACAGCATGTAACAGTATATATTAAAAATGTGTTGGGCTTCGTTCACTTAGCATAATCTATGTTTTATGCATCAGTTTGATTCTTTTTATTACTGAGCAGTATTCCTTTTTATGGTTAAATAGTTTGTTAATTCTTTCACCTTTTAATGGACGTTTCAGTTGTTATGAACATTGATGTACAGATCTTTGTGTGGACATGTTTTATTTCTCTTGGGTAAGTAACCTAGGATTAGAATTGCTGAGTTGTATGGTTAGTGTATGTTTAACTTCACATGAAATGTCCAGATGGTTTTCCAAAGTCATTGTTCCTGCACTGTGTGAGAAATGCACTTGCTCTGCATCCTCATCAGAATTTAGGATTGTCAATCTCTTTAATTTTAGCCATTTTAGTGTTTGTGTAGCAGTATCTCATAGTGGTTTAATTTTCATTCCTCTGATGACTGACGATGTTGAGCAACTCTTCATGTGCTTATTAGCCATTCATATATCTTTGTGAAGTGTCTGTTGAAATCTTTTTGCTCATTTTTAGAAACTGAGTTTTTCTTCTTAATAATTTTTAAAGAGTTCTTTACATATTTTAGAGGCAAGTCCTTTATCAGAAATGTTACTGAGAATTTTTTCCTAGTCTTGTTTGCTTTTTCATGTTTTTAATTTTGATGAATGCATAGGTTTTGACCTCATTTTACCTTTTCCAGTGAGAAAGCAACATAAGTTTACTCCAACATCCCCTCCATTATGTAAATGAAATAATAGAATAATAGTTATTGTGCCACAAAACAGAACAGATGAAGATGCTGTGTTAATACATAGACCAACTATGTATTCTTGAAATTTTGCTTAGATGATATGAAATTATAACCATTTTGTGTATTACTTCTGTTTTGTCACTGACAGTATATCAGGATTGTGATAAAGGATTGCATTTTCAAAATAGAATTTTTGACTTTTAATTACTTAGACTGAAAGAAGTTAAATTTACCTGTGAGCCAAAGGTATCTAGTATATTTTAATGTATATTTCTTACCTTTTAGCTTTCAGTTCTGAACTGTGAACCTAACTTAACTCTTTAATGATTTTGTTTTAATTTTTTCAATCACTGATTTTCTGTTTTTCCTCTATTTTTGCTTTATGTTTCCATTGACAGGGCTTACCCACTTTTTTGGAGTGCTAACTCTGCTGCTATTGATTTGGATACAGGACATCAGTGTTTTAAAGGAGGATTAGACCTCTAGATGACATACTATCTCATTTTTTTCAGGGTGTTAGCTTCACTTAATCTTCCAGCAGCAATTGAAGATATATCTGGAGATACTGTACCTCAGTCTATACTGACTAAGTCCACATCTGTGATTGAACAGGGAGGCATCCAGACTGTTGATCAGTTGATCAAAGAGCTACCTGAACTTCTACAAAGAAATAGAGAAATCCTAGATGAGGTATGTTTTAAGAGATTTGCTTTTCAAGTAAAAACTTTTCAACCCTGTGGTGTCCAGCAGGGATTAGGACTCAAGGCTTCTTCCTATTGGGTTTCACAAGGTAGCACTCATCATTTAGGTGACTTTGCTGTGGCCCAGACAGAGTCTGCTCTTCAGCCTCAAGAGGAATTCTGATTGAGTGAAAATGAGGTCATATGTGTCTTAAGGGTATATAAATGCACATTACTGAAGCTCGTACGACCATTGTGTAAAACTAGTATACTGTGAGAAATTACTGTCACACAAACTGTTCAAGCTTTTCATAATTAATGATTTTTTTTTTCCTATTAAAAATTAGGTCTCTGGTGAACAACGAATCAGACTAAGGAAGTTAGGCTATCAAATGTTTTATAAGCCGACTATACCTATCTTTTAGTAGAAGGGAGATTTTATCAATAAGAATGGAACACTCAAGTTTTTTGGCTAAAGACAACTATTTGCCAATGTTATTCTCCTTTTACTGTGCTTTCACCTCTTTCCCCTAATTGATACATTTGTTTCTTTAGCTATAAATATATTCAGGCTGGTTATTTTGGCTTCTGTCAGTTTAGGAGTCACATCTTTTTTAGGTGTAGGTGACTTCTGTTCTCAATGCTTTAATTCATATTTTGATCTTTCAGTTAACTATCAGAGGATGTTGTATTTACATCATATCCAAGTACTTTGGGGGCAGAGATGACAGTGTGAACCTTGGGGATAAGAATATATACCTTCCAGGGTTATTTAAAGGATTAACTAAAATAAAACAAATATTAATGTGAAAAAAAGCTCATCTTATAATTAAGGAAAAACTGGCTTTATTAGTGTATATGATATGTCTGTTTTCTGCCTATCTTAATATGAGGTATTTTTATTTATTTTATTTGATGTTCCTAACAGCCTTATGAGTCAGAGTCACTGTTATTCTGTCAGTTGTACTTGGAGAGTCTCATTTTAAGTAAGTTGTTAGTTGTGAATCTGATACTGTTTTTGAGTGTTTATCTCTGTGGTTGCAAATTTAATTTTAGTCTTGATTTTGAGAAAATTTAAAGTGTCCACTAATTTATTTTTTAAATGATAAATTTATCTTGCTTGGGTTTCCCTGGTGGCGCAGTGGTTGAGAGTCCGCCTGCCGATGCAGGGGACACGGGTTCGTGCCCCGGTCTGGGAAGATCCCACATGCCGCGGAGCGGCTGGTCCCGTGAGCCATGGCCACTGAGCCTGCGCGTCCGGAGCCTGTGCTCCGCAACGGGAGAGGCCACAACAGTGAGAGGCCCGCGTACCGCAAAAAAAAAAAAAAAAAATTTATCTTGCTTGGGAGCTGTTGGGCCTTTTCCATCTTAGATTCATGGATTCTGTTTCTTCAGTTACTCTTTTTTCCTCCATTCTCCTAATGAATTCCTGTTAGATTGATTGTGGTGCTTCTGGGTCAGTTCTTCACATCTCTCTCTTTTTTAAAAAAAATAATTAATTAATTTGACTGCACTGGGTCTTAGCTGCGGACTTGGGATCTTTGTTGCCACCTGCGAGATCTTCATTGCGGCATGCAGGATCTAGTTCCCTGACCAGGGATCGAACCCAGGCCCCCTGCATTGGGAGCATGGAGAGTTAACCACTGGGCCACCAGGGAAGTCCCACACCTCTTAAAGTTTCTATTACGTTTTCTCTTTGTGCTCTTGTTCTTTCTGGGAGGTTGTCTCAGGCTAGCCATCCAGCTTATTAATTGGCTGTTTAGCTGTGCCTTATTGTTTTTTCCCCCATATTTTTCATTTCCAAGATGCCTGATTGGTTCTTTTAATAAATCACCTATATTAATCTCACAACTACATGTGTCTTTTTTTTTTGAGATAAAATTCACATAACATAAAAGTTCACCATTTTAACCTCTTTAGACTTTTAGTACATTCACAGTATTGTGTGAACACGAACACAATCTGATTTCAGAACATTTTCATCACCCCCAAAAGAAACCCTGTACCCATTAACTCCTCATGGAGTTGAGTCACTCCTCATTCTCCCTTTCCTCTTGCTCTTGGCAACCACAAATCTAATTTCGGTTTCTATAGATTTATTTATTCTGGACATTTCAGATAAACAGAATCATGCCTTTGGAGTGTTTTTGTCATAAAAGCGTGTTGGATTTTGTCAAATATTTTTTCTGTATCTCGATGATTATATGGGTTTTTTCCCCTTCATTTTACTAATACAGAGTATTACATTAATTGATTCTTAGATGTGAACCACCCTTGTATTCCTAGTATATCCCACTTTGTCATGGTGTAGAATCTTTTTTTTTTTTTTTTGCGGTACATGGGCCTCTCACCGCTGTGGCCTCTCCCGCTGTGGAGCACAGGCTCCAGACACGCAGGCCCAGTGGCCATGGCTCACAGGCCCAGCTGCTCCGCGGCACGCGGGATCCTCCCTGACCAGGGCACAAACCTGCGTCCCCCACATTGGCAGGCAGACTCCCAACCACTGCGCCACCAGGGAAGCCCTAGAATCCTTTTAATGTGCTGCTGGATTTGGTTTGGTAGTATTTTGTTGAGCATTTTGCATTTATATTCATAAAGGATATTGGTCTGTAGTTTTCTTGTTGTGTCTTTGACTTTCAACTTGTGTGTCCTTATGGTTGTGTCTTTTGTAAATGGCGCATAGTAAGGTTTTTCCTTTTCTTTTAGTTTGACAATCTTCATCTCTGTTTGTAGAGGGTTAAATCCGTATATATTAGCTGTGATTATTCATATATTTGGAATCATGTTCTTTTATATATTTTGCATTTTCTACTTGTCTCACTCTTTTGATTTCCTTCTTTCTTTGTCCCTCTTCACCCTTAAGTTTTCCTGGTTTTATTGAGTTTCCTCCATTTCTTTCTTTTTTCTTTTCTTTTTAACAGCAAGGAAGTTGTACACTTATTTTTCTTCTTTAAAGTTCATTATTATGTGTCTGGGTGTGGGTTTATTTTCATTTAAATTGCTTGATATTCTGTTGGATCCAGTGAATTTGAGGAGTTGTGTCTTTCATCCATCCCAGAAAGTTCTTAGTTTTCACTTCTTTCAATATTGCTTTTTCCCTATTCTCATTATTATCTCTTTCTGGATCTCTGATGTTGAATCTTCTCCCTTTATTTTCCAGGTCTTCTAACCACTTGTATTTTCTGTTGCTCTGTGCTTCATCTTGTGTGATTTCTTCTGGTCAGTCTTACAGTTCACTTGTTCTCTTCAGTTATATCTCAGCAGTTTTTAACTATCCATTAACTTCCTAACTTTTTCATTTTATTTTTTTCATTTCCAGAAATTTTATTTGGTTCTTTTTCAATTCTTCTCATTCTCTTTCTCCTGTCATACTTTTATCTCTTATTCTAAATGTAGTAAATATATTTATTTTATTTTCTTTATTTTATCATCTTAGTATCTGTGGTCTTTGTGGTTTGGTTTCATGATTTGTTATTTTTGCTGATTTTTTGCTAATTGTGGTTTGTTCCTCTTATTTCAGTGTTTTTTGTTTTGTTTTTGTTTTGTTTTGGTGTGTTCCTGTATTTTAAGACTGTTAATTTGGAGGGTTTTTTCTCTCTTTTTTTTTCTTTGTGGTTAATCTTTTACTCTGAAATTCATCTTAGGACTTTGTGTCACACAGGTTTTATGATTTTCAGTTCTAAGTTCCCTTCTCTTGGGCAGTTTTCCTTTTTAAAAATTTGTCCACCGAGTGTCACCCATTTGGAAGTGACCCAGTTTGAGGGAAGATCGTGCCCTTGATCTAACCTCCTCCTCTTATTAACTCCACCTGTGTTTCTTGTCTCCTATTCATGTTCTGTTAAATTCACACTCTAAGCCATTAGAGAATGTGTAGGAGGTGAACTAGGGACAGTAGGCCAGTTCTACCTTGTGGCGTTTTTATATGGTTCACTAGTTAAGGATGATTTTTACCACTTCTAGAGAATTGTAAAAAAAAAAAAGGAGAAGAATATTTGACAGAAACTATAGTCCATAGAGCCTAAAATATTTACCCTAATGTTTGACACAAAAGTTTGCAGACCTCTGCTCTAAGCTATCAGGAATTAGCAGATACCATTGACTCTAGCACTTGTGTCCATTGGTGGATTAGCACTTGTGTTTCAGGCGCTCTACTATCCTGTCCTCTCAGCTGTGCATTAGAAAGGCATTTTTTGTATGTTAATTTTCAGTTTGTTGTATTGGGAGTGAAGTCTAAATCTTTTATTTTCATGAATTAATCAGTTTTCTCTGTTTTGTTTATGGCTTCAGTGGTCTAAAGGCTTTCTATTTGTTTTCATCTTAAAAACATCTTTGTTCAAAGTAGTCTTGGTACATGGATGTGCATAATCTCTTAGTCTTCTTAATTTTACTGAGTAAGGTAATGGCTAACCTAGTCTTAAATTTTTACAAGATTTTTTGTTAAATATAACTTGGGTTTCTGCAGCAGAAATTATTGTACTAATTTATATTCTAACCAGTACTGTAGGAGCTCACTAATTCTCACCTGTATTGAGTATGATCATTTAAAAACTGTTTTAAATTTTTTACACCAGAAATATTTCATTGTTGCTTTACCTTCTTTTTAAAAGTCATTAAGACTGTTGGATGAAGAAGAAACAACTGACAATGATTTAAGAGCAAAATTCAAGGAACGCTGGCAAAGGACGCCATCCAATGAACTCTATAAGCCCTTAAGAGCAGGTAAGAATGTGCATAAATGACTTTGACTTGAGTAAGTTCTCAGTTTGGATCTACGTTTTTTGCTTGATTGAAGTAGGCTCTGATGTAAACGTGTTTTTATTGAAACTGCTATTATGAAAATCCAGGTGTTTTTCTTCAGTTCCGTGTAAGACAAAAAATAACAAAGGTAATCAACGTTCATTATGAGAAGTTCGAATTCTTAAGAAAGTAAAAATTAAAATGATCCTGTAATACTCTTTTCCTATTCCAAGCTCTATGCATATTTTAAAAACATAAATGATATGATATTATATATATGGTTTTGTAATTTCATTTCACTTAGTAGTGGATAGTAAAAGATGAGTTTTAACAGTTAACCTGAAACCAAATTGTTACTATTTTTTTATTTTTTTTTGCGGTACGCGGGCCTCTCACCGTTGTGGCCTCTCCCGCTGCGGAGCACAGGCTCCGGACGCGCAGGCTCAGCGGCCATGGCTCACGGGCCCAGCCGCTCCGCAGCATGTGGGATCCTCCCGGACTGGGGCACAAACCCACGTCCCCTGCATCGACAGGCGGACTCTCAACCACTGCACCACCAGAGAAGCCCCAAATTGTTATTTTTAAGACTTTGAATATTAAGATTTTGTGCTTGTTAAGATAAATGATGTCTAGACTTGTTTTATTTCTCTGTAAAAGTAATTAATACTATTGAGATTTTTCTAAAAATATATCCGCCTTTCTTTTAAGTCAGATTTAAGGAGTGATCCTTTGAGAGAGGAATACTTTTGAAATAAGTTGTGACAATTTTTGGAGTAAATGTTATCTTTCTATATTCACAAGTTGTAGGAAAAGATTAGACTAATGTCGATTGGCTTTTATTTGGTGGACAGTAACTGCAAATGTATTTTAAGGTATAACTGTGCTTTTGCTTTATAATTGATTTTGTCATTTTTCCAAAACAGAAAATGCAAAGACTAATAGGAGCTCAGTTTCTGTTATCTAGTGAATTGGGACTTATCGAAGGGGGAAACAAGTAAAGTTGGAGAACATAATTAAAAGTACAACCAGCTCATATACATTACTGTTAAAATCAGTACTGTGCTCTGGTAACATTTTTTTTTTTTTTTCCCTCCACAGAGGGAAGCAACTTCAGAACTGTTTTGGATAAAGCTGTGCAAGCAGATGGACAGGTGAAAGAGCGTTACCAGGCTCACCGGGACACCATTGCACTTCTGTGTAAGCCGGAGCTGGAGCTGAATGCTGCCATCCCGTCTGCTAACCCAGCGAAGACCATGCAGGGCAGCGAGGTGAGGACATGCATTTTGATGTGGGTGATCATTTGCTTATGAAAACTATGTTCAAGTCATTATATACAATGAATTACCAATTTTTTTTCTTACTGGCATCTTTTTAAAAATGCTGATGTACATTGAGGTGGTTGTTTTTAGAGTAGCATGATATATACACCGTGTAAAAAGTAATTATATTAATAATACTACTGTCCTGTAGTAATAATTTCCATTTATTGAATGCCTCCTATGAACTGGGTACTGTATTCTAGGTACCTCATAAACCTGTTCACAGGTTTAATTCAAATTTTATAAAAGGGAGAGGCTTGGAAGTATAGGAACTTCCTTGAAGTGGAAGGACTGGATTGGCCAGATACTCTTCTGACCACAGATTCTTTGTTTCTTACATCATTCTATACCACTTTCCACCATATTCCACTGGGAGTACCTCTGAAGGGAAAGTTGTCAAGGTGTGCTTGTTAATCTAATAAATGGATAACGTCATCATGACATTTCTGCTGGTGACAGGAAGGAGAAAATCAGTAGTGGGGCGTGTGATTCGCTAAGTCCCAAAAGGGGAGTGTGGGCTGAACACTGTGAAGTTGTGTAGGAGGATAAGAGGAGACCCGAAGCACACAGGAAAATAAGCCAAAGGGCAAGAGATAGCGCTGAAAACTTCTTGAAAAAGGTGAATTTCCTGGAATAGTAGTTCTCAGAAGTTATCACTATCATTCCTTATTTGTCTTTGCACAGAAACATTTCATGTATTTACTCAGCCAAGACTTAATGGATAGCTACTGTGTAAGGCACTATGCTAGATGCACATAATAACCAGCCTTTACCTTCAATTCACGATCCAGTGTGGAAGATGAGACGTATACAAGGATTACTGTAATACAGGGTAGAAATTGAAAAGTGTCGCAACTATACTGTGAGAATTTAGGTGACGAAGTAGTTATGTTTCAGCATTTGGAGCTCCTTAAGCTTAGGAGGCTTAAGAAATTGGCACTTTATGAGAACAGTAGACAGGCAGGAACGTGGACATGTGTAGGATCCGAGAAGATTGAGTGAGTGGGTGTGTCCAGAGCAGTTTCTGAGGTTCTGTGGAAGCAGCCCCCGAAGTGAAGAGAAGACGGCGCTGGTGGATGGGCACAGAGCCTGCGTCTCAAGGCAGGGGTGCCTGAGGGAACAGTGACTGTCAGTTAGATGCTTTGAGGACGTGGGGGAGAAAAGGAAGGTGGTTAGAAGATTAACTTGTGAAGAACAGAGCCTGCAGATCCATAGAACAGCAACACTTTCTGGCCCCTTTTTATTTTAGAAAAAAACATCTGTTTAGTATCTTCGTTTTTTCTTTTTAGTGTCACATGCATGACTCAGAACTTATAGGGCTTTTGTCCTTTTATTCTCCTGCTTTCTATAGAAAAGCAAAAATGGTTCTTGCTAAGCAAAATCAGAATGAGCATATACTGATATGTTATTTTATTCAGTAATAGCTGCTTTGTTAATTCACAGTGGTATTACATAGGGGAAGAAAACTTTTATAGTCAATATGAAGTTATTTTACTGAAACTAGATTTTCTGCATAGAGGTAATCAACAATTTTCAGTGTTCTAAATATTCATTCATCATGTGCCTTTATCAGAAAGGGCAAACATCATGTGTTTAT
Organism: Aethalodelphis obliquidens; assembly: GCF_003676395.1. NCBI lineage: Eukaryota > Metazoa > Chordata > Mammalia > Artiodactyla > Delphinidae > Aethalodelphis > Aethalodelphis obliquidens. Next base: position 5,977,885 of record NW_020838006.1, read on the forward strand.
TAAAGCTATTTCAGATAGTTGTCATCGTAGTTGGTGACACATTAGCCAGAGTTTTTATGAGAAAAACTCAAGCATTTGAATTGCTGATTATTAAAGTGATACAAAGTACATGTTTTATTAAGAGGTCCAAGCATAACAGGTAGGACTGTTTTTTTCTTTCATTATGAACAGGCCAACTAACTAGTTATTTGTCTTTGTTCTGTTTGGGCATCTGGTTTTAGGTACTTAGAGGATCTTCGTTTTTATACTGTAAGAGACAGTCATCTATTTCAAGATAATAGTGTTCCTGACTTTCAGCTTTGTTTACTAGACTATTTTTTAAGACCAATTCTGCATATTCCTATTTCTCCCCCAGCTTTATTTCACTTGGCTACTTAAACATTTTCTAACTTTCGTTAGACATAACTTATATATAGAGGAAAATGACCTTTCTTACTCTCCTAATAGCCAAGCAACCTTCACATAGGGTCATAGTCATGGTTGAGTTTCCGTTATCAGTTTAAATATGCCAACAGATAAAACTATTGCAGCCTTTTCAAATTTATATGCTGTTACATACCCCCAATACAAAATGTGTCACATAGTTACAGAAATAGTTATAATTCAGCAAAATAAGGGATACTTAATTCTTGGTCTGTTCCTTCTTGTTACTCTGTTCTTGTCTGAGTGCTCAGATGCCTAAGCCTCTTTAGTCCACAATGCACCTGAAGTATAGAGTTAAACCATGAAACCTAACTAACAGTTAATGATAATGGCTACTACTGACTGAACACTTAGCCTATGTTAGAAATTACATTGAGCACTTTATATGGATTATTTCAGTCTTTACAACAGTCCTGGCATATAGGTACTATTATTATTCTTGCTTTGCAGATGAGAAAATTGAGTTTTCCGGGTAAACTGCCCTTGGTTACACAGTAACTAAGCCCATTATATTCACTAAGGGAGTGTAGTCAGAGTTGAAGTTTTTTTTTCTATGTCATCATATTTCACTTTGCTAGACAACTAGTTTCATTTGTTTCTGTATTCACGATTTGATTTAATTTTGTGTTTTGGATATGTAAAAGAATGTTCATGATTCAAAAGGTTCATGCAGAGAAATCTCACCCCTTTTCTTTCTACCTTCTTCCCATCTGCTCTATGTAAGTAACAATATTCATTAGTTTTTGGTTTGTGCTTAGTGCTTTTATTTTTGTGAAAAATACATATGCACACAGATACATATCATATATTATGTGTGTGTATAGCTTTATATTCTGATTTCCCTTCTCACTCAAAATGCGACATACCATACATAACGCTTTTGTACCTTTTTTCATTTAACAATATGTCCTGGAAGTCATTTGGAAGCAAGACTTTGCTCCACTTTGTCTAACATCAAATTCTACTAGATCCCTTTAATAGACTTTGCCATGTCCATCCAGGTATGATTCTTTCTCCTCTTCCTTCCTTTTAAGAGTGTCTGTGGTTTGATGCTTCTTGGACCTCTAAGACCATTTCTTTGCACTGCTCTGCATGTTAAGAGAGTGAATTTAAGATAGGAAGGACACTTAGGAGATATGGTGGTAACAGAGGCCAAAATGTAGAAGAAACTTGAGACTTTTCCTCAGGGCTTTGGTTTTCACATGGGAAGGTCGCTCTGGACCCTCTTGTTAGGGAGCTAACTAAGGCCGTGGACTGAAGAGCCGGACAGAGCTTCTTAGAAACAGGCAGTAGGTGAGCAGATCCTTTGGAGCTGGAAGTGCTGCTGGTAAGAAGACAGACAGAGGTGTAGATGGGGTTCATGGACGGCCCCTTCTTCCTTTGTCTTTCCCCACTTTCTTTCTATAAGCATCCCTGGGGCAAGCAGAATAGAGGGCTTGGGGTTGCTGTTCTCCCTTCTGGTCCTAGGAGAAGTGTGAAGAGATGTGAGTGAAAGGGGGCAGCTCATGTGTGGCCTTAGAGGGCGCTTGAACACTCTAACACTGTTACTACAACGGGGTGTTTATGAATCACGTGGGTGTTAGAGACTGCCTGGACCGAGTAAGAGGCAGAACTCATGATGCGAAGAGAGATACAGAACCCGCCCGCTCTTTCTCTCCCAGGATATAAAAGAAACATACAGCTTATAGCTTTCTGTCTGTCTGTCTGTCTCGAGTGCTCTCTCCGTGTATATCCGTATCTCTGTTTCTGTCTCCATGTCTCTCTCTCTCTCAGTCTCGCTAGGTCGGCAAAATAGGGTATCTCTTTACTTGACAAAAACATACCTTCTGGGGACTTCCCTAGTAGTCCAGTGGTAAAGAATCCGCCTTCCAATGCAGAGGACATGGGTTCAATCCCTGGTCAGGGAACTAAGATCCCACATGCTGCGGGGCAACTAAGCCCGCGCGCTTCAACTAGAGCGCCCGTGTGCTGCAAACTACAGAGCCCACTCACTCTGGAGCCCACCTGCCACAGCTAGAGAGAGAAAACCCACACACCACAACTAGAGTGAATCCTGTGTGCTGCAGTGAAGATCCCACATGCTGCAACTAAGACCCGATGCAGCCAAATAATAAATAAATAAATAAAATTAAATAAATATTTAAAAATATATATATATATACTTTCCTCTACCTCGTGACAAGGATGCAGTGTAGTGTAGCAAGGTTAAGAGATTGATTTGGAGTTAGGCAGGCTTAGGTCTCAGATTTCACCTCTGCTCCTTTTAGTAGCTGTGTAACCTTAGGCATGTTAACTTAATTTTTCTGGGACGCAATTTCTCCATCTGTGGAATAGAGGTAATAAATATATACCCTATAGGGTATTGTAAGGAATACATTAAATTATATTTGTAAAGTGTTTAGGACAGTGCCTGGCACATAATAGATGTTCAGTAGATCTGTTATCATTATTGCTGCTGCTATTGCAATCTGAATCCACTAAAGGTACAGCAATGTCTGTATCTAAATAAACCTGATGTACAATTTATACTTGGCTCTCTGAGAGATCGTCTCTCCCTGACCCTGGTGAACCTTTGTATATAATTCCTTTCTTGAAATTGGCTTCTGTTTTTTGGGCAGTTAAACTAAGTTTCTTAAATTGTTTAGGTTGTAAATGTCTTAAAATCCTTACTGACAAATCTTGATGAAGTAAAGAAGGAAAGAGAGGGGCTGGAGAATGACCTGAAATCAGTGAATTTTGACATGACGAGCAAATTTTTGACTGCTCTGGCTCAAGATGGTGTGATAAATGAAGAAGCTATTTCTGTTACTGAACTGGATCGAATCTATGGGGGTCTTACAACTAAAGTCCAAGAATCTCTAAAGAAACAAGAAGAACTTCTTAAAAATATTCAGGTAAAGTTTAATAAGATTTTTATTAAAAAAATTACAGGAAGGATAAACCTGGACTAAATCTGTATCCAATTAGGATTGTGTTTTTTGCAAATGTTACATATTAATAGAAATCTGTAAACGTTATTGGTTATATTTTCATGCCCACTGAATTTGTGGTATTTTTTACTTAAGGAAAGCTGTAAAGTACTGTGTTACTCCAAAAGGAATATATTAGGTAAATATCTAGTAATAACTAGGTAAATATCTTGTAATAGCTGCAGGAAATCATATATGATTTTCATAGTTGGGGAAGTATCAGTACAAATGTTATGAGCTATAGTAACTTGATAAATAAGTGTAACTGCATAAATCTTTCTTTTAATAAGGTCTCACACCAGGAATTTTCAAAAATGAAACAGTCTAACAATGAAGCTAATTTAAGAGAAGAAGTTTTGAAGAATTTAGCCACTGCGTATGACAACTTTGTTGAACTTGTAGCTAATTTGAAGGAGGGCACAAAGGTATGAAGCACAAAAGAAACAAGAGCTAACTAACCAGTGTGGATGTGAGTTGGGGAAGTTAATTGGTATTACCAGTTGGACCAAATCATTCTGTCTTGAATTTCTTAGCTTTAATGACTTTGGCTCCTGAGAGCTTTGGTATAAATGGGAGAAAGCTTAATGAAGGTGGGAGTATTTCATGGGAACTTTGCAGAATGAATTTTATATTTCACCAGGCAGAAAGAGGATGTGTAGGCATTCCTTTCAGGTAGCAGGAATTAGCACAGAGAGGTCAAAAGATCAGTGACACTTTGTTGGGGGGTAGAAAGTTGGCCAATCTGAGTGAATTATGAGGGAAGAGGAGTAGTAGTGAAAGCCGATATGTGGTGGGGAAGGGGGTGTGTATGGCTTTTATATTCTGTGCTGGTGGTGTGGATTATGATAGATTTGTGATCTGCTTATGACTCAGAGTGCTTACTAAATATGTTTAAGTATTTTCTTGCCTTTCCTTTAGATATTTTAGGGAAATGCTTATATTTGTTTTTACCAATTACTTTGCTTTTGAGGGAACAAGTGATTTTTAAGTTTTTCAAATACATAATTCCTTTTGGTACCTTTAACTCCATAATGATCACTTAATAAAGTTATCTTGATGCAAATACGGTAGATATAATGTAAAACCCTCTGAAGAGAGCATAGAAATACTGCCAAAGCCTTCCAAAGAGAGAGGATAGTAAAATGCCATTTTAATTCGGTTTAAAATGCTTTGTTGAAATAGATAAGCTGAGAAAACTCACCAGAGTGCCTTTGCAAATTCTTCTGAGGGTTTCTGAAATGATGCCTGCATTTCTGAAGTGAATGTGCAGATCTAATACTTCCACTTAAATAGGTTTAGAGTGTTTATTAAGAAGTTGACTTTTCTCTAGGAATTGGGAACTTGTTTACGATCATGAAACTTTTAACTTGTTGCCACTTAATTTTTGGTGGCAGTGCTTTCTAACGATGATTTTATTATTTTTATTTTCTTAGGGAATCTTAGGTCATATTTAATATTAAGTTACTGGACTTAAGTGGTATGACTGTCTCTCATGCATAGGATTTTAGCTCTTTAGCTTTAACTGTTATTGACAAAGGAGCTTTAGATTGTGTTCCTCTTAGATTAAAAATTGTTCCGGTTTATCACTTGTGTTTGTTCTTTACTTGTAGTTTTACAATGAGCTGACTGAAATACTCATCAGGTTCCAGAACAAATGCAGTGATATAGTGTTTGCACGGAAGACAGAGAGGGATGAACTCTTAAAGTAAGTTTATTTTGTGTATTAAATTGTACTTTTGAAGTATTTTTCTTTAAAAAAAAAATATTCTTGCTACCTCTTTTAAAAAAATCATATGTGGAGACTTTTGTGGTGAGTTGGCAGTGTGAGTTGGCAGTTTCTTTCCTTTCCTCCATGGTGTTTGTTTGTTTATTTGCTTTTTTATATATTTATTTATTTTTTATTCTTGGCTGTGTTGGGTCTTTGTTGCCGCACGCGGGCTTTTTCTAGTTGTGGCGAGGGGTGGCTTCTCTTGTTGTGGAGCATGGGTTCTTGGCATGCGGGCTTAAGTAGTTGTGGCGTGTGGACTCAGTAGTTGTGGCTTGCAGGCTCTAGAGCGCAGGCTCAGTAGTTGTGGTGCACGGGCTTAGTTGCTCCGTGGCATATGGGATCTTCCTGGATCAGGGATCAAACCCGTGTCCCCTGCATTGGCAGGTGGATTCTTAACCACTGCACCACGAGGGAAGTCCCCTCCATGGTGTTTTACAAAGCAGCAAGGAAACAACTGCATGATCTGAGAACAAAAGGGTGAAAAGGAGTGGAAACTCTAGATGTAGGAAGAACAGTGATGTCACAGAAGTGATAGAATAGCTCAGGGTAACAGATCTTAGGAAATGGCAATAAACATAAGCAGTTTACTTTGAAGTGGCAAATAGATTCCTTACATGAAGCTAGAGGCATAGAACATGAGGGAGAGAGGGTTTATAGCTCAGAAAATGTCAGCAAAGTCACTTTCTGCAGGGGCCTACTGGGAAAGCTGGGCGAGTAACATAGGACTCATTCCATGTGGAGTAATGAATAGAGAGTTGACACAGCATCGATACAAATATACTATATTCATTGAGGTGAGAAACAGAACAAAATTTTACTAAACCTAATAGATGAAGAACATTCACCAGAATAATGTCGTCACAGAACAGATAAAAAATTTACCATGAATTAAAAAAAAAAAAAAGGCTAGGAAACAATCATTAAGGATCACCACAAACAAGTGCCAGAACTCAAGGAAAATGGTAAGAAAACAGGAGGCACTAAAACGTGAGGTGTCGGGATTCAGGAAACAAGTGGAAGAGAACAAAGCCATCACACGTATAAGATGAAATGGGAAGGAGCAAAACGGAGGATAGACGATGAAGAAAACACAGGAGCACAAAGTAGAAAAGAAGAAATCAAAGAAAATGAAACCAGAGTAAGGAAAGGATTAAAAAGGATTAGAGAAAGTGGGCAGAGGAGATCCAATATATGTAAAATTGAATTCCCTTCAAAGAATAAAAACCAAAACAGTGAACAGAACAAATATTTAATGATATTACTCAAGAACATTTTCCTAAAATAAGGCTTGTTGAAAGGGTGTATAATACGGTCAGGAGAAATGAACAAGAACTGTCAACACCCCAGCATATAAATTATTAGTCTTAAAAGATAATGGTAGGATCCTATTAAGGCAGTCAGGCAAAAAGATCAGGTAAGTTTATAAAAAGGTGAAAAAAATTCAGGCTGGCAGCACTGCATGCAAGAAGAGAGTGGAATGATTGCTTGTTGGAACTCGAAGCAAATGTGAGGCAAAGATTTTATATCCAGTCAACCTGTCCTTCAGGTGTATACAGAGCCATGTGCTCAATTAGTAATGAATGTGAAGGACCCAGAGACTATTATACTCATGAGCCTTTCTTGAGCCCTTCATATGACCTGACCATTATTCTTGTCTCTGTCCATGTTTGAACAGTTTCCCATTGAAGAAGTGGACGAAGTTAAGAGCTACTTTCTTCCACCCCGCAAGAAAGAGCAGGACCAGTTGTTTTCAGTTTTTCTACTAAACCTTTAAAAAGCAAATAATTAGAATTTTTTTTTTTTAATTAATTAATTTATTTTTGGTTGCATTGGGTCTTTGTTGCTGCATGCGGGCTTCTCATTGTGGTGGCTTCTCTTGTTGCGGAGCACAGGCTCTAGGCACGCGGGCTTCAGTAGTTGTGGTGTGTGGGCTCAGTAGTTGTGGCTCACGGGCTTAGCTGCCCCGCGGCATGTGGGATCTTCCCGGACCAGGGCTTGAACCCGTGTCCCCTGCATTGGCAGGCGGATTCTTAACCACTGCGCCACCAGGGAAGCCCTAGAATGCTTTTTAAATGGTTCTAGAGGTTTAAAAAAAAACCCTCCAAGTTAGTTTTACTGATAAGTGAATCTGACAAAGATTAAAACAGAAGTCTTCAGACCAGTTTCATTTATGAATATGGATGCGAAATTTCTAAATAAAATACTTGCCATTGATATTCTTCAGTATATTAATAAAGAAGCATGACCAAGGGGGAGTGGGTGGTTATTCCAGTAATGCAGTGATTGATCCAGTATTTTTACATCTAAGGAGAAAAAGATTCTCTTCATAGATGAGGAAAAAGCATGAGAAAATAACTATTCTGGTACTCAAAATAGGAATTAATTGACTTCCTTAACATGAAAATATATGTGTATGTGTGTATATATACAATAGATCTATTTATCTGTTTATATCTGCACAAAACTCAGCTTCATGGTTAATGGAGAAATGCTATAAACATTTCCCCAAAAGACAAATGCCCATTATCAATGCTATTATTTAATACTATATTGGCAGTACCAGACTACACCATTAGAAAAGAAAAAGAAATTAGAGATAGAAAAATTGGAAAGGAGGAGGTAAAATGATCACTACTTACAGACTTTATGATTACACATCTTGAAAACCCAAAAGAATCAACCCTCAAACTGCAAATAATAAAGGAATTGTTACTGAAGATAGGTGATTATAAAAATAATTTGTAGAAATCAATAGCCTTGGGACTTCCCTGGTGGTCCAGTGACTAAGACTCCGCACTTGCAATGCAGGGGGCCTGGGTTCGATCCCTGGTCAGGGAGCTGAATCCCACATGCAGCAACTAAAGAAAGGTCCCACAGTGCAGCCAAATAAATAAATAAATAAATATTTAAAAATAAATCAATAGCCTTCATACAAATAAACACATAGAAGATATAATGGAGGAAAAGACTTCACTTAAAATAGCAATAAGGAAGATAAAATACATAGGAATAAATTTGTCATTTATTAGACCGGTATGAAGAAAACTTTGAAACACTATTCAAGGACACAAAAGAGGACTTGAGCAAGCTGAAAGACGTATCATGTCCTTAGATAGGATGAGACAGCTTCATGAAGATGTCAGTTCTAAAGAAACTTATGTATTCAACATAATTTTTTTTTTTTTTTTTTTTTTTGTGGTACGCGGGCCTCTCACTGTTGTGGCCTCCCCCACTGCGGAGCACAGGCTCCGGACGTGCAGGTTCAGCGGCCATGGCTGACGGGCCCAGCCGCTCCGCGGCATGTGGGATCCTCCCGGACCGGGGCATGAACCCACGTCCCCTGCATCGGCAGGCGGATTCTCAACCACTGCGCCACCAGGGAAGCCCTCAACATAATTTTTTAAAATATTCATTTATTTATTTTCTTTTTAACTGTTTTGGCTGCATCAGGTCTTAGTTGGGGCATGCGGGATCTTTCGTTGCAGCACGTGGTCTCTTTGTTGCAGTACTTGGGCTTCTCTCTAGTTGTGGTGCTCGGGCTCTAGGGCGCATGGGCTCTGTAGTTGTGGTGTGGGGGCTCCAGGACACGTGGGCTCTGTCGTTGTGGCACATGGGCTCTGTAGTTTGCGGCATGCAGGCTCTCTTGTTGAGGCACGCAAGCTCAGTAGTTGTGGCGCGCGGGCTTAGTTGCCCCGTGGCATGTGGAATGTTAGTTCCCTGGCCGGGGATCAAACCCGCGTCCCCTGCATTGGAAGGCGGATTCTTTACCACTGGACCACCAGGGAAGTCCCTCAACATAACTTTGATTAAAAAAGGAATCAACAGATTTTCATGTAAAACTAGACAAGTTGATCCTAAAGCTCAAGTAGAAAAACAGTTAAACAAGATTAGCCAGGAAAACTGAATAATAACAACAGTAAGGGGAAACTAATTTGCCAGATACTAAAATATGTAATAGTGTCTCTAAAACACAGTGATACTGGCACGTGATTAGACCAAAGACAGAATAGAAGATAGGAGTAGATTCAAATACATATGTGAATTTAGTGAAAGAAAAAAATCCTAAATCAGTAAGAAGAAGTTAGAAACATGTGCTTAGCCATTTAGAAAACAAGTTATTTTTACCTCAGAATAAGTTCCAAAAGGATCATAATTGAAATGTATAAAATGAAATGAAGAGAGAATATGAGAGAATTTCTTAGTAAAGCTGAAATAGGAAGGGTCTTTGTAATTCTGACTTCAAACCCAGAAGCCATAAAAAAAAAAAGTTCATCATAACATGATAAGAGGCAAAATGTAATAAACTGGGGAAAAATATTTGAAACTTATTCATGGGCAAAAGGCAAATATACGTAATTTATAAAGAACTCCTAGATACTAATGAGGAGGAAAAAACTCAGTAGAAAAATTGGGAAAGGATGTGAACAGAAATTCTGCAGATGAAATATGAGTGGTTCTTAAGCATATGAAAAAATACCTACCTTCGCTCAATATAAAATAAATATGAATTAAAATTACTCTGAAATAACATTTTTCAGGGATTTCCCTGGTGGTCCAGTGGTTAAGACTCCGCGCTTCCACTGCAGGGGGCATGAGTTCGATCCCTGGTTGGGCTGGCGAAATAAAGTTACATCTGTGCAGTGAAATACTATGCAGCTATTTAAAAAAAAAAAAAAGAATGTTTTCTATTTACCCATGTAGAAAAATCTCTGAGATAAATAATTAATGGTAAAAAAAAAAATAAGGTTACAGACAGTGTAAAGTATGCTTCTTATGTAAAAACGGAGAAGATAAAAATACAGGGCTTCCCTGGTGGCGCAGTGGTTGAGAGTCCGCCTGCCGATGCAGGGGACGCGGGTTCATGCCCCAGTCTGGGAAGATCCCACATGCCGCAGAGCGGCTGGGCCCATGAGCCATGGCCGCTGAGCCTGCACGTCCGGAGCCTGCGCGTCCGGAGCCTGTGCTCCGCAACGGGAGAGGCCACAACAGTGAGAGGCCTGCGTACCACAAAAAAAACCCAACACATTTGAATTGGTTTATTTCTGATAAGGAAGCTCTGGTCAGGTTCATAAGAAATAAAAAATAGTGGCTGTCTGTTTGTGGTAGTGAATGGTGGAATGAGAATTTGTAGATAGCGAGTGGCCTGTCACTTTTTAGTTTTTGAATCAAGTGAATATATTACCTTTTCAGAAAATTATATTAAATTAATCTAAATAATTATAGGGATTTCATGTTTTTTATAGTACCACCAACTAGTCTAACTTTATTTTTGACATTTTATCTGTACCCCTGGCCTTTTTTTTTTTAGCCATAGAACCCTTTGTTCAGACTCAATCTTGCAGAGAAGCCCAGTTTGTGAAACAAACAGAAATGGCTCTGTGATTTAATAGCTTTGATTTATATAATTAGTAAGTGGCTAGGAAATTCTCATTTGTCCTATAAATGTGTTATTTACTGCAACCATCTCTGGAGTCTATCAAAGGAAAAAATATTATGTCTTATGTGCTTTATAATATATTATAATTATACAGGCTAGATACTGTGTTTATGATTAAATGTATTCAAAATCTAATTAAGTAGTTGTGAAGATAATTATAATAAATAAGTAAAATATTAAATATAATTGTTATATTTATTATATGTGAGTTATATATATACACACATATAAGATGTTTCAAAGTTTGACCTTTTTCAAATTTTAATATTGACTAAAAACTTACAGTTTATATTGTAAGCATTTATTACAAATTTACAAACATTATGAAGTAGTTTTGATTTCTTGATGAATGTGTGTAAGTTTTCTTTCTATGTGGAGTGTCTAATTTATCTTACAACTGGGATTGTTTTTGACAGTGAAAGTGTGGTCTGGGGGACTTGGAGTTGCTGTTAATTGTTACATCAAGACAGTAGGTCCTGTTGCAGACATTTCAGGACACGTCATGTTTACTGCTCTGTGCTTGTGAATCAGCACAGTGAGAAGTTGATCAATACCAAGTATTTCATAGAGTGTATTTTACTTTAGGGTTTTGTTTAGTGAGATTCCAATTTACTGTTAGAGGAGACTTTAAAATATTAACAGAATTTTTAATACTGTATTTTAATAGTCCTTTCAACCTCTATGTTTAATGAATTTACCTTAATAATAGATTATGAGGTATCTTTTAACATAAACTATCTCGGTGCCACATTTCGAATATCTTTCAGAAAGCTTTCATCAAGAAATTTGCACAATGGTTTTAAAGTTTTCATCAAGAAATTTGCTCAGTGGTTTTGAATAGGTTGTTGTTTTTTGTAAACACTGATACAATACAGCGATTAAAATATTAGCTAGGTAACTATGTACAGTTGTAGTTTTCTGATAATTATTAGATTATTATGTTATGAGTTTCTCATCTAGGGGATGACCTCCTGTTAGAGAGAGGGCAGTTTCTTAGGCTCACTTGCTCAGTTTGACATGTTCCTTAGTCTGGCTCTAACTATGATCTCTGAAAAAGTTTACCTTTTTCCCTGGTCTTCAGAAACAGAATAAGAACTAACTTTATTTTATTCAATAGTAGGAAGAAAGAAGATTTCAGTTAGTTCTAGTCAAGAACAGAAATGTAGTATATTTTAAAATACCATCATTGTTTTGAGTATATTTTCTATGTTTCATACATGAAGAAAAGAAGGTAAGAAAAAGATCTGGTATTTTGTATGTGTTGGTTTTCAAAATTGTGTTAATTTCTAACACTTCTGTCTTTAATAAGGGACTTGCAACAAAGCATTGCCAGAGAACCTAGTGCTCCTTCAATTCCTACACCTGCGTATCAGTCCTCTCCCGCAGGGGGACACACGCCAATGCCTCCAACTCCAGCGCCGAGAACCATGCCGGTCAGTAAGCAACCACATTTTTAAAATGCAAGTTTTACGTGTTCTTGACAGCTTGCTTGCTGTAAAGGATAACACAGACTTTACATTGTAGAGGTCTGGTGGTCACCACTTTGATCAGGTGACCAACCTCAACTTTCTGATGTTTTGCAGTATAAAGAATACAGCATCACTCATGGATTCTTGCCTAAAAATGTTTAACTAAATCTAATGAAGTCTTTAGAATCAACTTTCAGTTTATAGCAAATACAGTGATAAAACAAGAAATTAAATTGTGCTGTTAGGAACAGTTGGACAGTCTAGAACTGGAACATTCTGTGAGACACCTAGCTTGGTCTTTTCTAAAAGCAAATGTCATAGAAAAAAATAGACAGGGGGCATATTCTAGATTAAAAGAGAGGAACGATTCATAATAATCAAATGCAATACATGAACCTCAGCTGGATCTTGGTTCATAAAAATGCCTAGAAGAGATTTTGTGATAAATAGGGAAACTTGAATGTGGAGTGGATACTCAATGATATTAGGAAATAATTATTAATTTTCTCAGGTGAAATGGTATTGTGATTATGTAGGAGAATAATAGGACTGGTATGCTGAAGTCTTTCGGGCTGGTGTCCTGAAGTTTGCAACTTAACTTTAAAATGGTTCTGCAAATATATAGATAGATAAATATATGGATATAGATAAAGCAAAGATGGCCAAATGTTAATAATTAATTTAATTGGTAAACGTGATTGTTTATAATAGTAGTCTTTTAAGTTTTCTGGTGTTTAAAAATTTTCATATGAAAATTCATGGGGCCAGGAAGAGATAACAGGAATAAACGGTACCTGACCTGCTCCTTCCTCCCACCTCAAATGTCTAACCATTGATGGGAGCAGTAGTGAACAGTAAATGATTAAATATTAGGCATCAGGGAAAGAGCAGTGGCTATGGAGTATCCACAAATTGGAGAATTACTTTTCAGCTACAGTACATTTCTGGAGTAATAAGCCCACATTTAAGAATGGGAATTAGAAATATGTTTGGTTGGATTCTAGAGTTTCTCATATGCCCTTTTATTTTGATTGATAGCAGTTTGACAGAAACCTGACACATTTTGTCAGTGCTGACGTTTTCTTACAGCCTACTAAGCCCCAGCCCCCAGCCAGGCCTCCACCTCCTGTGCTTCCAGCAAATCGAACTCCTGCTACTGCTCCAGCTCCAGCTCCAGCTCCAGCGAGCACTGGGACCACTGCACCAGCTCCATCACAGACTCCTGGTTCAGCTCCCCCTCTGCAGGCCCAGGGACCTCCATACCCCACTTATCCAGGGTATCCCGGGTAAGGCTGAAACTTTGTATATCCCAATGAATTGGCTAATGTTTCTAGCTCTGGTTAGTCTTTTAAAAACAAGCTCACCCCTTCTCTGAATGGAGGTGTCATGAATGAGTAAGCTACATTGTCAGCTCACGTAGAAATAAAAGTAAGTTATAGTCACTTTTTTTGAGTCGTTGAATAGCCATTTCCCAGGCTTATTTAATTTTAGTTTTTACATACTGGGTTTATATTAAATATATCTCTTCTGTATGGAATTCAGAATGTTTCCTTGGTCTTCTTTATTTAGGTGACAAACAGGTAGGTGCCTTTTCTGAGCTTAGCATAGCAAGGTTGATAAAGCCTTCTTTACATACCTGTACTTTGATGTCTTGGCATTCTGATCAACTCTTAAATAGAAATCTGTCTAATTATGGCATGTGTTTTCTTAAAGATCAGCTGCCTTTGTGATAGTTTTTTTAGTCTTAAAAATCCAGACATTTAACTATCTTTTAAAATGTCTTCCAAACTTAGTAAAGTACATTGTATCTTCCAAACGTTAAAACTTTGTAAATAGTAAATTTATGAGCCTTACAGTGAACATTGAATCTTGTGAAACAGAAGTGTACTTAGATTGCCACATTAGATTTAAGGGCTTCCGTTTTTATTCCTTGTTCATAGTTGAATATTTAGTCTTATTTCCTTCAACAATCTTATTTTTTGGGTAGCATTCAACACTTTTTTCTTGCATTTCAATTAATAACAGGATAGAACACTTTTCTCTAGCAAGTACCTTGAAACAGCTGTTTTTTCTTGCCATTGAATGGCTTTCTTGAAAAAACTTCATTTTAGAATAATTATTGTATGTTTCATTTTCTAGTGTTTGATTTACCAATCCAGCTTTCTTGTGTTCTTCTTCCCATCAGGTATTGCCAAATGCCCATGCCCATGGGCTATAATCCTTACGCGTACGGCCAGTATAATATGCCATATCCGCCAGTGTATCACCAGAGCCCTGGACAGGCTCCGTACCCGGGACCCCAGCAGCCTTCATACCCCTTCCCTCAGCCCCCACAGCAGCCTTACTATCCACAGCAGTAGTGTGTCAGCTCAGAAGATCAGCTGGTTCAGCTCAGAGGGAAAGAAATACCAACCGTGCAATAAGTGTACTAAACCCTACGCTCTGGTTAATATAACGTACTCTGATGTACTGAGTGCAGTGTGTAATTTCTGTCTGCGGCTAGAAGCTGTGCCCCAGTTCCACATTTGATTGCACATGGGCCATTTGCTGCTGTTGCAGTATAAAGACTAAGTTTAATAGGATTTGAAATAAATTACATTACAGTTCATAAAAGTTGAAAATGAGAAATTAAACCCACAAGTGAAACGTTTGAAATTATTATACTTAGTTCTACATAAGACATGATGGGAACATCAGAGGCTTACAATGATGGTTTCAGTACTGATACTCAAGAAAACTAAGTTATCTTTCTCTTTTGGTTTATTGATTTGGTTTAATTTTCATTATGCTATTTTGCGTAATCAAAACATTGTAAATCTTATAATTTAAAAATAAATTCCTTAAGAACAGTTGTCATTGTTATGTTTTGTCATTGATTCTCATTCCTGTCTAATTTCTTTCTGGTATTAGTCTCTCATTTTATGTGTACACAAGTTAAACAGATCATGAGTTAAGTGCATGATTAATGCAGGTTAATAGGTTCAAGTACATTTTATAGGAAAACCAAAAGAATAATAACCATAATTTATCCTTCATATGCTGGTTAGTAAATTAATTTTGACATTTATTTTGAAAAATCCTATAATGTGGAAGAAACACAATTGCTACCAAAGATTCTTCAAATAAATATACAAGTAAATATGTATATTTAATGTTTTATTATGAGCTTCTCCAAGAAATTGATACCAATTCTGGTAATAATTTTTTTTCTTTTTTTCATAATCTGGTTAAAATAAATACATGTCATTAACAATGCTGTCTAATGTAATGGAATTGTTTAAAGAAAATTTACTGTACCCTTCCGTTCCTTTTTTTCACCTTACTGTCTTAACCTACTAACATTTAATGCACAATGTATATGAATAGATCTAAGCCCTTTCATTTTTATGCTCCTAAAAGATTGGACTATTTTATAATTCAGGGAGTGCACAAAACAGTTGTTGGGAGCATATGCCAATTCTGGAATAGGCTGTGTATTTAATATTAGTCTCCGCTGTTAGGATAAACTAATCACTGTATAAACCTCAGTGAGACTTGCCTAGTGGAGTGCATAGACATGCCTCATGGAATGAGAAAGCGAGAAAGGAATGAGTTGTCTCATATCCCAGTGGGGTCTGTTCTGTGTGAGGTTCATTTCAGAACATACCAGGCATATGAGTAGATGTCCAATGAATCTGTTTATTTTCTAAGTTTTAATGTTAACCTTCTCTTGAATTACTGTTTCATTTAAATGATAACTATCAGTTGGTCCACTGTTGTTTTCATTTGACAGTTTGGGTTTATATTTTAAATGTGGGACTGAAGGTGTGATTGTAAAGGGAGTGAATTGGTTTAAAATATATGTATATCTTTAAAAATCTTTGTTGTTGTATGTAGAAAACATGAAGGCATGTTACTTCAACATAAATGACCTTTACATGGAATACTGAAATTGGTTTAAAGTTCAGTAGTTAAAACCTTGGCAAAAATAGTTTTTTACATATCATAGCTAAGTTTTATTAATGTGGAATCATCAGAATATGACATGGGCTCGTTTGACTTGTGTAAATGGCATTTAAGTTCCTTCTTATTATTACTCAAGTTATCATTTCTATCGTAAGATACTCAGTGAGATTAGGGGTATTCCAAATTGCTAGTTTATAATTCTCACTAATGCAAAAACAAAACAAAACAAAACAAAATTGGCCTGAATATTCTCTTGGGGAAAGAAGGCACTAAAGAAAAGAGTAAGTGCATCGGAGGGCCACCAGAGAAGTTACAAGGCCATTTAGCCCATTCCCTGTGCTAGACTAGGCCTCCTCTGTTCTCTCAGAGGGCTCAGGAAGGTGGTTCAGAAACTTTAGGGAAGGAGGCTCCACAGCCCCTCGTGGCAGCCTCCTCAGCATACCCAGCTCGTTCAGCTCTGTTAGCAAACCCAGGCCTATTCCCTCTTGTTGGTTCACTCATCCTTTAGATGATTGAGGATGCTTTCCTTTGGTCACCTAGTGTCTTAGGTACAGATGACCAAATTTCTGCAGCCCTTCATTGCTGGGTGTGTCTTCATAGGACTCTAGTTTCATTAAGGTGGCTCATGGAAAGAAGTTTCTCTTATGTCCGTTTTGCATTCTAGCAAAGAAGAAGCAAGCCCTCACTGGGATTATTTTTGTTACCAAACTTTTTTATCCTTTGCTTAACTTCCTGTATTCCACAAAATACCCTAAAAAGTTGTTATGGATAATGCTTTTTATTTAGAGGTAGGAGAGTTATCACTCTGGTTCAGGTATGTTGTACCTATGTTTATAATTAGGCTTTTTGATTATCTTCCTAAACTAAAGAAGGGACACTATTTGTTTTATTTATTTATGTCAGGCTTTGGAATACTATTTTAAAATGGACTATAAGTAATGAAGCTCTGCATAAAGGAGCTGGTCTGAAGTGGGGAAAAAACTAACTTATTTCTTATTCCTAGTTGGAGACAGATGGCTTGACTTCTCAGTCTGGTGTAAAGTATTGGTCTACTCCTGTGCCTCTTGGTCTTTATTTACATTTAAGAAAAATAGTCATATGTCACTGCAAACCAGTCAATCTTTGTGAGATCTGTGCATCCAACTTCTTTGCAATTTATAATCTCTCCCCAAATTGAAGTAGTTACCAAAAAAAAAAGTTTTCACAGAGCCTCTGTCCCTGGTTTTCTGTACCAGTCAGCAGCCTATCTAATCAAAAAAGATTAAAAAGATATTTTCCATTAGAGCTTTACAGTTTGCAAAAGTGCTTTTTTCTACACATTTTCTAATTTCATAAACATGGCAAAATGCAATTTGTTAAGTAGACTTCAGTTTGCTGATGGGGAATTTTTTTTTTTTTTTTGGATGATCAGGATATCTTGGAAAATCTTGCTACAACCTAGCAGCATCTATTTTTGTTTTTTTTTTTTTTTACACTTCTGCAATTATTAGTTGATTCACAGTACAGAACAGGATACAAAGTAGGAGAAAAACAGTGCTATAGCATTATCATTACTAGTTTAAAAATAGACTTTAGAACTAAATGGTTGATTATAAGATTTACATGGAAGAGCAAAGAAGGAAAAATTATATTTTTAGAGAAAAAGAGAATATTCAGGCTTTATTTCTGGTATGAAGTTTATATTTTTTAAGAAATCCTATATTATCACACCAGAGATTTTAGATTCTTTTCTGCTTACAAACATTGCTGGTAGTTGGATGATATTTTTATTGTATTCATTTCTCTTAGGGGGAAATTGTAAAGAAAACAAAAGGTTCCGGATGAAATGTATCCTAGAAATAAAAGTTGAAAGATTCTTACTTCCTTGTAGTATGAATTCTTATTTAAAGTGTTTATGCTTCAGCTTTTATATTTCTCTAATTTCTTTGACAAACAGTGGGTTGGGAAATAAAAAAATACCCACTTTGACTAACTGCATGAGACAAGAAGACGGTGTTGTTTAAATGTTTTCTTACAGCTGTCAACCCTGTAATTGATCATGGATGGACCATGATTTTCATCACTTACGATTTGACCCAGATCTTTCAGATGAGTAATCTCTTCTTCAGGTGCCATTTTTGGGTTAAATTTTGGAAATATTTGGCGAGATTACCACAGTCAATTGACCAGGGAAAGGGGGATGGTGAAATGTGTTCGTCTTTTAAAACATTTATATTTTCTTCTTTTCTTCCTACTTCTCCCATGTTTTAAGGTCAGATGCAACTGTTCTCCTATGTAGCTCAGGATACACAATTTATCAGAGAATGTGTTGGCTTTGTATGTCTTTGAAGTGTGTTGAAGTTGAACAAGCTACCTCCAGGAATGAATCTATAGTCTGAATCCCTATTATATACATTTAAGATACATAACTATTGGGTATAGTTAAATCTTTTTTGTTTGTTTTCACTTATCTGGTATCTGGGTTGGACAGTAGAGTTCTCACGGAGGGGCTTGGGAACCTAGGCATGTGGGGTGGGAGAACATGGGGAACTAAGGGACCCTCCCATGAACTGGAGTTCAGCTGCAACCTAAATCTAGGACAGTGACTTGAGCAGCTCTGCTGCTGGGGCTGTTTCAGTTTATGACCGCAGGGTGGGTGGGGTTGGCCTGGGCACTGCCTGTGAGCAGACAGGAGCTTGCCTAGAACTTGTGTACCAGAGAGCCGCTGGCCCCTGCTAACCAGGGTCCCCATCCACTGACCGGTCTTGCCTTTGTAGTTAATTCAACTGGGGCACATCCAAGTTGTTTGCCTTAGTACTCTGCCTGCAAGGGATCCTGGCTCGTGTCAGCTCTGTGGCTCCTGATAACCTTCCTTTTTGCTTAAAAGCTGCTTACGTCCTTTTCAACTAGTGACACCAAGTGATACAGGTGGATATGTTCAAGTCTATAACCTTTGTGTTTCTTTTTAAGTTTTCCTGTATTTGTAACTCTTCTAGTCTCTACACATTTTGAAGCCACGTGATTCATATTCAAGCCAATTATTGTGAACATGAAGTGATCCTTTTTAATATATATTATTATTAATATCTCCACTGTTTTTTATATCTGGATACATTAGTGTTTTTTGTTTCGTTTTGTTTTTGTTTTGTAATCTAATAGGAAAGTTTAAAATAATTTGTTAAAATTATAATCATATAATCTTTGGACATTTTGTCTGTTTGGAATATTTTTTTCCTATTTCCTTTTCCTGTGTTTCGTTGCTTGGATTATGTTTTCTTTTTTTCTAGTTATTTGGAATACTAATACTCTTATTTTCTTCCTTCCCATCCTCAGCTAAATCTTGTCTTTTTTATATATATTTTTGTAAACAGGGTTTAGACTTATATTGTTAATGTATTATTTTCTTAAATTATGACTTTTGGAATGTCAGCTTGGTTGCTTCTAGTTTTTGGCGATTATGAATAAAACTGTTTTGTGCTCAGGTTTGTGTTTTCCTCCAGGATTCTGGCTCCAGTGGCTTCTGCTCCCAGTAACCTGTGATTCTCTGTCTTCGTCTGTGTCTCCAGTTTTGGGAGTTTTGCCCCTAATGACTTCACATCTCATCTTTACATTCTGATGCCCTGTGTACTGATCTCACCTTTCTCTCTCTAGTCCACTGCTGGCTGTGTTCCACTGATAGCATGGTTGCCTACTCTTATTTCATATAATAACTTGCTCAACATCAACTGTGTACTTACTGGTTCTAAGGACTGTACTGAGTCTTCAAATAATTCATTTGTTGCAGAAGAGCCCTATGAAATTGATATGTTTATTCATACGCTACACAGAGGAGTCAACTTGTTGGAGAGTTGATCAACTTGTCCATGGTCACATGACTGCCGAGTGGCTGAGCTGGGGATCTTTTCAGCGGCCATCTCTGATCTGAACATCTACAATGACAAACATAGCTTCCTCTTGTGTGCTGTTGTTACTGCTAAAAGTAGCTGACATCTACTGAGTGCCTGCCACGTTCCAGGTCCTCTTCTAAGCATTTAAATTCCATTAACTTATTTTAGCTGAGCAGTCACTAGTGAGATGGCCAGTGACTTCATCCCATTTTGCAGGACAGGAGGAAACAAGGCACAGAGGAGCTGAGTGATGGAGCTGGGATCTCACTGAGATGAAAAGTTAAAGGCTTTCTAAAGTTTATCCTGTCTCTTGGAGTATTTGTTTTATAGTAAGGCATTTGCTCTCATTCCTCACATCCATCTCTCCGTTCACCTATTCATTTTTTTCTCCCCAATAATTCAAAATTATATATTGAGAGATTATTGATTATTCTAGGTGCTGCGAATACAACTGTGCCCTCAAGGAATTAATATTCCAAGGAAGAGTGAAATTGAACTGGGAACAATGATAGGTTTAAGTGTGAATTTGTGGGAGTTCTCCATTTCCTTCTCCCTCCTTTCAATGCCAACCAGGTAGCTAAACCCCTTGCATGTTCCTGTTCCAGGGGTGGTTTGCTGGGTGGAGTCTCTGGGGCCAGGAGTTAAAGGAAGCAGCAACATCTCAGAGGCGATAGCTTTTTTAGAGGGATCACAGCAGGCCCAGTGGGTGTCACACTCCAAATGAGGTGGAGCTTCCGTAACTGAAGGGACCATGAGTCTGGGCAGCATGGAATGGTGACCCAGGACCTGGCACCACATTGGGTATTTGTGTGGGAAGCCAGTAATGACTGAGACTGAATTTCTCATCACCCTGTGGGATGGGCTTCAGAGTCAGAATTGAATCAATCAATACATAGATATTTCTTATGTACCTGGGCTGATCAGCTTCAATTCATAGCTGCCTATTGCATTCAGGCCATCTCTGGGAGGGCAAAGAATGTTCATGCCATGCATGCCATGCCGTGCTCCAACAATAGCACTGCATTCGTTTGGTTGAATTGGCTGAGACCCCACTGGAGAACTGGTGAGCAGAAATAACAGGGCCCCTGGAAGCCTCTGCTGATGTTTAAGAGTGATCTGAATGCTTTCACCTGCTGGTCAGATATGGGGGTTGGCAGGATGGAGAGAAGGTAAATCACTCATTAGACAGTGCTGAGGAGATTCATGTTTCTCATTCCCAGCAGAAAGTGCCCTGTACCTCAGAGGGAGCTGCCTGAATCCTAAAATGGCCCCAGCCTGGTCATGCCATGTAAGGCCCAGGCCACGGGTTTGCCCCAGTTGTGGGGAAGCCTGTTTTGCTATGGTAGAGATGAGCCCACTAGAAGCTGTGGGTGCTGGGGGATGAAGCTCCAACTTGGTCCCAGGAGAAGAGTCTGCCTCTCTTTGGGGCTCATTCCTGAGATGCAGCAGGTTGGTAGCTGAGAAACTGTAGAGTTGAATGAAATCCCAGGGGTGACGTCCTGGGCCTCCGGGGCTCTCGGAGCAAAGGAGGCTCAGCGGGTGATGTGGACTCCCCAGCAGGCTTTCAGGGGCTGCACCCCTTATGAGCACACAGCAGTCTGCTGGAACGTGTCTGCACCCACTGGTCAGGAGAGGAGGTCAGAAGGGCCTTCTTCCCCAGAGCTCTGGACTTCACAGGCAAGGCCTGGACACTCAGAACAGGTGTTGACAGACCTGAGTGGCACTTCCCATCCCAAGCTCTATCTGACCGACCCTCGCACCTTCTCCAACCACTGATGCCATAAAGGCCGCGACTAGAGGGTGGGGAGATCCAGGCCCTGCCACTGAGACCAACACATGGGGATATGTCTCAGACTCTCAGGAAATGGGTGTGGAGCCTGCATCCCAAGTGTGAGGGCAGTCCTCAGCCCGTCCTCATGGGGTGGCCTGGGCCCTCTGGGGAGATACCTGCTTAGGACAGACAGCGGGGTGAGGCAGGTAAGGGACACCCTGGTTCAGAAAGGGTGTCCTAAGGAGGCAACCGTGTGCCTGTGGGGAGGCCTGGGGCATTTCACGAGGTTTCAGCCAGGGAGCTTGCAGCTGGTGAGGTGGCTGAGGAGGACTTGGGGTGGATCAGCAATCCAGGGGGTGCATGCAGAGTGTGGGCGGTGGGGCACCACTGGTACTTCCCGCCATGCTTATCCGAGACCTTGGCTCACTTTTACTATCATTACTCTGAATTCTTTATCAGGTAGATTGCTTATCGCCCCTTAACTTAGTTGTTCTTCTGGGGTTTTATCTTGATCCTTCGTCTGGAACATATTTCTCTGTGGTGTTTTTCTAACTTTCTGTGTTCGTGGTGTTGGTCCCACAGGCTGCAGGATCGCAGCTCCTCCGGCTTCTGGTGTCTGCCCCATGGTGGGTGGGGTTGGTCCAGGGGCTTATGCAGGCTTCCTTGTGGGAGCAGCCAGTGCCTGTCCACTCTTGTGGGGAGCTGGGTCTTGTCCCTCTGGTGGGCAGGGCTGTGTCAAAGGGTGTGTTTGGTTAGAGGTGGCCTTGGGGTCAGAAAGACTTTAGGCAGCCTGTCTGCTGATGGGTGGGGCTCTGTTCCTGCCCTGTTGGTTGTTCGGCCTGAGGCGTCCCAGGCTGTTGGGTGGAGCCAGATCTTGGTGAGAAAATGGCAGCCTCCAGGAGAGCTCACGTGGAGGAATATTCTCTGGGGCTTCTGCCACTAGTGTCTTTGTCCCCACAGTGAGCCGCAGCCACCCCCGCCTCCCCAAGATACCCTCCAAGACCTGCAGGTAGGTCTGGCCCAGGGTCCTTTGGAGTCGCTGCTTTGCCCTGGATCCCAGTGCACGTGACACCTTGTGTATGCCCTCCAAGAGTGCAGTTTAAGGGGAATTCCTTGGCGGTCCAGTGATTAAGACTTCACGTTTCCACTGCAGGGGGCACGGGCTCGATCCCTGGTCAGGGAACTAAGATCCCGCAAGCTGTGCAGCATGGCCAAAAAAAGGAAGCGTGGCGTCTCTGTTTCCCCCAGTCCTGTGCAGCTCCTGCACTCAAGCCCCGCTGGCCTTCAAAGCCAAATGCTCCCGGGGCTCCTCCTCCCGCTTCCGGACCCCCAGGCTGGGAAGCCAGACGTGGGGCTCAGAATTTCCACTCCTGTGGGAGAACCTCTGCAACAGAATTATTTTCCAGTTTGTGGGATTTGATTATATTGCAATTGTGCTCCTCCTACCGTCTCGTTGTGGCTTCTTCTTTGTCTTTGGAGGTAGGATATCTTTTTTTGGTAGGTTCCAAGTCTTTTTTGGTTGATGGTTGTTCAGCAGTTAGTTGTGATTTTGGGGTTTTCGTGAGAGGAGATGAGCTCAAGTCCTGCGACTCTGCCATCTCATCTCCATCCCTTCCCACTGTGTCTAGATGGCCAAGGGAGAGCACCCTCACCGTGTGTGTGTGTGTGTGTGTGTGTGTGTGTGTGTGTGTGTGTGTGTGTAGCGGGCAGGCGGTTGTGGGCTGGTTGGGCAGTGTTTAGACAAAGGCAATGTGTGAGGAGTCCAGGGGTGAGAAAGGGCAGCAGTGAGAGAGCTCCGTTGGCAAGAGGCCCCAAGAAGGTTTGGGCAGGAGAGGGGTGCAGGCAAGTGAGGTCTGGGGAGTCCAGCAGGGAGAAGGGGCACATTTGGACGGGCTGTGGAATTGCTTGGTGGACGAGAGGCTTGTGGAAAGTGGGCGGGACACTCCAGCCAAGGGGTCCTTGGTTGCCCATGTTGTTGTGTCATTCTCCACGGCTGGGAGGCCCTCCGCTGAACGCCGGGTTCTGCTCACGTGCTGCCTTTCCCAGAGGACACACTTCCCCTTCAACTTCTCATTCCAAGTTGTGGGTATCACTGGAGTCTCCTGGGGTCAGGGTCCCTCCCACTGAGGCAGCTGTTGGGGGAGGTCATCTAGAGACTGGGACCTGCAGTTGAGCCAGGCAACAGGAGGTTCCTCACCCCCTCCAGTCCTTGAAATGCACGCGCCATCTGTGTGCCCGCAGTGGAGAGGGTTTCAAGGATGCAGCCTTGAGAGGGTACGCGGTGTTGAGACCCTCTAGACGGTATACATGATCGAACCCAGTATGCCTCTACATAAACGTGTAAAGTTCTGGTGGGTGGGTGTGCAGACCCACTCACCCTGCGGCGCCCAAGACCGACCTCGCAGGTAAGCTCCTCCGCTTGTTAACACGCCGCCTGCGATCTGGACTGGCTGCCGCTTTGTTTGCTCTTCCCCTGCCCTCGAGTTCGGGGCTAGTTTCAGATTTCATCCCTGAAAGTCCCAAATTTACAAACCACCAGCAGCGCTGTGCGAAGGCTAAAGGCTGGTTGTTAGAAGCAGCCTGACCTGGTCTGGATCCTTTGTGATTCTGGCCTCTAGCCTCCATCTCCCTGATGGTGCAGCAGCAAAGGAGCAGCGCCCGAAAGACCAACCCGGGTAGGTGCTCAGAGCTGCTGGCTGTTATAATTGTTCTCAGCGACTGCAAACTCCCCATAACTTGGGGAGAATTTGGTGAGATTGTTGGCCCTTCTCTGACTTTAGGCTTATATGTATTTTATCTTGCTGAAATTTGCTTCCATTTCTGCCAGTTTAGCCAGGATGGAAGAGAAACTGGTGTCCTGGTTTTCAGAGCAGTGTTGTTTCAGTTACGTGAAGTGTTGGAATGGCCATTGCATTCAGATTCCCCAGTTCTCACACCCTGGAGGTAACAATAGCATTTCCCCCCTGAAATACTACGAAATTGGTAACCTCCTTGCCTCAGGTGGGGAAACTGCTCCATGAATAGATTAAGGTGGAGAGACTAGCTGGGCTCCACCAACCCCAAAGGGGTCCCCAAGGGGATGGAATTCAGGAGGTCTCTTCCTCTACTAGAATGGGAAAAAACTGAGGCTTTGTGTTTACTACGCTCTAACTGAAATGGGGTTCCTTCAATTATAAATGGTGACAAAAGGGCAAATATTGACCTTTGCGGTATTACTAGAACCTGTGATTTTGTCCCGTCTCGAAATCCTAGCTATTTGTATATCACGTTAAAGTTACCACTGATTTCTCAAAACGTCATTTATACTTATCACTACTTTGCATTTATGGTAAATAGACCTGCCACTAAGTCTTGTTATTTACTGTCAAAAAGCACATATATTAGTATAGACCCCACTTGTTTAATAATTGGATAAATAAATCTAAATATAATTGCTTTCCTTTGTAATTTTATGTATTTTACTTTATGCATTTGGGAAGAGGTCCATAGGCTTTACCTGACTGCCCATATGGTTCATAGCAGCACACAAAATTTATTAACCTCTAGACATTGGAAAACTTTCCAATGGGTAAGAGCGGCAATTTCCACTTACACCACAGGAGGGAACTATTTCCCAACTAATGCCTTAAAAGATCACGGCGGGGATTTTTATTCCTCTTAACTCTTGTTCTAAAATTGGTTCAAGCTTTCTTCTTTACCGTTAACAATGTAATTGGGGTCCTGTGATAAGGCTCTGAAGCTGATACCCCGCCAAGAGCTGAAGCATCCTTTATTGTGAGTCCAGGAAGACGTGATGCGAAAAAGTGAGTCTCCCAGGCACCCAGATGAGAACTAGTTTAGTGCCCACAGCTCATTTGCTGTCTCCCCCCCGCCCAAAGAAAAACAAACAAACAAAAAACACCCAAACTTGTGAAGCAGAGAGCATACTTGGTTTGTTATTCTGGTAGGAACAGATCCGCTTTTAGGGTAGAAACAAAGCTGAAGGGTTTTCATTAAGTCAGCGGCTGTTGGAAGTGGCTGCACTTGTGTGGGGGAGGGGAAGGGGCAGAGGCGGGAGATGCGGTAGGAGAGAGGGACTTTGTAAAACCGGAACTTTACAGGCGCAGAGAGACCGCGATCTTAAACTACAAACCGAGGACCCAGCCAGGCCTGCCACTTGGTGACGCGGTGGTTGCCCCAGGGCTGATTTTAATGGGAACAATTTCACACGTTCCTCCTTCTTTGGCTACATCAGCGCATAGGTCACTGTATATATTTAAGGGCTCAGCATGGAGGTCTGAGAGTGTCTAATTGAAAAGGGCAGCAGCCACTTTTACAAGTCAGCCTGGGACAGAGGAACAGCTATGCAAACCCTCACTCGCCCAGAAGTAGGTCGGCCTGGAGGAAAATGACTTGGTGGGCGGGGTGATTCTGTGTTCCAACCTCCCGCAGTGACTCTAAAATTAACCTTTGTTACACTTCCTGCTCTTCTGACCTTTAAGGATTGTTGGCTGTTATCTTATTTTTTAAATTATAAAATACTAGCTTTATTTGATATCACAACATTAAATAATCTCTAGGATATGGGTACTCTGTACTTTTTGGTTCAATATAAGCTCGAACTTCTCATTTCTTTTTCTTTTTTAAAAAAATTTTTTATTGTAGTGTAGTTGATTTACAGTGTTGTGTTACCTTCTGCTGCACAGCAAAGTGAGTCAGGTATGCATATACGTATAGCCCCTTTTTTTAGACTTTTTTCCCCATATAGGTTACAGAGTATTGAGTAGAGTTCCTTGTGCTATACAGTAGGTCTTTATCGGTTATCTATTTTATATATAGTAACGTGTACATATCAATCCCAATCTCCCAATTTATCTCTCCTCTGTTTCTCCCCCGGTAATCATGATTGCTTTCTACATCTGTAACTCTATTTCTGTTTTGTAAATAAGTTCATTTGTACCATTTTTTTAGATTCCACGTATAAGCGATATCATAAGATATTTGTCCTTCTCTGTCTGACTTACTTCACTCAGCATGACAGTCTCTAGGTCCATCCATGTTGCTGCAAGTGGCATTATTTCATTCTTTTTTTATTCCATTGTATATATGTACCACATCTTCTTTATCCATTCATCTGTTGATGGACATTTAGGTTGATTCCATGTCCTGGCTATTATAAATAGTGCTGCAATGAACATTGGGGGTGCGTGTGTCTTTTCTAACTATGGTTTTCTCCAGGTATATTTGGCTCTTATTTTAATTATGAGCAACACTGTTTCATTCAGTCATTCATTCCTTCCTGCAAGCATGCATGCCTTCATCTACAGGAGCTGACCTTTCAGGCTCCATCCTGGGTGCTGAGGCCACAGCACAGACCGGACCCAAGGGCTGTGGCTTCTAGCTCCTTATAGAACTCAGCACAGGTTGGGTCCAGGTGACCACTCTGAACAGGATCTTTTCAGGTGTGTCTATTGCATGCCCATCAGGCAAGTTGTTGATCTGCTCTGAGCTTCAGTTTCCTCTTGTATAAGGTGGGATCAATATCACCTACCTCACGTGATTATTGTGAGAATAAAGAAAACCAAGTGTGTACACGGTTAGCGCCATGCTTGGCTGTTACCACCGAGGATCGTAGCTTTGTCCTTGAGCGTGTGGTGTACTTGGGGCATGCAAATACCAGTAGCCCAGAGTGTGAGCGGCTGCAACTTCTGCTTGGCTTTCTGGCACGGGTATCCCAATAACCCGGTGAACTTAACAAATGCTCTTCACTAACGTGCCCTAGATTTATTTTGTGAGATGACAGTGTGACAAAGTGGCCAAAGGCATGGGCTCTGGGGCTGGGGGTCTGACACTTTATTAGCTGCAGGACTTGAAGCAAATGACTTCGCCTCTGTGCTTCCCCAGATCCAAAACAGGCGCAGTAATGGCACTTTCTGCCTGAAGTTATTATGTTCTAATGCATGAAAAGCTCTTAGAATGGTCTCTGACACCTAGTAAGCTCTCAAAATTATGAGCTATTATTATGATTGCCCTAGGCAACTTGTTAAATGTTGTCTGATGACAAATGTAAAGGTTTGTGTGAATCTACTAGACAGTCTGGACCAGTGGTCTCAGGTCCCTGGACCCTGTTTCCTCTGAGGTTGACATGAGAGCTGCACCCCCTCCCCTACCTCCCCTGTCCTTGGAATGTACCTTCCACTCGCCATCCCCCAGTGGAGCCGGTTTCAAGGACACAGCCTTGACAGAATAAGGTGTTGGAACCATCTGGACAGTATATGTGACTGAACCCAGTTAAGGCCTCTGTATAAACTTGTAAAATTCTGGCAGGCGGGCGGGAGATGCCCTTGACGTGTGGTGCCCAAGACCAGCCTCGTGTGCAAGTTCCCTGGCTTGTCACACCTGCCGCCTCCTCATCTGGAGTGGCTGCCTCTAAACTTGATCCTTCTCTGCCCTCCGTGTGTAGGGTTAGTTTGCAAACCAGCATGTGCTGGTGGGGGTGGGGCGGTGACGGTGGGTGATGAGGGGTGTGGGTGGAGTGATGGCGCGTCTTTGCTGGTAGTCTAGGTGGGGAATGTTGATGAGTAGCTGGTGTTGACGGTGAAGCGATGAGTCAGCAGCAGTGGTGCTCAGGCACCAGGAGGACTCAGTGGTGAGGTAGGAGGACGGACCCTCCCCTCTGACTCCCTGGAGGCCCTCCATGCTGTGACTACAAAGCAGACCCATGTTCAGGAATCAGGTTTGTCTCCGATTCCAGTGCATTTCAGGTGCAGAGCTCTGTGGGACGCTGGGCAGTGCTCCCCAGGAGCCCAGGTGTTGCCCCAGCTGTGGTCAGTCGTGGCCAGGCTGGCATTCTGAGCAGCAAGGCCAGCGTGGCATGTAGTCTAAGAACTCGTTTCATTTGCTTTTGGACAGGCCTATGCTTTATTTTACAGTCTCACCTCATATTCAATTTTTTTTTTTCTCTGAGAAATCACAAGCACTTTAAAGATATTGTACCAGGGCTTCCCTGGTGGCGCAGTGGTTGAGAGTCTGCCTGCCGATGCAGGGGACACGGGTTCGTGCCCCAGTCCGGGAGGATCCCACATGCTGCGGAGCGGCTGGGCCCGTGAGCCATGGCCGCTGAGACTGCGCATCTGGAGCCTGTGCTCCGCAACGGGAGAGGCCACAACGGTGAGAGGCCCGCGTACCACAAAAAAAAAAATAAATAAATAAAAAGCTATTGTACCAATGTTTCTTATAACATCCCTTTGATGTTGGGGTCAGATAAAAGAACCCAGCTTTAGGGGTGACAAAACTGAGATGATCCTCCAGATCACATGTTTCTTAAACTATTGAGAGGAGGCATCTGGTTTACAACCCTTCCTGTGGCTGCAGAATTAATTTTTGTTGAAAAAAAAAGAGGCCATTTTGTTATATTTCAACTTCCCCTCAACAACGGCAAAAGAGACAACAAGAAAAACTCTCTTCTTTTTCAGAGAGTCATCCTGGGCCCCTTCTCTCCGGTGTGTGTGTCTGTGACCCTATTTCCTTTCTGATGAGGTACTGGAGTATGGGGGCTGATACTGCAGGAGTGAGTGGGGAAATGGGAGCAGACAAGAAATTTTCTTTTTTTAAAAAAATTTATTGGAGCAGAGTTGATTTACAATGTTGCGTTAGTTTCAGGTATACAGCAAAGTGATTCAGTTATACGTATATATACATATTCTTTTTCAGATTCTTTTCCATTATAGGTTATTACAAGATCTTGAGTAGAGTTCCCGGTGCTGTACAGTAGGTCCTTGTTGATTATATATATATATATATATATATATATATATATATATTTTAAAGTTTGCATTTTCTGATTGTGGGAATTTGTAAGAGTAGCTGACCGTTGAAATTGGAACCCTTTTTTTATTTTTATTTATATATGGCTGTGTTGGGTCTTCGTTTCTGTGCGAGGGCTTTCTCTAGTTGTGGCAAGCGGGGGCCACTCTTCATCGCAGTGCGCGGGCCTCTCGCTATCGCGGCCTCTCTTGTTGCGGAGCACAGGCTCCAGATGCGCAGGCTTAGTAGTTGTGGCTCACGGGCCTAGTTGTTCCGCGGCATGTGGGATCTTCCCAGACCAGGGCTCGAACCCGTGTCCCCTGCATTGGCAGGCAGATTCTCAACCACTGTGCCACCAGGGAAGCCCGATTATCTATTTTATATATAGTAGTGTGTATCTGTTAATCCCAACCTCCTAATTTATCCCTCCCCCACTCCCTTTCCCCTTTGGTAACGATAGTTTGCTTTCTATACCTGTGAGTCTCTTTCTTTTTTGTATATAAGTTCATTTGTACCATTTTTTTAGGTCCCACATATAAGCGTTATCATATATTTGTCTCTCTCTGTCTGACTTAAGAAGTTTTCATTTTAAGCTTTGGTAAGTGAGTGGTGTTTGCACTACGCCTTGTCATCTAGGGAACCATTTTGGAGAGGGAGAAAAACCCCCATCAAACCTGTCATTTTTTAAAAAAAGTATTTGTTCCACATTCCATAAGGCTGAGCAAAATCACATTTTCCTTGGTTAAAGCAGATGCAGTTTCTCGCAGAGAGCCTTTGAAGATGGGCTGCTGCCGCCGTTCCTGGTGGTGTCCTGTCGTGCCAGGGCCAGGACAAGTGCAGCTGGCCTCCACGTCGATGTGTTTTAACTGAAAAAGAAATAGAAAGGTACACTTCAGGACATACTGATCTCTAAAAGGCTGCTTCCTAGAATTGCTGTTTGCTAGGCTGCCAGCAGCCCCTCCGACTCCTCTTTGCAGATGTTTTATGGACGTGATTTAAACCTCAGGACTCTTCCTTTCT
The DNA here is from genome assembly GCF_003676395.1 of Aethalodelphis obliquidens. NCBI lineage: Eukaryota > Metazoa > Chordata > Mammalia > Artiodactyla > Delphinidae > Aethalodelphis > Aethalodelphis obliquidens. The sequence goes on from NW_020838006.1 coordinate 6,008,338, forward strand.
TCCCTCTGGAGAAGGAGCTTGGTGCTCTCAACTCATTAACTTATGTTCCCGTTATTTGCCTGCCGTTGCAATCCTCTGCTTGCAATAACGTGGCATCGCACTGTCAGGGGAGGTTCATGTCACAGAGGTGGCCTCGATGGGCGATCAGCAGTGATGGCAAATTTGCAAATTTAAGAACAGCGCACACGGCAAAAATGAGATGCAGCATGGGAAGTGCTGATGAAGACAGACTTTCTAATATTCCCGTCCTATGGTTCTACGTGATGTGTGGTCCGGGAAGGGGGAAGAGTTATGAACATTTTGGTGCTTGGGGTTGAGACTCTCGGGGGCCTAGCCGTGCCGATTTGTGGTGTGGGGTCTTGGGACATTTGTTCCACAGACACCCGAGGGACCTGCTCAGTGCAGAGGAAGATGTGAACCCTGTCATGAGAGGATGAACAGGCTTTGGGGAGAGGTAGTGAGACAGTGGAACTGAGGAGAGATGTTCCAGCAGAGTGTTCCAGCAACTAGAGGTGTGCACAGGGGATGTAGATGTCCATGGGAGAGGAGATTTGCTCTGCTGGATTAGAGCAGGTCAGAGAGGAAGAGATTGTCACTGACCACCTGCCAAGGGCACCAGGAATACACATGTAGTTGAACTTGGGTTTGTAACCTGCTGCATGAAAAGAGAACATGCACCCCACGGAACCATGGAGTGTCTGGGTAAGAGTGGTTCGGAGAGGCTTCAGAGAGGCTTGGGCTTGTGTTTGGTGATTTGAGTACAAGGAAGTGGGGTCTCTTCTGAGTCAGTCTTGTTAGAAAGAGGGGCAATTTGGTGACTGGGCATCTTAATACCTTTAGTCTAGGAGGTGGGATGTATGGAGTGGGGATAGAGATGTCCTTGGAAAAGAAGCCATGGCAGCTCACGTCAGCTTCAGGAGGGGAGGTGTGGTCCTTCTCCTTGTTGCACAGTGTCTTTGTTTTCAATTTCTATTCAGGTGTGATTCCCAAGTGGTATCATTTGTGTCTTGTTGGAGTTCTCGACTGGCGTTGATAGTCTATGAAATTGTTAATTTCATCAGGGGGAACATCACAGCCTAGCTGGTAGCACCTGGGTCAATGACTAGCTGCTTTTATTCTTCTCAAAATGCTTGGTCTGGGCACTGAAGGGTGAGTAGGATTTTTCCAGGTCAAAGAGGGAAGGCATCTCCCGTGGAGAGAGGGTATAGCTGGAGGAGATTGAGGGAGGCCTGGAGTATCACAAGAGGCTGAGGATGCTGTGAGCAGCTTGAGTGTCAGAGGTGAGGATGTGTGTGGGAGACGGGGAGAAAGGCCCTGGATTAGAGGGGGCCGGGTGGGGAGGACTTTGCCCCTGGCTACGGAGCTTTGACTGTATTCTTTGGCCATCTTCATCGGAGTGCTCAATTCAGAGCAGCTGGTCAACAGATGTTTATTGATGTGGGATGGCCTTCATTTTCCCTGCACACGCTTCTTTTCTTCACACCATGGATTGCCATCAAAGCCCAAAAGGAAGGCTACCCAAAGGGGGGATATCCTTCTAGGAGTCTAGATATGCTTCTCTTGCAGTAACGCTTGGACTACTATAGGAACCGAGATGGAAGGCTTCTTCCGGAACGTTTGATCTGCTCCCCTCTTTCACAAAGGGGGACCTGAAGCCACACTTGGCAATGTACTGGCTTGAGATTCCACAGCAAATCATGAAAGGATGAGGACTTGACCTCACATCCCCGGCTGCCTTGTCTCTGCTCTTTCAAAACTTCCCTGAATTGATGCTTACATAATCCTAGTAAATCCTGGGGCTCCACATGGCTGGGTCACTGCAGAGACACCCCCCCTCCCCCTGCCAATTCACAAAAATAAAATGAAGCAGCCAGAGGTAATTGAGAAGGAATTCCATTGTTACAGGACTCTGTTGAAGACCTTTAAGGCGATGTGGTTCCTGAGCTCTAGTAACACTTCCAAAGGCCTTTCCTCCTCTCCCCTCTCAGCTTCTCCAGGTGGCCTCTGTGCCAACACCCACACGGCTCCCTAACCACAGACTGGGGCTGGATCTTCTCTTGCTCCTTCCTTCCTCTCGTCTACTTCTTTCATAAATGGATTGGCCTGGCCTCTCTGTCCATACCCTCTGTTCCATCCTCCTTTTTCTCAGTGCCCATCCCACCTTTATATCAGTCAGGGTTGTGTCTGGTTACATGTTACAGAAGCCTCACTACGGTGGCTAAAACAAGTAAGAGGTTTCTTTTTCTCCCCGCAAAAAAGTCCATAGCAAGGTGCTCCACAGCTGGTCCAGCAGGTCCTTCTGCTTTTCTGCTCTGCCATTTATGCTGTGTAGCTTTCTTCATTCTCACAGATGGCTGCTGTGTCTGTAGGCATCGTGTTTGCATTCCAGGCCAGAAGAGGGGAAATGGACAAAGGCAGAAGACATGTGCCTGATGAATAGTTTCTTTATTTAAAAAAAAAAATTTTTTTATTGAAGTATAGCTGGTTACAATGTTGCATTAGTTTCTGGTGAACAGCAAAGTTATTCATATATATATGAATATATATATATGAATATATATATTCTTTTCCAGTATGGTTTATTACAGGCTATTGAATAAAGTTCTCTGTGGTATACAGTAGGACCTTGTTGTTTATGTATTTTATATACAGTAGTTGGTACCTGCTAGTTCCAAACTCCTATTTTATCCCTTCCCCACCCCCTTTCCTGTTTGGTAACCCTAAGCTTGTTTTCTATGTCAGTGAGCCTGTTTCTGTTTCGTAAATAAGTTCATTGTGTCATACTTTAGATTCTACCTGTGTTATCATATATCTGTCTTTCTCTGTCTGACTTACTTCACTTAGTATGGTAATCTCTGGGTCCATCCATGTTGCTGCAGATGACATTACTTCATTCCTTTTGATGGCTGAGTAGTATTCCATTGTATATATGTACCACATCTTCTTTGTCTCTTTATCTGAATGGTTTCTTTATATTGGGAAAACAGTTACTTTCCATGAAGCCTCATCCAGTAGATTGATACTTACATCCCATTGGCCAGAAGTGGTCACACGGCCATCACTAGCTGCAGGGGATCCTGGGGAAGTAAGTATAATTGTCACCTGGAAACCCTGGGGAAAAAAATCAGGGTCCTGTTAATAAAGATGGGAAGAAGAGATATTGGGTAAGAAGTTGGCAATGTCTGGTATACTCATCCTCTAGATTTTGCATCACAAGAATTTTGAGGGCAGATTTAGTAAAAACAGGGCTCTTGTCCACGTTGGGATGGGGCAGAGAAGCTGATGGAGCAAAGTTATCCACACGTGAATTAGTATTTGCTTAAATAAGCAAGATCTATTCTAGAGCACATTGACTTAGTTTTCATTTTGTGACTTTTTAGCTTTTAAAAGTAAGTTAGAGGGTTTCCCTGGTGGTGCAGTGGTTGAGAGTCTGTCTGCCGATGCAGGGGACACGGGTTCGTGCCCCGGTCCGGGAAGATCACGCATGCCGCGGAGTGGCTGGGCCCGTGAGCCATGGCTGCTGAGCCTGCGCGTCTGGAGCCTGTGCTCTGCAACGGGAGAGGCCACAACAGTGAGAGGCCTGCGTACTGCAAAAAAAAAAAAAAAAAAGTAAGTTAGAAATCTAAGTAGACATTTAGGATATATTGCCTATAGGAAACGAAATATTTTTTTCTTAATGCATTCTACTCAATGTCGGGACTTTGCTCTGAGAAAATTCAATTCCAAGAAGACAAGTTTCCAAAATGCATTCTACTAAGAAAGATTAGAGTTGTTTCTGTCTTATTATGCACTAGAATAAAATAATTACAGAGAACAAAAACACCAAGCTCTTGGTACTATAATTTCAATTCTCATTTTTGTCATTGTGTACATAGACATTTGATGTTATTACAGTGGGTGCATACCAATTGGTAGTGATCTGTTCTTTTCCATTTAACAGTATTTTATAGACAGGGTTTTACGGACTGACAGTTCATATGGTTATTTTTAGTGACAATGTAATATTGTGATATGCTATAGCTCACTTAGTCATTCCCCTTTGATCAGAGGTTATTTGAAAAATATTTAACAACCGATACCTCATTAACATCGATTAGTCAGAAGAGACCAGGCTATAGAAACAGAGCATGTACTGAAGGCCCCTGCTGGACCTGGCATTAGCTCTTGTTGCTGGGTGTAGAGTGGTCAGGGGTCCATTTGGTGATGGCAAATTTGGTAGTGGATATTTACTAACTGATATGGAAGGACTGCAACAATTCAGTAACCAGTTGTAAATTAGCTTTTGCTATACAGTAAGCCATTCCAAAACCTAGTGACTTAAAAAAAAGCAGTACCCTTAGCTCATGATTCTGTGGGTCAGCAATTTGTGCTGGGGTTTGGGTGATTCTACTGGTCCTGACTAGGGTTATTTGTATGCCTGTGGTTTGCTGCTGGTCAGTTAGACAGTCTGCTACTGGGTGCTGCAGGGTCACCTGGTGTGATGGAGGTGACTTGACTGTATGTATTTCATCTTCCAGAAGGCTAGATGGAACTTTTCACATGGCTGGATGGAGTTGCAAGAAATCAAGCAAAAAACGTGCAAGGACTCCTGAGGTCTGGGCTTGGAATGGGAACAGTGTGTCTTCTGCCACGCTTAATTGGCTAAAGCAAGTTCCAAGGTCAGCCACAAGGACTCCACCTCTGTATGGAAGATGCTGTAAAATCACACTGAAAACAGGTATGGACACAGGGAAGAGCATAATTTGGGCCATTTGTGCAAAAACTACCATGCTGTTGTATACCAGAATGGCAGACTGAGTATCACTCTGTTAGAAATGAAGCATTGATAGTGTGCATTACTCTGCACATTACGTGTATCACTGCTATGAACATCACATTCTTCCTGATGATTTTACCATTCTCGGCATTAGAAAAATACTTACTAAGGGAGCAAGGTGGGAAGATCTTCACTCATTCTGGAGTCATTCATTCAGCATCCCTCTGCACTAGGTTGGGGGAGGGCAGAAGCAGCGGGCACATTTGTCTGGAGTCCAGCAGGGAAGATACACAGTAGTGGACAGCACAATGTGGAATGTGGCTTCTGCTTTGGTAGTGATGTGTGTGGAGGGGTCTGGGGCATGTGCCTGTGGCCCAGAGGGAGAGATGTGGGTGGGGAATATGTGTGTGTGTGTGTGTGTGTGTGTGTGTGTGTGTGTGTGTGTGTGTGTGTGTGTGTGTGTGTGTGTGTGTGTCTTATGTAAGGCAAGGCAGCTCGGGAGTAGGTAATGACTTTCTTTTTTTACATTTTATTTATTGGCCATCCCACAAAGCTTGTGGGATCTTAGTTCCCTAACCAGGGATTGAACTCGTGCCCCCTGCAGCAGAAGCGCCGACCGCCAGGGAATTCCCTGTAATGACTGACTTTAGATTTGAAAAATGAGCTAGCCAAAGAATGTGGTGAAGAGTGAACCCCAGTATTCACAAGGCATTTTATCCAGATAATGAATGAGGGTGCTCTGGGGCAGGGAGCCAGCCAGAGGGATATTGCACTGAAAAGCAGGGCAAGGTCGAAGTGCTTTCAGCCTGCCTTTGACCTTTATCTTGGAGGCAGTGCAGGGCCACCGGTGACTGCATGTTTTATTGTGAAGATTCTCAGGATTAGAGCAGAAGAGGTGGTTTGACCAGTGCAGGCTGTTTGATTCTCTGCAGTTGGGAGCAGGTTCTTGTCCTAGAAGCAGAGGAAGAATCACTTTTCTTTTCTGAACACACCTTGGTTCTCCGAGAAATCACACTAGGAGAAATAAACTTGGCCTCACGTCACATCTTCCATTAAGATAAGATCTAGATGGAGCAAAGATTTAAGTATTAAAAAAATAAGGTCATAACTTATTAGTAGAAAATATGAAAATAGTTTTAATCTCAAAATGGGCAAGACTTTCCCAGAAGTCATAGTAAAAGAGATTGATGTATTTGACCACCTAAAGCAAAATAGAAATAAAAAACACCTGCACTGCAAAAAAACACCACATACAAAGTAAAAAAACCAACAACAAATTAGGAAAAAATATTTGCAATGTGTGGCAGCCTTGCTATCTGGCTATTTAGTTTTCCTTACATTATTTTGTTGAAAAAAATCTTTTTCTTACTGATTCAGAATATCATCTTTATCATACGTTAAATGTTTATCTATTTATACACACATTTATTGATGGATATTTTTGGGGGCTTTAAATTCTGTTCCTTTCATCTATCTGTCCTTTCATGTGCCAGCACCATATTAACTTAATTACTGTAGTATTGTAATATATCTTAATATCTGGCAGTCCTCTCACATTGCTTTTATTTTTTTATTGAAGTATCGTTGATTTACAGTGTTGTGTTAGTTTCAGGTGTACAGCACAGTGATTCAGTTACACAAATATATATATATATATATATATACACACACACACACATATATATACTTTTTCAGATTCTTTTCCATTATAGGTTATTACAAAATATTGGGTATAGTTCCCAGTGCTATACAGCAGGTCCTTGTCGGTTATCTATTTTATATATAGTAGTGTATGTTAATCCCAACCACCTAATTTATCCCTCCCCCCCTTTCCCCTTTGGTAAGCATAAGTTCATTTTCTGTGTCTGTGGGTCTATTTCCATTTTCACATTGCTTTAAAAAAAAAATAACCATTAAGACACACGATTCTACTTTTCTATAAAAGGCGTTGGGGGCTTCCCTGGTGGTGCAGTGGTTGAGAGTCCGCCTGCTGATGCAGGGGACGCGGGTTCGTGCCCCGGTCCGGGAGGATCCCACATGCCGCGGAGCGTCTGGGCCCGTGAGCCATGGCCGCGGAGCCTGCGCGTCTGGAGCCTGTGCTCCGCAACGGGAGAGGCCCGCGTACCGCAAAAAAAAAAAAAAATAAATAAATAAAAGGCGTTGGTTCAACAGCCCTGAGAATGCCGACCGGGAGCACACCCAGCGCCGCCTGGGCCTCACCTGGCTGCAGCTTTGCCCGGTGCCCTCCAAAGCCCCCAGTAGCCCCAGTGCTAGGCCCACACAGTGCGCTGTTTCCTGACCGAGGGCTTCCGCCGTGGGATGTGAGCCCTCCTCCCGCCGAGTGAAGGGGGCGGGGCAGTGATTCTGCGCAGAGTAAATGGGCCTACGAGGAGCACAGGTGTTTACACTTGACCCAGCTGCAGCCTCTCTCTCAAAATCGGCTCCTCCCTTCAGTACGGTGAAAACTACGGGAGAATCCGCCGCGCTCCAGGTTCCGCCCTCGTGGTCCGACACGGAGGCTGCTGTGGGGAGAGGGCCCGCCCCGGCGCCTGGGTGTCTCTGAAGGCCTCCGCGGTCCGTGGAGCTGATTCCTGGTAAGTTGTTTCTTTTGGGTAGCACCTTGAAAGACGCTCTGGTTCGGCTCCACGGCGGCCTGGGCCGAGCTCTTGGTGGCAAACTCTATGCAGGCATAGCCCTTGGGGTGTCAGGAGAGCTTGTTGCACAGGATGGCCACCTGGAGTATCTCGGCGCAGTGGTTGAAATAGGCCTCCAGCTCCTGGGCCGTGCCGCCGTAGTCCACATTGCCCATGTAGTTGGATCTGTGGTCGGTCTCCACCTTCTCCGTGGGGGTGTCTGGCTTGGGGCTCAGCAGCTGCCCGGCCAGCAGGGCCCCGGCGTTTTCCTCTTCCCCCTCTGGGCCCTGGGCCTGCTCCATGGCCCACAGCTTCAGTTTCATGGCCTTCAGCTCCCGGTCCGGTACCGGGCACTCGGCCAGGTCCTCTTTCTCTAAGAGAGACGGCAGGAAGCCCGCGTCTTCCTCGTCCTCTTCCCCCGCTTCCCCTGTCTCCTCCTCCTCCCTGTCTCCAGCTCTGGGGCCCAGAGGGGTCTTCCCGGCCCGGCGGCACCAGGCCCCCCAGCCCTGGGCCTCGGGGTTGGAAGCTCTCTGTCAGGCCTCTGTGGTGTGAGGGAAGAGAGCGTGGCTGAGGAAGGGCCACATGGCGGCCGGGGCAGGAGGGGAGATAGGCCAGGCCTCTGCTCGCCTCCATGCCCTTACGTTGCTTTTATTTATTTTTTAATTAAAAAAATTATTTATTTTATTTATTTTTGCCTGCCTTGGGTCTTGTTGCTGTGCTTGGGTTTTCTCTAGTTGCTGCGAGCTGGGGCTACTTTTTTTTTTTTTTTTTTGCGGTTCGTGGGCCTCTCACTGTTGTAGCCTCTCCCGTTGCGGAGCACAGGCTCCGGACGCGCAGGCTCAGCGGCCGTGGCTCACGGGCCCAGCCGCTCTGCGGCATGTGGGATCTTCCCAGGCTTGGGCACGAACCCGTGCCCCCTGCATCAGCAGGCGGATTCTTAACCATCTGTGCCACCAGCGAAGCTCCCTCACATTGTTTTTGTTTTTTTTTTTTTATTTTTTTTTTTTTGATGATGAGAAACAATGCTGTATTTTATTTTATTTTATTTTGCGGTGCGGGCCTCTCACTGTTGTGGCCTCTCCTGTTGTGGAGCACAGGCTCCGAACGCGCAGGCCCAGCGGCCATGGCTCACGGGCCCAGCCGCTCCGCGGCATGCGGGATCCTCCCGGACCGGGGCACGAACCCGCGTCCCCTGCCTCAACAGGCGGACCCTCAACCACTGCGCCACCAGGGAAGCCCCCTCACATTGTTTTTAAAAGGAGACTTTTCTTAAAAACGTTTGCTTGGGTTTTTTGTTTGTTTTGTTTTTTTGCATTTGAGGTGTTTCCTATTTAAGAATATGGCACATCTTCCCATTAATGCAAGTCGTTTTTTGGTGTGCATCCCTCAGGGGTAATTTAAATTTTCTTCACATCAATTTTGCACATCTTAGGTTATTTCTGTATATTTTATCCTTCTTGGTTACTATAAATGAGATATTTTCTTCCTTGATAATTCTAACTGGCTATTAAATTCTTTATATTAATTTTGTATCCATCCAGCCTACAAATTTTTTTTATTGTCTTGGACTTTTATTGGTTGATAATCATACCAACTACAAATAACTTGGCCTCCACTTTTAAATTTTTTTATACTTTATATTTCTGTTTATTGTTGATTGCTTTGATTAGTATTTCCAGAACCGTTGTAAATAATAAGGGTGATAGTGGGCGTTCTTATTTTGTTCCTGGCTTTAATGGGAGTGCTTCTTGTGTTTTCCCATTAAACGTGAGGCTGGTTTAAAAAATAGATATAGATATATACCTGTTACATTAGGTAAGCATCCATCATTAGTAACCTTCGGTATAGCCAATTCTTTGGGTTAGCCAAGTATCTGTGTGTGTACCTTTTCCCTCTGTAGAACATCCCCACCCCCTAATGGGAACAGAGCCCCACTTGGGTCAGCTTCTGGGTGAACAACCAGGATCTGTGGGTGATGCTCAGTCCTGTTCATCAGACCAGGATAGTCTTCCCTTGATTTGTTTTTCAGAAATTGTCAGTTGGTCCTATCTTTATTTTATAAGAGATTAAGTTTTTTTCAGTCCACAGTATGAGAAGATCAAATTTAGAATCATAATTTATTTTGTTGAGTTGTTTTGTTTTTAAAAAAATACAATTCCTTCTTGAGGTTAATTGTGTCATGGAGGGAACAATATATGCTAGGAACCAAAATAATTAAAAAATTTAAACTTTTTACAAATATATAAAATATTCAACTCTTTATTGAAGAGGTTTAGCTCTGAATGTCACAGCACAAATCATACAGACTCACTAGGTGGAGATATCTGAGGACCAACAGAAAGCAGGCTGTTTCCTCAGAGCATCTCCCACCCATCCTCCCAAAAAGATAGTCTTCCCTTGATCTGGTGGTCTTTAAACTAAAAGGGAAATGATCTAATCACAGCATGGCCAATATGTAGTAACTCAGTGGACACAGGTTAATCACAACAGGAACTCCGTGTTGAAAAGGGAAAATGGGAGATATGATAGACATTAATTACACTGGGCTATGACAAATATTCCCTTTTCTGGCTGTAGAACACATTTCACTGGTTCGTCCATTTGGACCACCTCTTTCTGCTCCCTGGGAAAAAGTCATTGTCTTCTGAAATCCCCAGCTCTGCCTGTGGGCAACTTTCTTCCTTGTCTTTTATTGTTCAAGACCATAAATGTACTGACTTCCAGTCAACTTAGATTGCTAGCCACAGACAGAAAGTACCTCTCCTAGCAGAATTATGTCCTCTTCCATCTGTGTTTGTAATTGGCTGGCTTTAGACTGAGTTACTCTCCCTTGTAATGTTGGGTGGAAGGAAAGAAAAAGACAGCTAAAGTCCATCAAAATTTGGAATTTTCCCCAATGCTTCACCTTCATTGGAAGGTTGTCTGTCTTCCAAGGTACCACGAGTGATGGTTTAACCAAGAGCTCTGTGTGGAATAACAAGTCATCATATGACCAGCTTGTGATGCCATATTTTATGTGAGATGTTAGTAACTGCTGGGTACCTCTTACTCAACAATGTTAAAATGTAAAAAATGGCCCGTGGCGATTGTAATGTTTCCTCAATTATAAGATGCAAATCAATTTCAGAAATGTTAAAATGGACAAAAAAATGTGCACCTTAGATGTGATGAGATATATCACGTCTGCACCTTTGCCATCGGCTGTCCCACCGGCTCCACTTGGACAGCGTCTCATTTATGCTTTGCTATACGAGGCTCCCCACCTGCGGGTACCAAATTCTGTTTAAATTAGAATGAACTATTGTTCTGTCACGTACAACGTTCCTTTTCCACTTGTGGTCCGAGGCAGCTGCTCCAGCTCCAGGAGTCATGACCACTTTTCCAGCAGCAGGAAGGAGAGAAGGGAATAAAAGGGACATTCTCTTTCCCTGTAAGTATATGTCCAGGAAGTTGCTCAGACCATTTCTGCTTTATATCCCATTGTGTGGAACTTAGTTACATAGTCACACTTAGCAGGGAGAACGAAATTTTATTCTAGGTAGCCAAATACCCAGCTAATATTCAGGTGTTTGATTACTGTAGAAAGAAAGGATGAAACCCGGGGAGAACTAACTGTTTCTAAAGGTTTGTAAGATAATCTGTAAAAAAGTTCCTCTTTTTTTGTGGGCAGGGGGTGCCCATGCCATGCGGCTTATGGGATCTTAGTTCCCTGACCAGGGATTGAACACGGGCCCTTGTCAGCGGAAGCGTGGAGTCCTAACCACGAGGCTGTCAGGGAATTCTCAAAAAATTCCTCCTTTTATTAAGAATGAAATCATCCTAAGAATGTATATAATTTCATTACATGCCTCTTAAGCATCTCTGAAGATGATTAACCGAGCCCCCGACCCAGTCTGGGTCCCTTGTCCTGTAGTGTAGGACACAGGCTGTCACTCTGAAGTCCGTAGCAGCTTTGCACAGTAGAATCAGGCTTTTGTTTTTGTGATTCCTTGATTCAAATCCGGCCCCACCAGCAGCATGCGGACCCCACCAGCGAGAAAAGGGATCATGTTTGCTTTGGTCACCACTGGTAGTCTAGCATCTAACACAGAACCCCGCATATAGTGGGCGCTTGGTAGATTTCCAAAGAATACATGAGTGAATGGACAGTTTCTGTTTTGTGTGAAGTTTCTCAGGAAAATAGCGAATATCTCTCTGCCCCCTGACCCCAGCCCATGGCTCCTTCCCGCGTGCAGTAGCTCTGACGAGACAGTTAATAGGACAGGTGGGTGGCTTCTGGTGTGAAGGCTGCAGCTTCCAGGCCCACCTCCCAGGGTATGGACATGAGGAGCTTTGAATTAATGGTGGAGGGGAGCCCTGAGAGCTTTTGCAGACAATTCTGGGGAGAGTGCACAGAGCCGTCGGCAGGGCCAGGCTGTGAGGCCATTAGCCCTGGGGACAGGGCCTGTTGGAGAGCCCTGTCCAATTACCGGGAGTGCGGGTGGCAGGAAGGTGTGGCCAGGTTCACATGAGTCCCAGGCTGCTGGCGTGTCATCTAACGTGGCAGGCCCAGCGTGACCCTCCAGCCTTGTGGAGCAGAGCGATGCCAGTTAGCATTTTTTGACTTTGGCAGGACCAGCAAACCGGGCCGAGGCATCTTTTCTTGCCAACTCATTAAGGGTTGGGCTGGGGCCGCAGGAAACCTGCAAATTCAGGCCTCTTAGCAGGAGAGAAGGCCTGGGACATTTCCTAAGCTGCTCATTCTCTCCCTTCTTTGTGGCTTCCCTCTTGCTCTCTTGGGGTTGGCGGGGGGCTCCAGGGGAGGCTGGAGGAAAGAGAGAGTGTGGGGTGGTAGGGAAAAGATGGCACAGAGGATACCTCCCTGAAGTCTCAGTGTCTCCCTGCCTTTCTCAGAGAGCCACAGGTCTGAGGGGCTGTGGACCTGCAGCTGCAGACCTTTTATCAATCCAGAATGTTCTCTTGCCAAGTTGGTTCAGTGTTACCAGCATTTAAAGAACTTCTGCTGTGTACCAGGCCCTGTGTTGGGCTCCGGAGGTCCCGCGGTGTCCAGACATGTAAGCAGGTGTCCTCGATGTGACGAGACGTGGGAAGTGATAGAGGCATATCCTTGATAGCAGGTATACCCAGGAGAAGATGCTTGGGTCGAGGCAGATATCCGGGAAGCTTCTAGGGGAGTAGGGACTTGAGCAGGCTTCACAAAATGAATGATGCTTGGCCGATGGACAGGGGTGTCCAAACAGAAAAGTCACGGGGAGCCAAGCAGCATGGCGCACTTTGAGAACTACCGTACCCCGTGCTGCTCCAGGTTAAAGTGTGCTGCTCACTTACCAAGCACCAGGGAGGGGAAGGTTCTCAGTGTTTTCAAGGCTCCATCTCTTTTAGTCCTCACAGTATCCCTGAGAAGGAAGAACCATTGTCCCATCTCACAGTTCAGGGCCTGGGGCACAGGGAGGTTAAGTGACGTAGCCAGGATTCATCATTAATTAGTAGTTAGTAAGGAGTGGACTAGGCTTGTTGGACCTTCAAGCCCAGAGTGATGATAGTGGTGGCAGCAAGAATCTAACGATGGTAGTTAACACTCACTGCATACTCAGTAAGCACCAGATACTGCACTAAGCATTATTTCAGTTAATTCTCAACACATGCAAGTCTGTCCTGTTTTATCCCCACCTCACAGAAGAGGACGCTGGGGAATGGTTAAGGGATTGAAGCCCTTTACCAGTGGGTGAAGGTTTGCTCCCAGGCAGCCTTAAAGCAAAGCCTGTGCTCCTAACCACTGCCCTTTTCCGGGTGTCTTTTCCTGGAAGGGCAGAGTGAGGGAAGGCGGGTCTGGAGAGGCAGACTGATAGGCCCCAGACCCCGGAGGGCCTTGTGTGCAGCACACAGGCCCACAGGCCACGAAGCATGGCAGTCATGGAGTCGGGCTGCCCGCTGCAGGGCCCACGGCTGCAGTGGGGGCCTGCTTTGGAAGGGCGGCCCCAGGATCTCTTCCACGAGTCCAGCTGGGGTCCAGTGTCCTTGAGTTCCACTCTTCTCCTCTAACTAGACTGTCAGGATCTGCTGGGGTGCGGGCTGTGCCGTCTGCTTCGCCGTGGTCTCTTCAGTGGCTGCTGAGCTCTTAGGGTCACATCACGATCTAGTGATGGAATGACTGCAAGGTGGAAGAAACCAGCCTCACTGCTCAGGCTTCCCTGGGTTGCCTTGGTCCCGGCCAGAGCAGCCTCTGTCCGTTGAGCCTCGTGCTTCCTGAGCTCGGCACCTTAGCTCACGAGCCTGCTCCTCCAGCCTCCCCATTTCAGTAACTGCGGCACCAGTGTGATGGTTAATTTTATGTACCAACTTGACTGGGCCACAGGGTGCCCAGATATTTGGTCAATCATTATTCTGGATGTTTCTCCAAGGGTGTTTTTGGATGAGATTAACATTTCAATTGGTAGAGTAAAGCAGATTGCCCTCCGTAATGTGGGTGGGCCCCATCCAACCAGCTGAAGGCCTGAGTAGAACAAAAGGACGGACCCTTCCCTAAGTAAAAAAAATTCTCCAGCAGACTTCTTTGGGCTTTATCTGCACCGTCGGCTCTCCCGGGTCCCAAGCCTGCCCACCCACACTGCAGATCTGTACTGCGGCCCCCATAATTGCATGAGCCAATTCCTTAAAATAAATCTCTTTCTCTCTCTCTCTCTATATATACACATTCTATGAATTCTGTTTCTCTAGAGAAGCCTGACTAATACAATTGTCCTCCCAGCTGCTCAAGCAGAAACAGAGGCGTCGTCCTCTCTCATTACCTACAGCACTGAATCAGTCACCAAGTCCTGTGGCTATCACTTCTCAAAGCGCTCCTGTGCCCATCCACTTCTCATCACATCACTGACACCTCCTAGGCCAGGGCAGCAGCCCCTCCCCCTGGGTGGCAGCAGCACTCACTAATTGGTCTCTGAGCTAGTCCTGCCCCTTCTCCACCCAATGTTCACACAGCAGCCAGAGTAGTTCTTACAAAGGCACATCTCACCCTGTCACTCAGCTGTTAAATCCCTTCAAAGGCATCCCATGGATCTCAGGATAAAGCTGTGATATCAGTTAGGTTTTGCTGCCTAACAAATGATGCCAAACATAGATACTAACAGGCATGTATGGCTTATGATTGGTAACTTAGTCTGGACTCACCAGGGTGGTTCTTCTGGACTTGTCTGGGCTGACTCATGATTCTAGGGTCAGCTGGGAACTGGCTGGTCTAGGAGGGACTCAGCTTGGATGGCTGGGCTTTGTTCCACATAATCTCTCATGCTTCAGGATCTGGGAAGTGTTCTAAGAGAAAGAGAGTAGAGGCTCAAGGCATCTAGAGGCCCAGGCTCAGAACTGGCATATCGCTTCCTCTGCATTCTGTTGGCTCAATCAAGAGAAAAGTCCAGGTCAGATTCAAGGGGTGGGGAGGTGGATTCCAGTTCTTTTTTTTTTTTTTTGTGGTATGTGGGCCTCTCACTGTTGTGGCCTCTCCCGTTGCGGAGCACAGGCTCCGGATGTGCAGGCTCAGCGGCCATGGCTCACGGGCCCAGCCCCTCCGCGGCATGTGGGATCTTCCCAGACCGGGGCATGAACCCGTGTCCCCTGCATCAGCAGGCGGACTCTCAACCACTGCGCCACCAGGGAAGCCCGGATTCCACTTCTTGATGGGAGGAGCTGCAAAATCAGATTGCAAAGGGGCTAGACTCTGGTAGGGGAATAACTGTAGCCACTTTTGCAACTGACCACAGCCCCAAACCCTTACCCTGGCCTATACAGTTCTTTGGGATTTGGTCCCTGTCCTCTCCTTCTTGGCATTCCAGCCCCAAAGGCCTCCTTTCAGTCCCTTGAACCTGCCCAGCTCTTCCCACTCCCGAGACTACACACATGCTGATCCTTTTGCCTGAAATGCCATTCCTTCATTCAGCTGGACAATTGGTCGTCATCTTTCAGGTCTCAGCTCAAATGTTGCTTTTTTGGGAAAATCTTCATTGACTAATCTGGACTAAGTAGATCAGGTTCTCCAGTTATAAATTCGCAGTGTACATCATTCTTTTCTCACAGCAGTTGGAATTAAATAATTATTATTTTGAATGTTTGTGTCATATCTGTTTTCTCCTAGACTGTAAACTCCATGGACTTCAATTAATTAACTCATCTGTTTACCGAATGTTTATTGAATACCGATTCTGTGCTAGGCATTGTGCTGAGGTGCTGGGGATATGGGTGGTGAAAAAATAGACCCAGTTCCTTTCTCAGGGAATTTGTAATCAGATGGGGACACCAACATTAAGAAGTAATTACCAAAGCAAAAGTAAAATTGCAGTGGAGATAGTTCTACAAAGAAGGGTTACATAGTGCCATGGGGCAATTTGACAGGTAGGAGGGCAGGGAAGGTTTTGCTGTGGGCTGAGATGTGGAAAGTAAGTGTCAGTTAGGCAGAGGTGGAGGGTGGAGTGGGTGGAGTGAGACAGCTGTGACCCCACTTCTGGTGGGAGGGAGAATGTGGGGTACAAAGGACTGACAAGGGAGGCTGGAGGGCAGAGACAGAGGGCCAGACATTGTTACAGCACAAGCTTTGGGAGTTAGACTGGGTGTTCTCTGCTGGGTTGGGGGATACCATGAACTTGGCTTTGAACATGATGAGTTTAGGGTAACTTGGAGATATTCAAAGGTTTCTCTAGAGCAGGCAGTTTTACAGGTTTGGAGTTCAGAGGAGGGGTCTGAGCTGAAGATATATGTGGGGTGGTCATAACTAAGCTGCAGTCATACATAAGACCTTCTATGGGGTGGCATATGAAGGGTGGCAGCTCTTCGTTTTTTTTTTTTTTTTTTTTTTGGGGTATGCGGGCCTCTCACTGTTGTGGCCTCTCCCGTTGTGGAGCACAGGCTCCAGACGCGCAGGCTCAGCGGCCATGGCTCACGGGCCTAGTTGCTCTGCGGCATGTGGGATCTTCCCGGACCGGGGCACGAACCCATGTCCCCTGCATCGGCAGGCGGACTCTTAACCACTGTGCCACCAGGGAAGCCCAGCTGTTCATTTTTTGTGTGCCTTGGATTCCTTTGGTAGTCTGGGAGTGCCTATGATTTTAAACGTGTGAGATAAAATGTATAAGATAACAATGGAAACCAATTATGTTGAAATACAGTTATCAAAATACTAAAAATAAATTTGTGACATAGAAGTATAGATATTTCTTTATCAACTCATTAAATAACAATACCCAGTGGCAGTTCTAATAATTACTATAATTGTAAAGTAGTGATGCATACAGATTTCGAGAAGTCTGCTACAGCTGTTGTGTGGGATGAAGATCCCTGGAATTTTTCTTGGGGACGAGGTGACAGGTTCTGCTAATACTGCTGTGGTTTGTTGTTTGCATTCATAATTGAAGGAATTGCTAAATGTCAGTAAGAGGAAAGTGAAAAAGAAGATGCAGTTTTTTTCACATCCAAGTTCACTGACCCCCTAGGGGCCTGGGGACCCCAGGTTAAGACCCTTGGTCTAAATGAAGAGGAAGAGAGTGCTTAGGATGCTAGGATAGGGTCTTGGGCCAAGCAGAGGAGGATAAGGCTGAGAAGGGCTGGAAGGGAGACCTGGCAGGTAGGTGGGAAAATGAGTTTTGTCTGTAAAATCCATGGAAAACCAGTGATCCATGAAGGGGGTGGTCAGTTATGTCAAATGCTGGAAGTTCCATGACGTAAGGACTGATAAATGTCTGTTGGATTTGGTGGCTTTGCAGGGAATATTTGTCTTGCTTATTGCTTAATTCCTGGTGCATTTCAGGGCTCATGGTGGGCATTCAGTATTTGTTGAAGGGGAGGATGAGTTGCTATCTCTCCTCATCAGGTCCTGTGGGAACTTGTCTGCCTGATGGAACAGTCAGTGGAGCCTGCAGACACTTCCTGAAATCGATTTCCTGACCAAGGGTACTATCGACAGGGATCAATGAACCCCCAGAGTTTTGGAGGCTCTCATCTGTGAGCCACGCCCTTGGGATGGAAGATAAAGTGGCCCCTCCCCATCCAGGATGGTTGGGTTTCAGGCCCTGGCCCTCAGGATGGCCCTCACTCTGCCCTGTCCACAGCCACCAGGTTCTCCCATAGAGTTACTGATACTCAGAGCTGGATGTCACCCAGTGGAGGTGACTTCCTCTGAGGACTCACCTTCGTCTCTGCATTCTCTGCTAGTGCCTGGTGGCCGCGGGGTGGACCCCTGTTTTTGAGAGGTGCTCTGTGTGTGCTGGGAGGTCTGGATTATCACTGCAGATCTCAAGGCATTTGTCCAGTCTCCCCACTCGACGGCATCTTCCTGTGAAGTGGGTCACTTCTGCTCCAGTGCTATGGGGTGAGGGAACCTCACTGAGTCGTGCAGGGTCACCGTAAGTGAAGTGGCCGTTTTGAGTTTCTGTCAGGAAGGTTTTGCTTGTAGATCTGAACTGTTTAAAACAGCAGAACAGCCTAAGATGGTGGCTGTGCCAGTGGAGGCAAGAACTTGGCAATGAGAATAACACAGCTTGGGATTTGGTAAGGATTTAACACTCATTCAGTTCAGGGGTTTCAAGCTGTGCTCCAGCGATCCCAGAGGGCTCCAGGATGGGGATAAGAGAGACCCACCAGGTGGGACTCAGGACCTGCACGACCCACTGGAGCATCTCCCTTATATATTGGAACATCTCTTATATACACTGAGCACCTCTACAATCTCATTGGTCTCAAGAGAGAATTCTGCTGCTCAAAATTTTGAAAATCACTGATTTAGTCCAACTCCCTTATTTGATACAAAAGGCGACTTAAGCCCAAAGAGATAGAAGGGTGAGCCCAAGGTCATGTAGATAGTTGGCAGCAGAGCTAGAACTGGAACTCAGGTCACACAGATAGTCTTTTTTTTTTTTTTAACATCTTTATTGGAGTATAATTGCTTTACAATGGTGTGTTAGTTTCTGCTTTATAACAAAGTGAATAGCTATACATATACATACATCCCCATATCTCCTCCCTCTTGTGTCTCCCTCCCACCCTCCCTATCCCACCCTTCTAGGAGGTCACAAAGCACTGAGCTGATCTCCTTGTGCCAAGTGTCCATCGATAGATGAATGGATAAAGAAGATGTGGCACATATAGTCTTTTTTGTGGTTTGATTACATAAATACTTATGAAGTCATACATGTTACCATTTATTTGTGTATGTAGACACCATGCTTATACACGCATCGTTTCTCCTAACTGCACGCCCCCATGGTGAGTTTGTTTGCTCTGAAAGGTGTTTGGGGAAGGGTGCTTAGGAGTCTTAAAATCTGGAAGCTCTTTTTGACTTTTCTGGCTGAAGAAGCACAAGGTAGATTGAGCAGATCTATGAAGATGTCGAGTGTTTTCCACATACAGAGAAAAGAACCCCCAAAGAAAATGGTCCAACGAGGTTAATAAAGGTCCAGCATTCCTTGGAGACCTGGGACATTAATCTGCCAGCTAAAACCTCAGAGGGGTTAATGGAAATTGTGAAGCAGTAGCTCTGCATATTGAAAAGTCTAAAAGTAGCTCCGGAGCCACCTCCTGCACCTGGGATAGCCTCCATACTACTTTCAGCTGCTTTGTGCCAGGCTGGCCCAACCTGGATTTCTTCGAGCTACATCCAGAAAACCCCTGCAGTGCCCTCAGCCATGAGCAAAAGAGTGGGGGGAGCTAGATGGAATGTGCCTGGTTATGAATTATGTGCCAAATCCCTTCCCACAGCAAGGGGGCTGTGCCTGTGTGTGTGTGTGTGTGTGTGAGAGAGAGAGAGAGAGGGAGGGAGGGAGGGAGGGAGGGAGTTTCAATGTGTGTGGTATCTCAGTTGGACTAGAGCATACAGGCATCCTAAGTCTTAGAAGCCTATTTTTTTTAATCTTCATGAGCCTAGGGCTTGTCTCGTTCAAGCCCCTTATTTTTCACACCAGGACCTTCTAGACCAGAGAGGGCTTATGGAGTTGACCCCCTTCCTCTGTGCTTCTGTAGCGTCCTGTCCTGCTCCATCAAAGCCCATCTCAGCTGGTACCTGTCTGTCTCCCACGAGTCTTGATAGTGGGCACTCTGTCTCATTCAACTTTGATGCCCAGTGCCTGGCGGAGGGTCTTGGCACATTGGAGGTGTTCAGGAAATTTTTGTTTTTGTTTTTAATTAATTAATTAATTTTTGGCTGTGTTGGGTCTTCGTTGCTGCACGCGGGCTTTCTCTACTTGTGGTAGGGGGGCTACTCTTCATTGTGGTGTGTGGGCTTCTCCTTGCTGTGGCTTCTCTTGTTGCAGAGCACAGGCTCTAGGTGTGCGGGCTTCAGTAGTTGTGGCACGTGGGCTCATTAGTTGTGGCTCGCGGGCTCTAGAGCGCAGACTCAGTAGTTGTGGTGCACGGGCTTAGTTGCTTTGTGGCATGTGGGATCTTCCTGGAGCAGGGCTCCAACCTGTGTCCCCTGCCTTTGCAGGCGGATTCTTAACCACTGTGCCACCAGGGAGGCCCCAGGAAATTTTTGTTGATGGATTGATTGACTGAATGAGTAAATGAATGAATGAATGAATGAGTGAGATTTCTTAGGAGAAATATTCTAAGAGTCAGATTTTCTACAAGGAGAGGCAGAGAGGTCATGGGAAAAGTTTTTGAGCTGAAGCCAAGCGCTACTTCCTTTTTACAAATTAAGAAACAATAATGGGGACTTCCCTGGTGGTCCAGTGGTTAAGACTTCACCTTCCAATGCAGGTGGGGTTTGATCCCTGGTCAGAGAGCTAAGATCCCACATGCCTAGTGGCCAAAAAACTAAAAAACATAAAACAGAAGCAATATTGTAACAAAGTCAATAAAGATTTAAAAAATGGTCCACATCAAAAAAATCTTAAAAGAAAGGAACAATAATGCTTTTCATTTCTATAACATTTATGATTTCAAAAAATGTTCATTTGATCCTCCTGATAACTTGTGAGAAAGACTGGAGGTGTTTGTTACCCATACTGTATGGATGAGGAAGGTGAGGCCCTGGGAGAATCAACGCTTCCTCAGGGCCACACAGTTGCTGAGAGGCCAGGGTTAAGTCCTCTAGGCATCAGCCAGAGCCTTGTTCTAGAAGCAGGTGTCCTGTTGGATTGTCTTAGAAAACCTTGCAGGAAATCTCTGAGTGAGAGAAATCATGGCCAGGCATTTGGTGAAAGAAAACCAGAGTTAGCATCTGTTTAGTGCTTTCCAGACCCTTTGATGTGCTTTCTCACAGATCATCTTGTTGGTCCCCTCTATGCCCCTGAGATGTGTCACTCACATTGTGTAGGCAAGGCAACAGGATCAAAGCCATTGATTTGCTCCGGTCCGCTCACGGATAAGTGATGGCATTGGAGCTGGGCCCAGGTCCTCAGTCATCCGAGCCCCAGCTCCAGCATCTGTAGGCCAGGCATCAGCCCAGAGATTGACAGGGCAGGTTTGAGAGCTAGAAGATCTCATAATCTAAGGAACCTGGGTCCCGCACACAAGGTGGTGGGCACTCCCGGTTTAAAGGCTGTGGTGCTGGGAGACTGGTGGGCAGGTTTAGAACCAGAGGAGAGAGGGAAGTTGAGAGAGGAAAAATCCTGCAGAAGATGGAAAAGTGAGCAAAACCAGAGGGACAGGAAAGAAATCAGGGATTATACCAGCTGGACATGGGTGGGAAAGAATGATGTAAGTTAAACGCATGTAGACAAACAGAACATAGAGTTCTCCCTCTGAAATGCCTTTCAGTGGCAAAATGTAAAGAGATGTTATTTTTGTGTTGGTGACATTTTAGGCTTCAGCTACTTGTAATTGAAAATGAAAAGAGAAAATCCCAAAGCAGCCTAATTTATTCGTTATCGAGTTAAGGAAAATGACAGAGGAAGGACACGGCACTTAGCTGCTAATTGCCATTCTTTGACAACCCACCAAGACCATCCTCAGCTTATTTCAAATAGGAATGTTCTTAACTCCTTATTTCTATCACTGACATCACTGCTGAGGGAAAGGTGGTGAGAAAAGACCACAGAAACACATCAGGAACCATGAATCACAGCAAGGTGAAGAAAATTAACAGTGTCACAGAGAGGCGGCCCTGGACAGAATGTACAGCCCCTTCGGAATAAGGGATGGGGGCCCTGGTGGGGCTTCCTGGCCTTTGAGTCCCCTCTGTTCCCCAGATGGCAAGCAGAGCTCCCTCCAGACCTCAGCCCTGCAATCTGCTTCTTCTCTTTGTTTTAGGTTTTGGCTGATCTTGGATGTAATTTTGTCTTCTAGGATTTCCGATAAATCTCTGAGCAGGAAATAATATAATTTTTTTCCTTTCTCCTCCGTGAAAGGAGGGCAGGACCTTACAATAAGTTTCTTTGTGAAGGAGGATGGATTGAGATGTTTGGAGGGTAGGAAGGAATTAAAGGAGGATTGTAAGTAAAAGGAGCTTGGTAGTGCTTGACGAGTGAATCCCAAACTATCCTGAATAGCTGCTACGGTCAAGTTCCCGTCCCCCAAACCCTAACCATGCATTTCAGCTGCATCCCTACCGCCTCCTCCTCCACCAAGAAATATTCCCAAACCTTCACGTGTCAAATATATAATTTTCAAAATGCTAAAAATGCCACTCAAACAAATATAGAATGAAAATGTGTCAAAGATTTGTTGAACTCCTTAATTATTGAGGGGACCGAAGGATGTTAAGGATGTTCCCAAGAGAGGGTGGTGACCTTGAGGTCTAAGTCTTCCCGGGCAAGGGCCCTCCTTGGCTCTACAAGGCCCCGCAGTGTGGCCGCAGCTTTTGTCTTTGGCTGTCTTGACCCCTGAGGAGGGGACAGCTGGATGAGGCAGCATCACCCCATCTCCAGGGTGCAGAGAGCTGCCGGCACCCAGCTATTCTGTTGTTAGATTTTTAAAGGAGCACTCGCTTCCCCTCATAGCTCTGTGTTGGTTGTCACGTACAGGATGTAACAAATTCTTCCAAGAGGCAGATGAGGCTGTTCTCTTTGGAAACTGAGTTGAATGGGATTGATTTTTAGGTGGCAGCTCTTTCTCAGGCAGGTTTAAGGTAAAAACGGTCAAGAGATGCGATTGTGAGGAATTTTGAAATCGGACTCGACTTTGCCTTGCAAAGACTGTTTTGGAGGCTCACTTGATTCATCTGAACACGTAGTAGGTGCAGAACAGTGTCTGCTGAATGCATCATCTCAAGACGGTCCCCTTTTCCAGGAGAGGGTGTAGAAGGGCTGGTAGGAAGTGGGGAGGTGTCGTGCTCATTGCTGAGAGCGATTTCTTGCCCTCTAGCCCCCATTTCATATTCCACCTCTTTTCAGAAGATGAATTCGAGAGTATTGCCTCCTATTTCCTCCTCTTTGTGATGACATCACTGTCATGATCCTCATGGTTGGCAGTTTTTGGTGACTCACCACTTTGCTATTTTGGTGGCTGTACATTTCAGGAGATAATTGCCTTCCCCTCCCCCTGAGCACCACACCTGCTCACATTTGGAGACTTCCAGAATGACAGCACCTTGCCAGGCAGCGGCTCCCTGAGCCTGGTGGTGGGAGTGAGAGTAATTATGAATGAAGGAGGGAAGTGACACAGTGGGTGAAAAGACAGGCCTGCTCCCCCAGCTGGGAGCTGTCAGTCCTGACATCACCCCGAGGCTCAGCTCTTCTTATTCATGAGGAAAAGAGGGAAACTGCCTGGGAATGAAGGCTGCTCCCCTGAGACCAAGCTCTGCGTGGGTGCTCCAAGTGTTGAAATTCTCCTGAGAGAGAGGGGGCTTCTGAGGAAAACTTCCAGAGCATGGTGTTCTGGGATTTTCTTCTTAATGGGAAAGAGGGTTCCTATCCTTTCTGAGAAATCCCCTCGTTTCTTCTGAGGGAGCCCAGGTCTCTCAATAGGCCATGTTCAAGTTGGCTTGGTAAACCGAGATTCTGGCTCAAACGTGCTTCCTTTCTGACCCATCCTGCTTTAAGAGACAGTAAGTGACCCCAAGTGACCCCTGCTGCCCCCGAATCCCTTGTAATAATCTTCTCTAGGGGCCAAAAGGTAACTTTAAATATACCTGCTCATGGTATATCTTTCATGATGATTTAAAATTCTTTTTTTTCTTTTATTGAAGTATACTTGATTTACAACGTAATGTTAGTTTCAGGTATACAGCAAAATGATTGAGTTATACATATATATCTATTCTTTTTCAGATTCTTTTTTTTTTTGACATCTTCATTGGAGTATAATTGCTTTACAATGGTGTGTTAGTTTCTGCTTTATAACAAAGTGAATCAGTTATACATATACATATGTTCCCATATCTCTTCCCTCTTGTGTCTCCCTCCCTCCCACCCTCCCTATCCCACCCCTCTAGGTGGTCACAAGCACCAAGTTGATCTCCCTGTGTCATGTGGCTGCTTCCCACTAGCTATCTACCTTACGGTTTGGTAGTGTATATAAGTCCATGCCACTCTCTCACTTTGTCACAGCTCACCCTTCCCCCTCCCCATATCCTCAAGTCCATTCTCTAGTAGGTCTGTGTCTTTATTCCCGTCTTACCCCTAGGTTCTTCATGACTTTTCATTTTTTCTTAGATTCCATATATATGTGTCAGGATACGGTATTTATTTTTCACTTTCTGACTTACTTCACTCTGTATGACAGACTCTAGGTCCATCCACCTCACTACAAATAACTCAATTTCGTTTCTTTTTATGGCTGAGTAATATTCCATTGTATATATGTGCCACTTCTTCTTTATCCATTTGTCTGATGATGGACACTTAGGTTGCTTCCATCTCCTGGCTATTGTAAATAGAGCTGCAATGAACATTTTGGTACATGACTCTTTTTGAATTATGTTTTTCTCAGGGTATATGCCCAGTAGTGGGATTGCTGGGTTGTATGGTAGTTCTATTTGTAGTTTTTTAAGGAACCTCCATACTGTTCTCCATAGTGACTGAACCAATTCCCATTCCCACCAGCAGTGCAAGAGAGTTCCCTTTTCTCCACACCCTCTCCAGCGTTTATTGTTTCTAGATTTTTTGATGGCCATTCTGACTGGTGTGAGATGATATCTCATTGTAGTTTTGATTTGCATTTCTCTAATGATTAATGATGTTGAGCATTCTTTCATGTGTTTGTTGGTAGTCTGTATATCTTCTTTGGAGAAATGTCTATTTAAGTCTTCTGCCCATTTTTGGATTGGGTTGTTTGCTTTTTTGTTTTTGAGCTGCATGAGCTGCTTGTAAATTCTGGAGATTAATCCTTTGTCAGTTGCTTCATTTGAAAGTATTTTCTCCCATTCTGAGGGTTGACTTTTGGTCTTGTTTATGCTTTCCTTTGCTGTGCAAAAGCTTTGCAGTTTCATTAGGCCCCATTTGTTTATTTTTATTTCCGTTTCTCTAGGAGGTGGGTCAAAAAGGATCTTGCTGTGATTTATGTCATAGAGTGTTCTGCCTATGTTATCCTCTAAGAGTTTGATAGTTTCTGGCCTTACATTTAGGTCTTTAATCCATTTTGAGCTTATTTTTGTGTATGGAATTAGGGAGTGAACTAATCTCATACTTTTACATGTACCTGTCCAGTTTTCCCAGCACCACTTATTGAAGAGGCTTTCCTTTCTCCATTGTACATTCCTGCCTCCTTTATCAAAGATAAGGTGACCATATATGCGTGGGTTTATCTCTGGGCTTTCTATCCCGTTCCATTGATCTGTCTTTCTGTTTTTGTGCCAGCATAATACTGTCTTGATTACTGTAGCTTTGTAGTATAGTCTGAAGTCAAGGAGCCTGATTCCTCCAGCTCAGTTTTTCGTTCTCAAGATTGCTTTGGCTATTCGGAGTCTTTTGTGTTTCCATACAACTTGTGAAATTTTTTGTTTTAGTTCTGTGAAAATGCCAGTGTTAGTTTGATAGGGATTGCATTGAATCTGTAGATTACTTTGAGTAGTAGAGTCATTTTCACAATGTTGATTCTTCCAATCCAAGAACGTGGTATATCTCTCCGTTTATTTGTATCATCTTTAATTTCTTTCGTCAGTGTCTTATAATTTTCTGCATACAGGTCTTTTGTCTCCTTAGGTAGATTTATTCCTAGATATTTTATTCTTTTTGTTGCAGTGGTAAATGGGAGTGTTTTTTTAATTTCATTTTCAGATTTTTTATCATTAGTGTATAGGAATGCAAGAGATTTCTGTGCATTAATTTTGTATCCTGCTACTTTACCAAATTCATTGGTTAGCTCTAGTAGTTTTTTGGTAGCATCTTTGGGATTCTTTATATATAGTATCATGTCACCTGCAAACAGTGACAGCTTTACTTCTTCTTTTCCGATTTGGATTCCTTTTATTTAGTTTTCTTCTCTGATTGTTGCAGCTAAAACTTCCAAAACTATGTTGAATAAGAGTGGTGAGAGTGGGCAACCTTGTCTTGTTCCTGATCTTAGTGGAAGTGCTTTCAGTTTTTCACCATTGAGGACGATGTTGGCTGTGGGTTTTTCATATATGGCCTTTATTATGTGGAGGAAAGTTCCCTCTATGCCTACTTTCTGCAGGGTTTTTATCAGAAATGGGTGTTGAATTTTGTCAGAAGCTTTCTCTGCATCTATTGAGATGATCATATGGTTTTTCCCCTTCAATTTGTTAATATGGTGTATCACGTTGATTGATTTGCATATATTGAAGAATCCTTGCATTCCTGGAATAAACCCCTCTTGATCATGGTGCATGATCCTTTTAATGTGCCGTTGGATTCTGTTTGCTAGCATTTTGTTGAGGATTTTGGCATCTGTGTTGATCAGCGATACTGGCCTATAGTTTTCTTCGTTTGTGACATCTTTGTCTGGTTTTGGTATCAGGGTGATGGTGGCCTCATAGAATGAGTTTGGGAGTGTTCCTTCCTCTGCTATATTTTGGAAGAGTTTGAGAAGGGTAGATGTTAGCTCTTCTCTAAATGTTTCATAGAATTCACCTGTGAAGCTATCTGGTCATGGGCTTTTGTTTGTTGGAAGATTTTTAATCACAGGTTCAATTTCAGTGTTTGTGACTGGTCTGTTCATATTTTCTCTTTCTTCCTGATTCAGTCTTGGCAGGTTGTGCATTTCTAAGAATTTGTCCATTTCTTCCAGGTTGTCCATTTTATTGGCATATAGTTGCTTGTATTAATCTCTCATGATCTTTTGTATTTCTGCAGTGACAGTTGTTACTTCTCCTTTTTCATTTCTAATTCTGTTATTTTGAGTCTTCTCTCTTTTTTTCTTGATGAGTCTGGCTAATGGTTTATCAATTTTGTCTATTTTCTCAAAGAACCAGCTTGTAGTTTTATTGATCTTTGCTATCCTTCATTTCTTTTTCATTTATTTCAGATCTGATTTTTATGATTTCTTTCCTTCTGCTAACGTTGGGGTTTTTTGGTTCTTTTTTTTCTAATTGCTTTAGGTGCATGGTTAGGTTGTTTATTTGAGATGTTTCCTGTTTCTTAAGGTAGGATTGTATGGCTATGAACTTCCCTCTGCTTTTGCTGCATCCCATAGGTTTTGGGTCGTGTGTCTGTATTGTCATTTGTTTCTAGGTATTTTTTGATTTCCTCTTTGATTTCTTCACTGATCACTTCGTTATTAAGTAGTGTATTGTTTAGCCTCCATGTGTTTGTATTTTTTACGGATCTTTTCCTGTAATTGATATCTAGTCTCATAGCGTTGTCGGAAAAGACACTTGATACAATTTCAATTTTCTTAAATTTACCAAGGCTTGATTTGTGACCCAAGGTATGATCTATCCTGGAGAATGTTCCATGAGCAGTTGAGAAGAATGTGTATTCTGTTGTTTTTGGATGGAATGTCCTATAAATATCAATTAAGTCCACCTTGTTTAATGTATCATTTAAAGCTTGTGTTTCCTTATTTATTTTCATTTTGAATGATCTGTCCATTGGTGAAAGTGGGGTGTTAAAGTCCCCTACTATGAATGTGTTACTGTCGATTTCCCCTTTTATGGCTGTTAGTATTTGCCTTTTATATTGAGGTGCTCCTATGTTGGGCGCATAAATATTTACAATTGTTATATCTTCTTCTTGGATCGATCTGTTGATCGTTATGTAGTGTCCTTCTTTGTCTCTTCTAATAGTCTTTATGTTAAAGTCTATTCTGTCTGATAGGAGAATTGCTACTCCAGCTTTCTTTTGGTTTCCATTTGCATGGGATATCTTTTTCCATCCCCTTACTTTCAGTCTGTATGTGTCTCTAGGTCTGAAGTGGGTCTCTTGTAGACAGCATATATATGGGTCTTGTTTCTGTATCTATTCAGCACGTCTGTGTCTTTTGCTTGGAGCATTGAATCCATTTACATTTAAGGTAATTATCGATATGTATGTTCCTATTCCCATTTTCTTAATTGTTTTGGGTTTATTATTGTAGGTCTTTTACTTCTCTTATGTTTTTGCCTAGAGAAGTTCCTTTAGCGCTTGTTGTAAAGCTTGTTTGGTGGTGCTGAACTCTCTCAGCTTTTGCTTGTCTGTAAAGGTTTTAATTTCTCCATCAAATCTGAATGAGATCCTTGCTGGGTAGAGTAATCTTGGCTGTAGGTTCTTCTCCTTCATCACTTTAAATATGTCCTGCCACTCCCTTCTGGCTTGCAGAGTTTCTGCTGAAAGATCAGCTGTTAACCTTATGGGGATTCCCTTGTGTGTTATTTGTTGTTTTTCCCTTGCTGCTTTTATTATGTTTTCTTTGTATTTAATTTTTGACAGTTTGATTAATGTGTCTTGGTGTGTTTCTCCTTGGGTTTATCCTGTATGGGACTCTCTGTGCTTCCTGGACTTGATTAACTATTTCCTTTCCCATATTAGGGAAGTTTTCAACTCTAATCTCTTCAAATATTTTCAGTCCCTTTCTTTTTCTCTTCTTCTTCTGGGACCCCTGTAGTTCAAATGTTGGTGCGTTTAATGTTGTCCCAGAGTTCTCTGAGAGTGTCCTCAGTTCTTTTCATTCTTTTTTCTTTATTCTGCTCTGCAGTAGTTATTTCCACTATTTTATCTTCCAGGTCACTTATCCGTTCTTCTGCCTCAGTTATTCTGCTGTTGATCCCTTCTAGAGTATTTTTAATTTCATGTATTGTGTTGTTCATCATTGCTTGTTTCCTCTTTAGTTTTTCTAGGTCCTTGTTAAATGTTTCTTGCATTTTCTCTATTATATTTCCAAGATTTTGGATCATGTTTACTATCATTATTCTGAATTCTTTTTCAGGTAGAAGGCCTATTTCCTCTTCATTTGTTAGGTCTGGTGGATTTTTATCTTGCTCCTTCATCTGCTGTGTGTTTTTCTGTCTTTTCATTTTGCTTATCATACTGTGTATGGGGTCTCCTTTTTGCAGGCTGCAGGTTTGTCGTTCCCATTGTTTTTGGTGTCTGTCCCCAGTGGCTAAAGTTGTTCAGTGGGTTGTGTAGGCTTCCTGGTGGAGGGGACTAGTGCCTGTGTTCTGGTGGATGAGGCTGGATCTTGTCTTTCTGGTGGGCAGGTCCACGTGTGGTGGTGTGTTTTGGGGTGTCTGTGGCCTTATTATGATTTTAGGCAGCCTCTCTGCTAATGGGTGGGGTTGTGTTCCTGTCTTGCTAGTTGTTTGGCATAGGGTGTCCAGCACTGTAGCTTGCTGGTCGTTGAGTGAAGCTGGGTGCTGGTGTTGAGATGGAGATCTCTGGGAGATTTTCACCATTTGATATTACATGGAGCTGGGAGGTCTCTTGTGGACCAGTGTCCTGAAGTTGGCTCTCCCACCGCAGAGCCACAGCACTGACTCCTGGCTGGAGCACCAAGAGCCTTTTATCCACACGGCTCAGAATAAAAGGGAGAAACAGTAGAAAGAAATAAAGAAAGAGGATAAAATAAAATAAAGAAAGATAAAATAAAGTTATTAAAATAAAAAATAATTATTAAGATAAAATTTTTTAAAGTAAAAAAAAAACAAACGGACGGACAGAACCCTAGGACAAATGGTGAAAGCAAAGCTATACAGACAAAATCTCACACAGAAGCATACACATACACACTCACAAAAAGAGGAAAAGGGGAAAAAAATAATATATCTTGCTCTCAACATCCACCTCCTCAATTTGGTATGATTCGGTGTCTATTCAGGTATTCCACCGATGCAGGATACATCAAGTTGATTGTGGAGATTTAATCCGCTGCTCCTGAGGCTGCTGGGAGAAATTTCCCTTTCTCTTCTTTGTTAGCACAGCTCCGGGGTTCAGCTTCGGATTTGGCCCTGCCTCTGCGTGTAGGTTGCCGGAGGGCGTCTGTTCTTCGCTCAGACAGGACAGGGTTAAAGGAGCAGCTGTTTAGGGGCTCTGGCTCACTCAGGCGGAGGGGTGGGGGGAGGGAGGGGCACGGAGTGTGCGCGGGGTGAGCCTGCGGCGGCAGAGGCCAGCGTGACGTTGTACCAGCCTGAGGCGGGCCGTGCGTTCTCCTGGGGAAGTTTCCCTGGATCACAGGACCCTGGCGGTGGCGGGCTGCACAGGCTCCCCTGAGGGGAGGTGTGGATAGTGACCTGTGCTCGCACACAGGCTTCTTGGTGGCTGCAACAGCGGCCTTAGCGTCTCATGCCCGTCCCTTGGGTCCGAGCTGATAGCCGTGGCTCGCGCCCATCTCTGGAGTTCCTTTAAGCAGCGCTCTTAATCCCCTCTCCTAGGTACTTGGGGAGTTTCTTGCCTTTTGGGAGGTCTGAGGTCTTCTGCCAGCGTTCAGTGGTGGTTCTGTAGGAGTTGTTCCACGTTTAGATGTATTCTGATGTATCTGTGGGGAGGAAGATGATCTCCGTGTCTTACTCTTCCGCCATCTTCCCCCTCCTTTCCCAGATTCTTTTTGATTATAGGTTATTACAAGATATTGAATATAGTTCCCTGCACTACACGGTAGTTGTTTAACACTTTTTAAAATTTTACTTATTTTTTTATACCACTGGTTCTTATTAGTCATCAGTTTTATACACATCAGTGTATACATGTCGATCCCAATTGACCAATTCATCACACCACCATCCCCACCCCCCCCGCGGCTTGCCCCCCTTGGTGTCCAGACGTTTATTTTTTACATCTGTGTCTCAGTTTCTGCCCTGCAAACCTGTTCATCCGTACCATTTTTCTAGGTTCCACATACATGCGTTAATATACGATATTTGTTTTTCTCTTTCTGAATTACTTCACTCTGTATGACAGTCTCTAGATCCATCCACGTCTCAACAAGTGACCCAATTTCGTCCACATCTCAACAAGTGACCCAATTTCGTTCCTTTTTATGGCTGAGTGATATTCCATTGTATGTATATACCACATCTTCTTTATCCATTCGTCTGTCGATGGGCACTTAGGTTGCTTCCATGACCTGGCTGTTGTGCTGTAGTGCTGCAGTGAACATTGGGGTGCATGTGTCTTTTTGAATTATGGTTTTCTCTGGGTATATGCCTAGTAGTGGGATTTCTGGATATGGTAATTCTATTTTTAGTTTAAGGAACCTCCATACTGTTCTCCATGTGGCTGTATCGATTTACATTCCCACCAACAGTGCAAGAGGGTTCCCCTTTCTCCACACCCTCTCCAGCATTTGTTGTTTGTAGATTTTCTGATGATGCCCATTCTAACTGGTGTGAGTTGAGGTGATACCTCATTGTAGTTTTGATTTGCATTTCTCTAATAGTGATGTTGAGCAGCTTTTCATGTGCTTCTTGGCCATATGTATGTCTTCTTTGGAGAAATGTCTATTTTGGTCTTCTGCCCATTTTTGGATTGGGTTGTTTGTTTCTTTAATATTGAGCTGCATGAGCTGTTTATATATTTTGGAGATCAATTCTTTGTCCGTTGATTCATTTGCAAATATTTTCTCCCATTCTGAGAGTTGTCTTTTCGTCTTGTTTATGGTTTCCTTTGCTGTGCAAAGGCTTTGAAGTTTCATTAGGTCCCATTTGTTTGTTTTTATTTCCGTTACTCTAGGAGGTTGAGTAATGGAAAAAGGAGCTTGCTGTGATTTATGTCAAAGAGTGTTCTTCCTATGTTTTCCTCTAAGAGTTTTACAGTGTCCGGTCTTACATTTAGGTCTCGAATCCATTTTGAGTTTATTTTTGTGTATGGTGTTAGGGAGTGTTCTAATTTCATTCTTTTATATGTAGCTGTCCAGTTTTCCCAGCACCACTTATTGGAGAGACTGTCTTTTCTCCATTGTATATCCTTGCATTGCTTGTCATAGATTAGTTGACCATAGGTGCGTGGGTTTATCTCTGGGTTTTCTATCTTGTTCCATTGATCTATGTTTCTGTTTTTGTGCCAGTACTATATTGTCTTGATTACTGTAGCTTTGTAGTATAGTCTGAAGCCAGGGAGTCTGATTCCTCCCACTCTTTTTTTTTCCCTCAAGACTGCTTTGCCTATTCGGGGTCTTTTGTGTTGCCATACAAATTTTAAGATTTTTTGTTCTAGTTCCGTAAAAAATGCCATTGGTAATTTGATAGGGATTGCATTGAATCTGTAGATTGCTTTGGGTAGTATAGTCATTTTCACAATATTGATTCTTCCAATCCAAGAACATGGTATATCTCTCTATCTGTTGGTATCATCTTTAATTACTTTCATCAGTGTCTTATAGTTT
Source organism: Aethalodelphis obliquidens (assembly GCF_003676395.1). Classification (NCBI taxonomy): domain Eukaryota; kingdom Metazoa; phylum Chordata; class Mammalia; order Artiodactyla; family Delphinidae; genus Aethalodelphis; species Aethalodelphis obliquidens. The sequence goes on from NW_020838006.1 coordinate 6,040,333, forward strand.
TCTGCATACAGGTCTTTTGCCTCCCTAGGTAGGTTTATTTCTAGGTATTTTATTCTTTTTGTTGCAGTGGTAAATTGGAGTGTTTCCTTAATTTCTCTTTCAGAGTTTTCATCATTAGTGTATAGGAATGCAAGAGATTTCAGTGCATTAATTTTGTATCCTGCAACTTTACCAAATTCATTGATTAGCTCTAGTAGTTTTCTGGTGGCATCTTTAGGATTCTCTATGTATAGTATCATATCATCTGCAAAGAGTGACAGTTTTACTTCTTCTTTTCCAATTTGTATTCCTTTTATTTCTTTTTCTTCTCTGATTGCCATGGCTAGGACTTCCAAAACTATGTTGAATAATAGTGGCGAGAGTGGACATTCTTGTCTTGTTCCTGATCTTAGAGGAAAAGCTTTCAGTTTTTCACCATTGAGAATGATGTTTGTTGTGGGTTTGTCATATATGGCCTTTATTATGTTGAGGTAGGTTCCCTCTATGCCCACTTTCTGGAGAGTTTTTATCATAAATTGGTGTTGAATTTTTTCAAAAGCTTTTTCTATATCTATTGAGTTGTTCATATGGTTTTTCTTCTTTAATTTGTTAATATGGTATATCACATTGATTGATTTGCATCTAGTGAAGAATCCTTGCATCCCTGGGATAAATCCCACTTAATCATGGTGTATCATCCTTTTAATGTGTTGTTGGATTCTGTTTTCTAGTATTTTGTTGAGGATTTTTGCATCTATATTCATCAGTGATATTGGTCTGTAATTTTCCTTTTTTGTAGTATTTTTGTCTGGTTTTGGTATCAGGGTGATGGTGGCCTCATAGAATGAGTTTGGGAGTGTTCCTTCTTCTGCAGTTTTTGGAATAGTTTGAGAAGGATGGGTGTTAGCTCTTCTCTAAATGTTTGATAGAATTTACCTGTGAAGCCATCTGTTCCTGGACTTTTGTTTTTTGGAAGAGTATTAATCACAGTTTCAATTTCATTACTTGTGATTGGGCTCTTCATATTTTTTACTTCTTCCTGGTTCAGTCTTGGCAGGTTGTGCATTTCTAAGAATTTGCCCATTTCTTCCAGGTTGTCCATTTTATTGGCATAGAGTTGCTTGTAGTAGTCTCTTAGGATGCTTTGTATTTCTGCGGTGTCCTTTGTAACTTCTCCTTTTTCATTTCTAATTTTATTGATTTGAGTCCTCTCCCTCTTTTTCTTGATGAGTCTGGCTAATGTTTTATCAATTCTGTTTATCTTCTCAAAGAACCAGCTTTTAGTTTTATTCATCTTTGCCCTTGTTTTCTTTGTTTCTATTTCATTTATTTCTGCTCTGATCTTTATGATTTCTTTCCTTCTGCTAACTTTGGGTTTTGTTTGTTCTTCTTCCTCTAGTTCCTTTAGATGTAAGGTTAGATTGTTTATTTGAGATTTTTCTTGTTTCTGGAGGTAGGCTTGTATAGCTATAAACTTCCCTCTTAGAACTGCTTTTGCTGCATCCCATAGGTTTTGGATTGTCGTGTTTTCATTGTCATTTGTCTCTAGGTATTTTTTGATTTCCTCTTTGATTTCTTCAGTGACCTCTTGGTTATTTAGTAATGTATTGTTTCGCCTCCATGTGTTTGTGTTTTTTTCCCTGTGTTCATTTCTAATCTCATAGTGTTTTGGTCAGAATAGATGCTTGGTATGATTTCAATTGTCTTAAATATACTGAGGCTTGATTTGTGACCCAAGATGTGATCTATCCTGGAGAATGTTCTGTGCGCACTGAGAAGAAAGTGTAATCTGCTGTTTTTGGATGGAATGGCCTATAAATATCAATTAAATCTATCTGGTCTATTGTGCCATTTAAAGCTTGTGTTTCCGGGGCTTCGCTGGTGGTGCAGTGGTTGAGAGTCTGCCTGCCAATGCAGGGGACATGGGTTTGTGCCCCGGTCTGGGAAGATCCTACATGCCACGGGGTGGCTGGGTCTTTGAGCCATGGCCGCTGAGCCTGGACGTCCGGAGCCTGTGCTCCACAACGGGAGAGGCCACAACAGTGAGGGGCCTGCGTACCCCCCCTCCCCAAATAGAGCTTGTGTTTCCTTATTTATTTTCATTTTGCATGATTTGTCCATTGGTGTAAGTGAGGTGTTAAAGCCCCCCACTATTATTGTGTTAGTGTCGATTTCCTCTTTTATAGCTGTTAGCAGTTGTCTTACGTATGGAGGTGCTCCTATGTTGGGTGCATATATATTTATAATTGTTATATCTTCTTCTTGCATTGATCCTTTGATCATTATGTAGTGTCCTTCCTTGTCCCTTGTAACGTTCTTTATTTTAAAGTCTGTTTTATCTGATATGAGTATTGCTACTCCAGCTTTCTTTTGATTTCCATTTGCATGGAATATCTTCTTCCATCCCCTCACTTTCAGTCTGTATGTGTCTCTAGGTCTGAAGTGGGTTTCTTCTAGACAGCATATATTTGGGTCTTGCTTTTGTATCCTTTCAGCAAGCCTGTGTCTTTTGGTTGGAGCATTTAATCCATTCACGTTTAAGGTAATTATCGATATGTATGTTCCTATGACCTTTTTCTTAATTGTTTTGGGTTTGTTTTTGTAGGTCCTTTTCTTCTCTTGTGTTTCCCCTTAGAGAAGTTCCTTTAGCGTTTGTTGTAGAGGTGGTTTGGTGGTGCTGAATTTTCTTAGCTTTTGCTTGTTTGTAAAGATTTTGATTTCTCCATTGAATCTGAATGAGATCCTTTCTGGGTAGAGTAATCTTGGTTGTAGGTTCTTCCCTTTCATCACTTTAAGTATATCATGCCACTCCATTCTGGCTTATAGAGTTTCTGCTGCGAAATCAGCTGTTAAGCTTATGGGAGTTCCGTTGTATGTTATTTGTCATTTTTCCCTTGCTGCTTTCAATAATTTGTCTTTAATTTTTGCCAATTTGATTACTATGTGTCTCGGCGTGTTTCTCCTTGTGTTTAGCCCATATGGGAATCGCTGTGCTTCCTGGACTTGGGTGGCTATTTCCTTTTCCATGTTAGGGAAGGTTTTGACTATATCTCTTCAAATATTTTCTCTGGTCCTTTCTCTCTCTCTTTTCCTTCTGGGACCCCTATAATGTTGTCCCAGAGGTCTCCTAGGCTGTCTTCATTTCTTTTCATTCTTTTTTCTTTATCTTGTTCCGCAGCAGTGAATTCCAGCATTCTATCTTCCAGGTCACTTATCCGTTCTGCCTCAGTTATTCTGCTATTGATTCCTTCTAGTGTAGTTCTCATTTCAGTTATTGTATTGTTCATCTCTGTTTGTTCTTTAATTTTTCTAGGTCTTTGTTAAACATTTCTTGCATCTTCTCGATCTTTGCCTCTATTCTTTTTCCGAGGTCCTGGATCATCTTCACTATCATTATTCTGAATTCTTTTTCTGGAAAGTTGCCTATCTCCACTTCATTTAGTTGTTTTTCTAGGGTTTTATCTTGTTCCTTCATCTGATACATAGCCCTCTGCCTTTTCATCTTGTCTGTCTTTCTGTGAATGTGGTTTTTGTTCCACAGGCTGCAGGATTGTAGTTCTTGCTTCTGCTGTCTGCACTCTGTTTAACTCTTAATACACTGAACTTTTATGTATCTTCCTTGCGCTGTTCTCGGCCGCTTGACTGATGCACTAGTCCTGTCGTGTCTGTAAGACAACCTTGGATACATATTAAGAGGCTTGTGTCATTTGGTGAGGATGGAGGACTCTTCATCAAGTAGGGAATCACTAATTCCATAACACCAAAGCCCAACACTCTACAGCACAGGGATTTTGTCTTAGAGACTGAAAAATCTCAATAGGTCACAAAGGGTGAAATACTCTGTTATTGTTTATCTTTCCTGACATTTATGACTTGTCTTCCAAATAGGCTGTGTGAGTTTTGGAGCAGGGATGTTGCATTATTGCTCACTGACTTCCTTGTGGCACGAGGACAGGGCTTTGCCCACAGTGAGCACTCCGTGACTCCTTGATGTGATTTGAGGGTTTAGACTTGATCGTGACCCCAGGCTCACTGATTCATTCATTCAGTCCACACAAACTTATTGAGCATCTACTAAGCGCCAAGCACTGTCCTAAGCACATGGGACTGAATAGTCTCTGCCCTCTTAGAGCTGAAATCAGGTGGAGGAGACAGACAATAAGCAAGGCAAATCAGGAAATATATCATATAGCAGGTAATGATAAGTGCTAGGAAGGAACAATACAGGAGCAAAGGTGGATAAAGGGTGTTGGGAGGGTGGTCAGGGAGACTTCTGGGTGAGGACCGAGAAGGTGAAGGAGGGAGCCTTATGTATCTCGAGGGAAGAGTTTTGAGAGCTGAGCACACAACATGTGAAAAGGCCCTGAGGCAAGCGTGCCAGGAGTGTTCAATAATCCCAGCTCTGGCCCACCAGTCTCTGGATAGATTATCTTGCTTCTAGTCTCTGTGACCTCACCTACCCTACCACTCACCTGGTTCTCTGCATGCCAGCCACGCTGGCCTCCTGCATGGGGGAGGGCGTGCCCCTCTGCAACCTCTTTTCTTCCCCTCTTGCCAGAAGGGCTTCAAGGTAAGCAGTGCTCCTCTGACCTAACCCTTTCTTGCCTGGAATTTGAGCTGCTCTTGCCCCTCAGGCCTCAGGATGAGGCTGCTTCTGGAGAGACAGTTGGCAGTGTCTTCTGTGCAATGACTTCAGAAGGTTGTCAGTGTTAGTGAAGGAGGAAGCTGTCTTCGAGTCAGTAGGAACATGGTTTAAGTTCAAGAACAGAAAGGCATGTAGGGAGGAAATGCTGGGGAAGCTTGAGGTATCTCCAAAGATCCTCAGCAGGGAACCACCCATTGACATCTTCTTGAAGGCAGGTAAGACTAGTCTGCTGTGAGCTCACCCCAAGGAGAAGTTCTCACACCAGGGCTTTAAAGGGCTTGCCTCAGTGTCTCCTCTGTAACCCCAAAGTCATTTTTCCTAAGGCTTTTCTGGAAATTTATTATAAAATGCTCCAGGCCTGCCAAAGATTTGCAGCCATTTTTTAAAAAAAATTTTGGCTGCATCGGGTCTTCATTGCAGGCTCTTCATTGTGGTGCACGGGCTTCTCTAGCTGTGGTGCATGGGCCCTAGAATGCACGGGCTTAGTAGTTGCGGTGCATGGGCTCTGTAGTTGTGGCATGTGGGATCTTAGTTCCTCGACCAGGGTTCAAACCTGGGCCCTCTGCTTTGGGAGCGTGGAGTCTTAACCACTGGACCACCGGGGAGGTCCCAGCCTTTTTTTTTTTTTTTTAAATAAGATTATTTTATCTAGGATTGCCATTCAAATATAGAAAAATAGAATGGAAAAGTCCTCAGGAAGAATGAAAACAATGCAAATGTATTACCTCTCTGCTTCTAACACTTCAGTTTATGGCTGTTTCTCATGGCTGATTATGGCTTCGAATAACAAAGGGATGTACTAGGCAGAAAACACTTTCTAGCCATCAGATTGAGGAAGCTGGAATTCAGAATACCTTTTTTCAAAAAAGTTTGTGATTTTTATTCCTTTATGTGGGAACTGTGATGCAGGTTAGTCTGGTCAAAACAATCATCTGGAATAAGCACAAATAATTCCTGCCCTTCCTAACTCCTCACTGTCAGCCCTTTGGGGCCTCAACCTGGGAACAGAGCAAGATTGCCCGCCGCCCACCTCTGTCCTAGTGTACCCCCCTCCCCACCTGCTGCTGTCCCCCGGATGGCACAAAGCCCCCCAGGGCCGGGTGCTGGCTGCCTGCCTCTCCCTCTGCCTCATGCCCATGGGGTGGGAGCAAGGCCAGTTGTGCAGAAATAAAAGCCTTCGGCACCAAGTAGCAGAGTGGGGAGGAGGCGCGTGTGCATGGCCTGATGACAGCCCCTGAGCTGGGCCATCACTTGTCACGTTCCCTGGAGAGCCATTCACAAGTGACAAAGCAGGTTCCAGAGGCTTCAGCAGAAATCAAAAGGCAGCAGCAGTTATTACCTTGTCTGCCTCTGACACTCTTCCTCCCCACCTCCTCGCTTTTCTTAATATCAGGGTCTGCTCTTTTGGCCTCCGGAAGCCCCTGCCTATTCGAATACTCATCATCTCTTAGAGAACAAATAACCGTCCAGGGGCAGCGGGATAGGGACCTTGGAGCTTTCCTGACAATGAGAATAAGATGGAGTCATTCAGCACCAACCATGGGACGAATGATTGCTTTATGAGTATTATCCCTGAGGAGTATCATTGTCCTCATTCGATAGAGGAGAAAACTGAGGATGAGAGAGGGTCAGCGTCTTTCCCGAGGCCACACTATAAGTGGTAGAGTCGGATATCAACCCCGCCTTGGAGCAGGGGGTCCTGGGGACTGTGGCAAGGGTTGGCGGGGGGGATGTGCAAGCAGCGCTGGGCAATTCACAGACAGAGCTGAGGACATACTTAGCTGCTAATTAATGCCGATGAGTCCCTCCTGCCTCCCTAGCACCTTGATATTCAGCGTGGTCTCTGGACCAAGGGCGTCCGCATCACCTGGGAGCTTGTTAGAAATGCAGAGTCTCGGGCCCCACTCCAGAGCTGATGCATCAGAATCTGCATTTTAACAAGATCCTCCTGTGATTGGAATGCATGTGAAAATTTGAGAAGCCCTGCTCTAGAGATGTCCGGGACAGCAGTGACACCAACAGGCTCCATGCTGTGTGTCCCCACTGTCAGAAATTCCCCTGTGAGTAGGGGACAAAGCCAAACCCACTCCTAGTATTTCTTTCCAGGGGAACGAACAGAATTGCTCAAGGAAATGCTCTCAACAACTGCCTGAGAGTCGGGCGGATCTGACAGCATGCGAACGCTAGGTGGCAATGGATGGACAGGCATCGGCAGAAAACAGGCACCGCGCTGTCACTGCCAAGGGTCAAGACAAAATGATAAAGGCGTGGGTAGGGGTGGCTGAGCATAGTTGGGTCGTGAAAGGAGATTGTTGGGATGATATTAAAGAAACTGAGACTTCACCAGCGAGTCTGGGAAGGCTGTTTTGTGGAATCAGAGATTTGGGCAAGAGTAATTGCTTCTTTTTTTGCCTCGAGCTATGTTAAACATACACAGTCTTCCCGCGGGAGGGATGTCAGCAGCTGGGTACAGCAAAGCTGAAGGGAATTAAGAGTGGGAAAAAGTTCCCAATCCACTTTGTTCTGCTCCCTGAGGTCAGGGAGGCAGCGGCAGCCAGTCTGCAGTGTGGGTTGGTCAAAGTTGGCTGGCAGGGAATGAGAGCATCCTTTCCCACCATGCAGTGGTCTTGCAGGATAGGCCCACCCGCTGCCCAGAGGCTCTGCTAACACCCTCCAGCTCTGTAGGGGACAGAGCGCAGATCTGCTTTCCTCCTGTGTCCAGCTGTTTGGCTGAATTCAGACTGGGGAAAAGAATATACATGGTTATCTTGGCTCCTAAGGTTCTCTCTTCTTCATCCTCCATAGATTCCCTGGGACTAAAGTCTAGGGTGGAGCCCTGTGGCCCCCCATGTTTGAGGGACTGGAGTCCATCTTTGGTTTCTAAGAAAACAAGTGCAAAGGAAGGTTTCCTGAAATTCCCCAGATTGTGAGGTCACCATATAGAGTCCAGCTTCTTTTATCCTGTAGTGGTTTGTTCCAGAGACTCTCTCATTTGGTCAGTGGACCCCAAAGTTGGAGCGCTTCGTTGGAAATCCGTTCAGAGACAGTCATGTTTTCCTGACTGTTTGGTGGACGTGCCATCTGAAAACACCTTGAAGTTGTTTTCAGATGGGCGGAGACACATTCTTCTTAGAGATTTCAGTGTTTAAGGTCAGGGTCTGGACTTTTTCAAGTTATTCTCTGTCTTTAACCAAAATTTAGGCTTGGCTGGACAGCTGACCCCTGCAGAAGTCTGCAAGCCTACTGGTAATAGGGTTGTAGAATTACAGAATAGATGTTAGAGATTGTCCTGTCCCCAGCCTGTCTTGTTCAGATGAGAAAACTGAGGCCCAGAGAGTTCCATTCAGTTTGTTTTGGCAACCTTAAATGAGGGCCCGCTCTGTGCCAGGGACCGAGGCCAAACAAAGAGACTGAAATACAGCCTCTATCAGTTTATGGATCAGCTTATGGCCCAGGTGCCTTATGGTGAGTGGTGGATACAGGTATGGAAGAATGGCTTCCTGCCCCCACCCCCCTTTTTTTCTTCATTATATTAGTTTCCCTTTCTCTTTCTCTCTTCCTCTTTTTTTTCTTTTTTTTTTGAATTTTGATGATTTTTTTTTTAAGCCCTCGGGGGCTTTGCATTTACCAGGTGGAAGTGAGTAAGCAGCAGTATTAGCAATTCCAAGGACATGTTTGATCACTTCTGTCCTCCCTATAGGCCTGGATACAAGATGTAGTGCTTTCAGACCTGAGGAAGCAAATTTTATTTTTTTATCTGTAGGAACTTGCCTTGAATTCTGACAGGATGAAAATAAATCAAGCTAGTCAACTTAAAGACTTTTTTTTTTGGCCCGACGAAATACACCTTCTGCAATAGATAAACTCAAAAATACTGTCTGGGTGTTGCTGTCCAAACTGTAATCCAGTCACAGTTTATGGTAGTCTGTCCGAATTCTCCAGGCTCTCACCTCTCTTTCTCTTAGGGTTTATTAGTTGAATAGGTTTTGTGGGTAGAAAGAAGTGGTGAATTAAAAATAAAGATGTTACCATCCATAACTGGAAAAGCGCTAGAGAAAGTCTGTTCCTATTACACAGTGATATTCAATAATATGAAAATTGCATGCATATAGGCCCCTGGCCTTCCTCACTGTGGCCAGATCTGGTAAAGGCCACTGTCTGGGCATCTGTGTCCTCGCTGACCAAGAGGAAGGTTTAGAGTCTTAAGCATCAGGCACCTGAAGTTTGCATATAATTGAGCTTCCGGGTCTCTCAAAATCTTACATTTTATTCCCAAACACAGGCATCTGCTACTAATTAAAGTATCACGGTATAATTATACCCTTTCTTATTAGTAGATATGGAATCTGACAGTTGCTTAGATACAAAATAAGCAAGTGCAGATTGCGTTCTGCACCCTTCACAGGCTGGGGAGACAGAACAACAGAATTTTCAAAAGCTTTGCGTAAATGAGTCTCGTTGCCCAGAAAACGTAAAGTTCTGAATTATCATCGGTAAATTTGCCTCGGAACAGGTGTTAATCCCACCACAAGTCTGTGATTTGAGTTTTAATATCATTCAGTGATCTTCCTAACTTGGTCCCCTCACCTCTGTACTACAGTCCAAACCCCCCCCCCCCCCCCCCCCAACAAAAGCATCCAACTCTCCACAGGACAAAGCAGCTGCTGCTTCCTCAAGGAATTCTGGGGCCAGAAGACATCCAGCTGGAGGAATGGCGGGGCTTTGTTGTAGCCGGTTCAGTCTTTGGGTTTGTCAAAGGTTGACTTTGGGTTCAAGGGTGTGGATTTGACATCCAGGGGAGTTTTCTGGGCATTCTAAGATAGCCTCTCTTCCTGCTCTAAGTCTTCACATAATACAGTGAGGGAAATTCCCTGCTAACCCATCAGCTATAGGAATTCAGGGACCAGGACTTGTTTGGATCACCCAGTATATCTCCAGGATCCAGCATGGCGCTTGGCACTTAGAAGATGCTCAGTAACTAGTTATTGGAAGGATGGATTCTGTTGACTCCCTTATTTAAAAAAATTTTTTTTAAAAACATCTTTATTAGAGTATAATTGCTTTACAATGGTGTGTTAGTTTCTGCTTTATAACAAAGTGAATCAGCTATACATATACATATACATGTATCCCCATATCTCTTCCCTCTAGTGTCTCCGTCCCTCCCACCCTCCCTAGCCCACCCCTCTAGGTGGTCACAAAGCACTGAGCTGCTCTCCCTGTGCTATGCGCTGCTTCCCACTAGCTGTCGGTTTTACATTCGGTAGTGTATATATGTCCATGCCACTCTCTCACTTTGTCCCAGCTTCCCCTTCCCCTTCCCCATGTCCTCAAGTCCATTCTCTAGTAGGTCTGAGTCTTTATTCCTGTCCTGCTCCTAGGTTCTTCATGACCATTTTTTTTTTAGATTCCATATATATGTGTCAGCATACGGTATTCGTTTTTCTCTTTCTGACTTACTTCACTCTGTATGACAGACTCTAGGTGCATCCACCTCACTACAAATAACTCAATTTCGTTTCTTTTTATGGCTGAGTAATATTCCATTGTATATATGTGCCACATCTTCTTTATCCATTCATCTGTCGATGGACACTTAGGTTGCTTCCATGCCCTGGCTATTGTAAGTAGAGCTGTAATGAACATTTTGGTACATGACTCTTTTTGAATTATGGTTTTCTCAGGGTATATGCCCAGTAGTGGGATTGCGGGGTCATTGTTGACTCCCTTATGTGCAGTTCCCTGTGGGAGAGGTGATACTTTCAACCCTAGTAGTCATTTACTTTCCAGTGTGTGCGACGTCACAGGATCAGGAGTACTGCTGCCCCAGGGCCAGTGCTGCCTGCCAACCTGTTTTTGTGTGGCATGTGAGCTGAGAATGGTTTATACATTTTTAAATGGTTGGAAAAAAAAATCAAAATGAGAAGATATTTCATGACACATGAAAATGATATGAAACCCAAATTTCTGGGTCCATGAATAAAAGTGTTGTTGGAACACGGTTTTGTTGTTGGCTGCTTTTGCACTGGAGTAGCAGAGCTGGGTCGGTGCAACAGAGGCTCATGGCCTGGAAAGCCTGAAGTATTTACCGGAAAAGTTAGCTGGTCCCTGGATTAGATCATTCCCTAGGGTTAGCCTTTGATGTTGGGAGAGTGGGATGCAGGAGAGAGGGTCTAGGGGTGAGTTATGGGGGCAGGTTACCTGGGAAGGAGAGAAGAGCCGGGAAGTCTAGAAGAGTACTTCAGCTCTCTTCACATTTCTGCCAGTCCTGGCCTTTCCACAGTGGAAGTTTCCAGTTTCTCATTGTAATTCTGGTGAACGCCCTCAAGGAACGCAGTGATAATCATTTCTCAGACTGCCCTACTGCTTGGATGGATGCAAAGGACTGTATCTTTCTGCTGTCTCTTGGTCATTGTAAATCCCTAGTTCAAAATGCTCCTCCTTTGTCGAAGACATAAAATTTTGCTTCTCACTGTTTGGGTAATAAATCTGTATGTGCGAGCAAGTGTGAGCTGGAGCTTGTCGTTGGAAAGCAATCATCTTCAGTTTTCAGCCACCCAGCAGGCACCCCACGCAACCGCACCATGCTTTGGCTTCCCGGCAGCCCTGAGCCCACTGCTTGGATACCAGGACCTTTCTTTTTCTAAGCCCCTAGCAAGGGTGGAGCCCTACCCTTCCAGAGAAGTGCCTTTGTGATTAAGCTGGCAAGGATGCAGTCAGCCTAGTTAGAGCCTTGATAATCCACTTGATTCATCTGGGTTATCCATCCAAATCCCAGGAGGCATCTTGTCGACCTGAGCCTCATTTCCCTAGGGTTTACAAGAGCACCTCCTGGAGCAAATGGCATCATACCATTCTCTTATTAGCCATCTTCTGAATTAGAGTCTAATTTTCTCCAAACCCCACACTTTATTTGGAAAGAGGTTACTTCTCTCTGGGGTGGTCCCAGCCTCTGGGTTCCTAGAGGCCTGACTCATCTACCTGTGGGTATAAAAAAATGCCCCGTGTCTTCTGATGGTGTATTTAATAGGTTGGGGGATAGATTTGCTTTCTGAGTGACAGTGATTAACACAGGCATTGTTTACCTTAAGTAAACCTGGGTTTTGAAAAGCATAACCAATAAGAGGATTGCCATGTCTTTTTAAAGGGTTGATTACCAGGGCTTCGCGTGGAAGCACTAGCCAGTTATCTGATTTGAAAGGGTTTATTTGTTTATTTATTCATTTTTTATTGAAGTATAGATGATTTACAATGTTGTGTTAATTTCTGCCGTACTGCAAAGGGATTCAGTTATACATATATGTATATATGTGTATATATGTATAAATATATATATACATTCTTCTTTAAACTATTCTTTTCCATTATGGTTTATTATAGGATATTGACTATAGTTCTCTGTGCTATACAGTAGGACCTTGTTGTTTATCCGTCCTATTGAAAAGGTATTGTTTTACTTTTTTTTTCGGCTGCGCTGTGTGGCTTGTGGGATCTTAGTTCCCCAGCCAGGGATTGAACCCCGGTCGTCGCAGTGGAAGCGATGAGTCCTAACCATTGGACTGCCAGGGAACTCCCGAAAAGGTTTATTTTTCACTTTTAGTTTTTTAAAAATATTACTTTTAAAATTTATTTATTTATTTTTGGCTGCGTTGGGTCTTCGTTGCTGCGCACGGGCTTTCTCTAGTTGCGGCGAGCGGGGGGGCTACTCTTCGTTGTGGTGCGTGGGCTTCTCATTGCGGTGGCTTCATGGGCTCTAGGCGCACTGGCTTAGTTGTTCCGCGGCTTGTGGGATCTTCACGGACCAGGGATTGAACTCTTGTCCCCTGCATTGGCAGGCAGATTCTTAACCACTGTGCCACCAGGGAAGTTCCCCAAGAAGGTTTATTTTTAAAGTAATGTAGGAAATTGTTTGTGGAAAGAAAATTCACGTTTCAACTTTCTGAGTAGTACTACTTGTTTCATCTATTATGTGCATTTCTCTAGGTATTCTGTATATATTTTCTCTAATTCTTTCCCAAATCCCACAGAATAGATGTTATTATCTCCATTTTACAGAGGAAACTGGGCCTTAAATAGGATGAACGAGTTGCCTGAGATTCCAGAAAGGCAATGTCACAGCTAGGACCCGAACCCATGAAGGTGTGACCTCAGCGCGCATGTACATAACGTCATAGACACCAGCCCTCTGAAATGACACTTCAGCCACGTTGTTCTTTAAGGACAGGCAGAACGTTAGAAAGAACCAAAATACAAAGAAGTTACCAAACTGGACTGCTAGAAACACAGACCCAGCCAACATGTGGTTATCCATCTTAACTTGTGCAGGGATCATGAAGCCCCATATTTTCTTTAGCTAAACGTTTCCATCTCCTTCCTTAATGGACATTTAAAAAAAGAGGTTAAAAAAGAGACTTAGTTGAAATTATTTGCTTATTATTTGCTTTAGCTGCAATTATTTGCTTTAATGGGTTCAAAATTCAAGAGGGATAAGAAGGCATATCAAGGAAAATCCTTCTCCCGCCCCGGGAGATTTCTCCCAGGCCTGATCCTTATGGGAAAGCAATGCGAATATGGTGGATTGAAACATGGCCATAGTTCCTCTCCCTCCCTCTATCCAAACCTCTTTGCTCTGTGACCTTGAAGCTTCTCCCATCAGGAGGTGCAGTGTATTTCCCCACCCCTTGAATCTGGGCTTGCCCTGTGACCTGCTGTGGCTGGTAGAACGTGGCAGATGTGACCAACTACCAGGTCCCGGCCTAGGCCTCAAGGGACCTCGGGTGCTTCCTCCCTTTCCCTCAGAAACTTGCTGAGTTACCACATAAGCAAGCCCAGGTCAGCCTGCTGGAAGGTGCAGGAGCCAAGGAGCGATGAGTCATGTAGGAAGTGCAAAGGCCCAGAGCACTGAGGATGTTTGCTGTGCATGGAGAGCAGTCAGGAGGCTCCAGTCAAGTAACCAGGAGCCTTGTAAGCTGTGATGAGGACTTTGAGTTTTATTCTCAGTGTGTGATAGCAATGAAAGAGCAAATGAGTAAACAAACAGAGGAGTACAGGAGTGAATGGTCAGCCAGGGAACTGGAAGGGGCATGGTTCCTAATGGGTAGAATGAGCAGCCATCACCATGGACATGACGTGTCATCTGGGATTTGAAACTCAGAGAATAGCAAACCCTGAATTGTTCTGTGACAGGCTCAGCTCATGGGGAACTGAGCTGGTGCTCCCTTCCTTCTGGTGCTCAAGTCTAGGGTGGTTCCTCTGGGTTTCCTGGAGCATCACATCTGCCTGGGGAGGGGTTGTTACCTCCTCCAGGGCCACCCCGGAAGAGGTGTGGTCCGTCTGGACTTCTGGATAATTTGGATTTCTAGAAAGGTCTTCAAGTGTAAAGAGTTGGATTGAACCCCTTCTTTGTAAGGGCAGGAGATAGAAATGCCAGGGCCTTGCTGGCCAAGAGGAGCTCCACTGAGGATAGGAAGGGCTTGACCGTGGCCTCCTGCTCCATGAGACCCACAGGTAGTGGCGTCTCCTCCGGAGTGAACACTGCAGAGGATGTTCAGCTGCAGCCCAAACCCTCCAGCTGCCTTTTTACCCAGGGCTGCTCTGCTCTTGGCAAGAAGGCACAGGCCCGAGCAGGGTCCATGGAGGAGACTGCAGCCATCTACATGATGGTCTCCATGGTGCTGCTTCCATCTCAACTGTTCATGCGCTGGTAACCAGGGAGGCTGAACACCAGCTGGCCCTACAGCACAGCTCTCAGCTGGGAGATGGCTCTGACCCCCCACTTCCCCTCTGCCTGGCCGTGGAAGCTCGAGACACAACCTGCCTCTCACCTGTCTGCTTCCAGCACTCTCGGCTTCCCCTTCTAGTTGAGCAGTCTGTGAATACCTGATGGACACTTGGTTTACCTCCCTCCCTGGATTTGGCGAGAGGTCCTGGAGCAGCTCCCAGCTCCCTCCCTCTCCAGAGACACTGGGTCAGGGAGAGAAGTGTCACACACTGTACAATGTGCTCCTTTGGGGCTTTCTGTTGTCATTTATGCTCATGTTATGGGGGTGAAGCAATTAACTGCCTTGAGGGTTCAGAAGGTTGCGGAAATATGCAAATTGGCCAGGTGTCATACTATCAGGTGTGGTGGGGCCTGGGGCGAAATGCAGATGGAAAATTCCAGCTAAAGGGCTTTAAGTCCAATACTAAACACCTTGAGCAAAACCTGCTCTTGGTCATGTCAACAGGCTGCCCCTTTGAGTCCCTCAAGAATTAGAACGAGTTTCACATGGAACCAGCCTGACACATTGAAAGACTCAACCGTCAACTTTTTATGCTAGTAACCCTATGTGAAATTCTTAACCGGGTCCCCAAACTCCTTTCTCGTTCTTCTTGGGATAGGGCTTTTGATTTTCTGCTTGCTGCTGAGAGCGGCTTTCAGGGACAACCTCTCAAGCAAATCTTCCTCATCGATGCTGGCCTGATTGGCTCCAATTTGGGGGATGGGTTGAGACAGATGCTGAGACTCGGGGAGGATTTGATATTCTACGATGCCAGGTTTCCCCTGCAGGGAAGGCACATCTTGCTTCCTGGGGTTTGGAGGTGTGTCCTCCGCTGCTTGGCCTCATTTTGAACTTTCTCACAGATATCAGTAAGCTCAAGGAAATTAGAGTGGATGAGGGTATTGGAGGTAGGAATGGAGAGCTGGGTGGATTTGAGAGAAACTTAGGAAGGAAAATGGACTGTATTGGCTCGGATGTGTTGGAGAGGGTACTTTTTGGGCTGGTGCCCAGGTTTGTTTTGAGTAATAAGATGGGTGATGGTACCATTTTGTGAGATGGGGGCTTCTGTAAAAATAGTGGATGGCCACTACTGCCTTGAGTGACTGTCTGTTCATAAGTCATTAACTATCTCGATGCACTGTTTCCTCAAGGATAATCATATCAAATGGTCCTTGACAGGAACATGCAGAGAAGGCTGGCACCTCTAAGTATTCACAAACAGGAAATCATTTGGAGCCTCCAGAGGAACCCCACTGGAATGCCAAGGCTGGCTGCTGTCTCCTACCCACGGCTCTTGAGCTCAGACCGTTGAGACGTCATTGATGTGAACAAATGAAGAATAAATTAACTTGCTTTGGAATGAATGATTGGATCCCCCCTCAGACTCGAGTGCTTGTGTTTCCTGAAAACTCAATTTAATTTTGGTCTGAGACAGTGCGTTGCTCTGCAGCACCAATGTTCCCTAATGGCTGACACCAGGGGGTGAGGTGAAACCCTTCAGGTCCAGGAAGAGGCCAGTGGTGACACATGTGTGCCTGAGCCTAAATCTCAGAGCCTGGGTCCAGCTCGGCCCTGCCCAGGCTACCCTGGCAGCCAGCAGGGGATAGAGATCCTGGTTCCAGGCACCTGTGGGCAGCCTGGGAGGGCGCCTCTCCTCGGGCAGGATCTGGCAGGAGGCCCAGCATTTTCGCCTCCCATGGCCATAGCTACCCGTGCCTTGGGCTGCACATCTTAGGGCTGGCTGGTCTATGTGGAGAGAGAGGTTATCAGTGCAGAAAGAATAGATTTGGGCCCTAGCAGAGGCAAGAGAGTTTGACATACACACACTTCCTTCCCTGCACATAAATTACTGCCAAGAAATGAGGTATTTTCAGATAAATGTATCTCTTCTAGAGTATATCCTTTAAAGGACCTTCTTATGTTGTTGGATTGTTTTTTGAAAAGAATGGTTTTGTGATGTATCATGTGATGTCCACCTTTTAAAAGCAGAGTACCCTAAGATCAGTTCAGCCTTAAAATAATGTTTTTTTTTTTTTTTTGGGCTGTGCCACGTGGCTTACAGGATCTCAGTTCCCCAACCAGGGACTGAACCTGGCCCACAGCAATGAAGGCCCAGAATCCGGACCACTAGGCCACCAGGGAACTCCCCATAAAATATCTTCTTTTTATTATGGAAAAATTCAAGCATATACAAAAGTGAGAGAACAATATAATAAACTGTATATACCCAACTGCCAGCCTCAGCAGTGATCCATTCATGACCAACTTTTATTTTGTCTATACTCCCCACTTCCTTCTACCCCAGATTATTTATATTCACCCTGTTTATGCTGACCTCTGGTCATCATTAGGGCAGCGTTTTGCGGTCCATGCAGCACCCATCCCCTTCCATGTATTTCTCATGTCTGTATCCTTGCCTTTATGAGGACTCTCTCTAGTTTGGCTCCTATGGGTCTGGAAATGAATAGAGCCGAGGGAGTTAAAATTCTACATTCAGTAGAGCACACAGGATTTGAGAGAGCCTTTCCTACCTGAATTTCAGTACTGGGTTTATCTTGGACGTTCACAGGCTGTTTCTGGAGGGTGAGGGTTAGGACTTTTCATCTCTTAAAAAGGCAAGTGTTTCATTGTGCTGTCCTAATGCTCTTTTTTTTTTTTTCTTTGAAAATGAAGTCATTATTAACAGCTATAAAGAAATGGAAAAATACTTCTTTTTGAGAAAGATTTTGAGACATAATGAGGAATTCCAAATATATGCAGTACATCATTTGTTGCATGAATATGATGAAGCTTGTCTGATTTTCACCTTCAGCACCATCTCCTGTGGCTTTGCTCGGGAGGCATTGCACTCAGTTTTGCACCAAATGCCTCCAAACTGTTGTGTTTTCTCCCACTCTTCGCTCCCTATTTGGTGTCTTTTTACTTTCTTATTTATTTATTTATTAAAAAAATTTTTATCGGAGTGTAGTTGAGTTACAATGCTGTGTTACTTTCTGCTGTACAGCCAAGTAAATCAGTTATACATATACATATATCCACTCTTTAGATTCTTTTTCCATATAGGCCATTACAGAGTATTGAGTAGAGTTCCCTGTGCTGTACAGTAGGTGCTTATTAGGTATCTGTTTTATATATAGTAGTGTGTATATGTCAATCCCAATCTCCCAATTTATCTCTCCCCCCCTTACCACCTGTAACCATAAGATCGTTTTCTACATCTGTGACTCTGTTTCTGTTTTGTAGATAAGTTCATTTGTACCATTTTTTTAGATTCCACGTATAAGCGATATCATATGATATTTATCCTTCTGTGTCTGACTTACTTCACTCAGTATGACAGTCTCTAGGTCCGTCCACGTTGCTGTAAATGGTGCTGTCTTTTTAGATTACTTGGTTGCTCACTGTCGCCGCTGTTTGCAGTGCTTCTTCGTGTATAACGTAGCAGGGAAGTGAAGGTTGCTGGGTCAACCAGATAGCCACACCTGTTACAGCAGCAGCCTATCAGTGTGTGTGAAATTGAATCCCTAAACCCCCCCCCTTTGCAAAAAAAAAAGTGAATGAGAACTTTCTGAGCTCAGAGGAGTGTCCCCAGTGACAGGGTCTGAGGATGAAGATGCAGACAGGTTTAAGGGGTGTAGAGGGGTAGTTCAATAAAGTGGGGTCTTGAAGGTGGGAAGTAGAAAGCTTGAGGGTCCTCCAGAAACTCTTGGTGCCTTTCAGTCAACAGGGGCTACTCCAACCTTCCAGCACCTTCCAGCACCTTCTGCACGGGTGTCACTCCCTAGAATGTGTGGAAAGCAAGTCTGCACATCCAAAGGTGTGAGCATTCTGGCCGTTTGGGGGATGTTTTGCCCAGCTTTAGTGGAAGAAACTAGGATGCAGAAGCTGCTTTCCTCACCCATCTTTTCTTTATTATTTCCTCTTAATCTCTGCCTTCAGCGTTTTCCCTTTTTATGTTATCTGCCTTTCACAAATGTGTGGCAAAAGCCTTTCTTTCAGGAGGAAAACCTGAAGGCATGCCATCAACCCTTGGGCATGGAGGGCTCTCAGATGGGTTTTTCTGGGGAACGAAACCACCCTTAGTTTACGGAATCAGCTGCCATTCATGGGGAAAGGAGCCAGTGGAGGGGGAGTCCTGGCAAAAGATGAAGCTAGGATCATAACAAACACCTCCATGGATGCAGGTTTATGAAGTGCTTTCTGTCACATTGGGATGGGGTGGCGGGTGGGCGAGGAGTGTGTGGGAGAGATTCAGGAGTTTGGTCTGGGCTTTTCCCATCCTAATGTGTACCTTTGTGTCTTCCTCCCCTGGCCTACCCTGGGCCCCCAGACTTCTTACCCTGCCTGAACACTACCCCCCGCCCCCAACCCCACCTCACTACTTTCCTTTTCTCCATCACTCTCCAGACTTCTCCCTCCCATGCTGGACTCCGCCTCCTATAATTAATCTGCTCTGTGTCACTCTTTCCCTGTCTCCATCTTCTTCAGTTCTCATCCGGCCCGTAAACTTTCAGGTTCCAACACTCTGTTGCTCAGGTTGAGAGCAAGAGGATTTTTTCTAGGTAGGACCTTGTGCAGGAGAAGGAGGTAGGTGGGAGACTTCTTGGCTCTTTCAGCACCATCTTGACTAAAAATAGAATGGAGCTCATCGAAAGGTGCTGACACAGGGCCTGGAAACCACTGGGTGTCCTGACTGCAGAGGTGTCCACTTTTCTGGGCTCCAAGGATGGGCTGGTGGTGGTGGAAGTGAGGAGAGGGCAGAGAACGCAGCTGAGGGAGCCATCCACGTCTGAGAGCAGGCCTGGTCTCAGGCCTTCCGTGGGAAGGGCAGTGAGGCTTGGACTCTGAGTGGCGGGCCAGTAGGAGCCTCTGAGTGAGGGCGTGGTGACAGCACAAAGTAGGGAGGTCACAGCAATGCCCCCTTTTCTCCTTCCTTCCTGTTCCTAGTCCTCTGACGTGGAGGAAAAATGGATCTTGATAATGAGGACCCAGGGACATCCTGACCCAGCCCTGAGACTGAGGCGGGTCCCCATGCTGCCCTCAGAAGGTGATAACAAAAGAGCCAGGCATGGGGTTAGTGCCTTCTCTCTGGGAGGCAATATTGGTGGTGGGGATTCTGGGCCAAGAGCGGCCCTCCAAATCCTTTGAACTCTTTATTTATCTTCATGTTAACCTGTCGTGGACTGCTTTAATTTTTTTTTAGCATTTACATTTCTTTGTTGGATACAAAGCTCATCTTACTTCCTTAGTTTACAGCTCAGAAATCAAGACCCTTACAAGTTATGTACATTGTCCAATATCATGCAACTGTTAGCACTAGGGTGTAATATACTTCTGAGTAGTCCTCATGTGCTGGGCGTGATGCTCTGGGCCTTACATATATGACCAATTTAGTCCTCCACACAAGCCTGTGGTGGGCACCAAGATAACCTGTACTTTACAGATGGGTAAACCCAGGCCCACAGCTGCACTGTCTCCTAAGTGTTACCCAAGTGCCGAGTGCCAGAGCTGAGAGTCCAGCTTCTGGACCCAGCATCTGGAGCAGCTCTCATCACCATCCCTCTTCTGAAGCCTGGGCCAGGCCTAGAATGGGCGGGAAGCTGGGATTAAAGCTGAGAGAGTCAAGACTGCGGATGCCAGTGTGGCCTCTGGTTCTTTTCCTCTTTCCTGTTGCCCCTGCTCTGTGGTCCCCCGATTCCTCAGTTCATTCTGGAGGTAAGCCCCTCTTCTCAGACCAGATTGGCTGTCCCCAAATTTCAGTTTGGCTCAATTCCTTCATCACACCAGCTTGTGAAGCAAAAGTGTGGTTGTGTCATCCACGGTTGTGGGTCACGTCCTCATATTGCTGTGGGAATATGACACATGGGAGAGGGTGGGATTTTTTAAGGAGGCACATGTGAAGCAGGCTGTGCCAGCCTTCTGTAGCTGTGCTCATCAGAGACTTGTGAAACTTGGAAAAAGAATTGGGGGAGGCCCAGTCGTGGCCATCCTCCCACTGACAGCCCCAGGGTGTGGTCCGGAGAAGCCAGATATGGGGCTTCTCCAGGACCAGGGGAGGAAGGCTTTGTGGGAAACTGGGTTTGCTGATTGGAGCTATGGGTACAAGCTTCAGAGGTCTTCACCTAAACTGCCTGCGGAAGCTCGGACCAAGGGCACCTGCTAGAGGTGTTGCTCTCTGAATCCTGGTGATGAGATGCTGGCGGGGCTGGATGGATTGTGAGTGTGTGTGTGTGTGTGTATGTGCGCGCGCGCGCACGCACGGGCTTGTCTAAAGGGATTGCTAAAGTTAGTTTCCTGACTGACTTCAGAACCTGCAGGCTGCAAGCCCCTGGCTGTCGGAGGACAGTGCCCTGCGTCAGCATCGGTGGCTTTGTAAATACAGGCAGGGACTCGCCAGGGCCAGGTTTCTGGTGGTTGTCTAATCCATGACGGCTGCATGCTCTGTTGGTTTAAAGAACAACGTTCATCTGCATTTTTGAAAGCCTAGCCAGTTGTATCTGAATATCCCAGACCCCGTACTCAGAGAGAAATGGTGGCAAATTTGCCCTTTATTACTTTAGCACTTTAAACAATTAACTATCAATCTTTTAACATTTTCACATGCGTAACCTTTCTCCCGCTCAGGTACTTGAATCAGCTTCACCCCAAAAGGTCAAAAGAACGCCTCTTTGAAGCAAGATAGCCCTCCTCTTCTCCCCTTCATCCCTTCTCTTGGGATATGGTCTCTCTCTCTCTCTCTCTCTTTTTCTCTGTGTGTGTGAAAAGTAATTGAGAATGCATTTTATAGCCAAGGTTTTTTTCTTGTCCCTCTGAGGAAAGAATCCTGTGCACACATTCAGAGTTAAAAGGAAAAAGACTCCAAAATCTGGTTCAAAGCAGAAACATGGATCCTGATGGACAGTTTTCAGTCTAAATAAGATACTCCCAGTAATGGAGACCCAAAGATTAACTGCATTTTCACTGGAACTGGATTCTCAGACGTTAATTGCCTATAAAAGATTTTTCCCAGCCTGCCATCTCCATAACTAATTTGGTTTGCTTCCTGCCTATTGTAGCCTTTTAGCAAGTAAGAAAATTTTGAACTAAACAGTGAGGCAGCAGTAACAATTTTTGAGACACATACAAGTCATTTTTGGACTAAGTTTGGATTATCCAAGTTAGTTCTTTTCCTCCATCACAGTTTTTAAACATGGTTTCCAGTAGCTCAGATGAAGGGGGTAAGTTATGGTTTCATCGTCTTGTGACCCATTAACTTAAGTCTGTCATCTGATCACATAGCCTAACACTGACTGGTCATCTCCCAGCATCCATCCGTCCGTTCACCCGTTCATCCAGCAGCCATCAGAGGGCCGCAGAAAGAGCTGGGAGTTCATGGTCTGGTGGAGGAGCCAACAGTCCCAGAGTGCTGAGAAGTTTATTTTCAGCAAACGGCTGGAAGGTTGGGACAGTCTGGTAGGTTGGAGGGGAAGATATAATTCAAGTTAAATGGCACCATGAGTCAATTTTAGAAGTTTTTTAAAACTGAGGTTTAATTTACATACAGTAAAATGAACAAATCTTAAGTGTCCAACTTGATGACTTTTTACAAGGTATACACCTGTGTGACCACTAGAACATTTCCATCACCCCAAAAAATACCCATCCAGTCAATACCCCCCTTCAGAGATAACCACTGTCCTGACATGTTACCAAAATCAGTTTTTTTTTTTTTTTTTTTTTTTTTCCCGGACGCGGGCCTCTCACTGTTGTGGCCTCTCCCATTGCGGAGCACAGGCTCCAGATGCGCAAGCTTAGCGGCCATGGCTCACGGGCGCAGCCACTCCATGTCATGTGGGATCCTCCCGGACCGGGGCACGAACGCGTGTCCCCTGCATCGGCAGGTGGACTCTCAACCACTGCGCCACCAGGGAAGCCCCCAAATCAGTTTTGACTGATCTTATACTTCATAGACATGGTATCATACAGTCTGTACTTTTTGGGGTCTGAATTTTTCACTCCACATAATGTCTGTGAGGTTCATCCACGTTGTTGCATATGTCAGCAGCTTGTCATATTTCATTGAGGAGTAGTATTCCATTGTATGAATATACCATAGCTTGTTTATCCCTTCTGTTGACGGACACTTGGGTTGTTTCTAGTTTGGGGCTATTTTGAATAAAGCTGCAATGAACATTCCTGTGCAAGTCTTTTTGTGGACATGAGCATTCATTTTCAAGTGAATAAAACTTAGGAAGGTAAGGAGAGTCAACAGATTTTCAGTTATTCAATGTGCTGAAACCCTTTATAACAGAGAGAGAAATCCAGGCTGACTGGATTTCAAGACAGGCTAAATGTGTCCCCTCGGAGATGCATGAACTTATTTGAATGTGTTCATCATGTGAACTTGTATGAGGAAGTGAGCTAATCAGGGTGCCTTCTGCTTAGTGACAGCAGTTCCCTGCTGGAAGGGGGGCCCCCAATGGACCCCACTTTCAACTTGTTGGGGGACCAGAGACCCTTGGGAGTAAAGCTAAGACATCTTATCTTGTGTGTTGAAGAGGGCCCATGCCCCGTGTGTAAGGAGGGTCCTGAATCTTCCTGTTGGTCCTGATTCCAGTTTCCCAGCAATAGTTAAGGTCAAGGGGGAGATGGTGCATCCTGCTCATGGTCGGTAGGGCTCCAGGTCAGCAGCTCCACCAAGGGCCAGGGGCTGGCATCTCCCCAGCTGTGTGTGTGTAGCAACACGGGAAGGCCAGCGCCTCACTATGGACAGTTTAATCTCACCTGCCTGCTGTGAGGAATACTTACCACCCCAGAGAATTGCAAAGTATAAATTGTCTCTTAATACTGATAAGCAGTCAGGAGGAGGACAACCCTTGACAAAATATTACACCTTAATTGTACTTCTCAGCTGGGCTCAGGAAATCTGCTTCCTCCTTAGGCTAATGCTATTTCCTATGTCTCCCAGCCCTACAATAATGATTTCTTTAAGCCTTAGTGGGAAGCGCCTTAGCGTGGGAGGGGACTGCAGTGATGAGGCTGTCTGTCTAGGTGCTCATGTGTGGGGCTGGGGGGGTGCTCTGCCTTCAAGTGCGTGAATCACTGTGACTTCTCGTTTCGGGCTGGGCTGAGATGGGGGCAAGGGAAGACAGGCTGACCCTGATAATAGAGACTGCTGGGGACGGGAGTGATGACTAGGAGGCCAGACTTTCTGCTGGCCTGGTTTTCTAGTGCACAGGTGCTTGCAGTTCTAAATAAATGTGCAGTGTCAGGGCTTAGCAGCTTCTTAGCTGAGACTTCTAATGAGGGCTGAGCATGGAAATAAGATGGGCCCTCTCTGGGCACTTGTCATATGTTGGATGAACCCAAATTCAGGCCTCATTAAGAAAAACAATAGTCTGGGAGAACTGAGCTCGGGGGTGTGAGAGACCGGGGGATGGCCGCCTGTCAGACACATTGTGTGCTCCGAAGATCCCCCTCCATGAAGCCTGGAGGCTCACTACTGTGAGCATCGTTGCTTTTTCACTTTGAAAGGTGTCTTTGCTCTTTCTGCAGTGTTTTAAAAACCCTGTATTTTGAACATCCATCCCAAAAAAGAGGCCAGAGGCCCAAGGTAGCTTTCCCCTTCACAGATCAATGTCCAGCGGGGACTCACAAAGGCCCATCTAGTGGTCTTGGCGTGCAGTGGTTGCTGGTTGACCATCCAGTCCTGCATTTGTCTGTTCGTTTGTCCATTTACTCATTCAGTGCTGCCACATGCTTAGTGCAAATTGTATTGGGTTGAATAGTGTCCCCCCTAAATTGATGTCCTTCCCTGAAGGGGATTTGGTAATGGGCTGAGTTAGGGTGTGAGGAGGAGAGGGTGATATCAAGGGAGGATCTCGTATGCACAGTGGAATGGATCGTGGTACCATTTACAGAGCAAAGAAACACTGGAAGTGTGTGTGTGTGTGTGTGCGCGCGTGTGCGTGTGTGTGAGCAAACCTCAAATCCATGGCAGTTTCTACAGCATTGCTGTGTTACATGCCTTCCAGCAGCCTCAGTGGAAAGGAGGTGAAGCCTCAGAAAGGCCTTTGATTCTGAGAATGCTTGTGCCCTTGTGGTAGACTGGTGTTCTCCAGTGAACCGTGGATCTTGGAACGCACACCCTTGGGCATCCCCTCCCGCACTAACCTGGGACTTGGCCTTGTGACTTGCTCTGGCCAATGGGTCATTGGTCAACATAAAGCAGGAAGGGGCTAGATAAGTGCTCGCACTTTGGGGGCTTGTCCTCTTGGAAACCTCTCTTGGCAGTTGGCCGCCATGCTGTAAAGAGGCTCCAGGTGACCACCCTATGAGATGATGAGATGCCACGTGGACCAACACCCTTCCTTCTCAGGGACCATCTTGGAAGTCCCAGCCCCAGCCAAGAGTCTGCCTGAACACAGCCAGAGGAGTGACCACAGCTACACCCCCTGGAGCAGAACTCATCCCCCCAACAAAATCGTGAAGAAGAATAGATCGTCATTGTTCTAAGCCACTGGTTTTGGGTGGTTTGTGATACAGCAATGGATAATGGAAAAGACCTCTTCAGCCAGATGATGTGGGGAGTTGGGCTGCGGCTGGGCTCTTCTGGGTGGAGAGTCTCTGAAACAGACATCTCTAGGCTGCTCTGCCTGCCCGGTTTCTCCTGTTACCTCTTCCTTTACTGTGACGTTAATTGTAGCCTGTGGAGGGCAGTCTGTCTTGGCTGGAGGGGGCAATGACAGACAGAATGGCCTCTGTCTCCCTGTCTCTCTTCTCTCGAGTTTTCTCCTTCACCATTCCTTCCCTGGTCTCTATCTGTGCCTGGTTTTCCTCACTTCCTTCTTGCCCCCTCCTCTTATATTGCTGTGGTGAGCCCTTGAGGCTACAGAAACTTCTGAAACCCGGTTCAGGAGAGGTATCAGTGTCCACCTCCCTATTCTTTTTGTCCCCTGTCCTAGCACTGGAGCAAAATTGGGTCTCCTTTGTCTTCTTTTTAATGAACAGGTTTAACCACTGTAAGCTGGCTATTATATTGGACTGAAGATGCTGTTTGTGAGACATTGTCAACTGAGACCCGGGACCAACACTGACACCTCCTTAATTATGTGCCATTAACGAGGTACACGCTGCAGTGAGGGGAACACTGGATTCGCTCCCGCTTTAATTCTGTGCTGTCTTACATGAAACGCTAATGAGTCCAGAACTCTCAAAGGTCATAATCTGAATACATTTCCTTTTCTTCTTTTTAGGGGAATGGGAATAGCATTCAGAACAATTAAAATGAGATTTACTTCATTATTTGGCTAACAATGTCCTCGACTGTACTAATTACACTGAGATAGGTATTCATTTGCTGGTCATTTGGACAGATCTGAGTGTGTCTAATTTCTTGTAAGGTCCCCATCTCTGAATTCTACACAAAGTGGTGTTTTTTTTTTCCCCCCAGCTGCTCACCCTATTGATTATGAGAAATAACTGGAAAAAAAATCCACCAAAACCCTTACAGTATGGAAAGTGCAAATTTAGCAGAACCAGCATTGAATTTTCCAGGGAGTCATTTATCATCCTTACAAAGTTTTGGTTCTTTGCAAATAAAAAAGAGAAAGGAATGGTAATTGCTGTGCTCAGCTAATTGACGGAACTGTGTCAGAGAAAGGAGGCATTTCAACAGTGCCTCGGATGATGATATTTGAAGGTTGTTCCCATCCTCTCTTCTCACTGCTAAATTAGGTAATCATTATTTCCCCATGAATCTTATTAATCTAATGCTGGCTTCTCCCCCCACCCTCAGATTTGAGATTCAGACAGAAATGTGAAGACAAAATGCCAAAGGTCAGATGATAGTTTGGCTGGTTCAGGTTGTATTCCCCAGTTTAGGGGTTCAATGCCTGAGTGGGAGAGGGCTAGAGGGAGTCCATCTTTTACAAAGGACCTTCTCATTACATGAGTGGGACCCAGGTTTGAAATCTCCACTGGTGGATTTGAAGAGTAGGTTAGTCCACTGAACATGCTAGGATAATGGCGGCCAGAATGGTGCTTCTGCAGCTTTTTTCTGGTTTTTGGATGGCTTCAGTGGGGGCAGAGGCTCCTCTGTGTACTCAGAGATAATGACAGTCTCCAATTGCTCACTGAAAGAAACGGTGCTCATCAGATATAGGGCTTACGATATGGCTTTCAGTGAGAAAGAGCTAATAACTGGCTCAGAAAATCAATGCTTGGCTTTCACTAGCTATTATAACCAAAAGGCCAATGTCTGATGGAAACAGATAGACAGTCTGGTGGCAGGACCAGCAATTCCTCAGGAGGACAGATGGACAGCAGTCCTGGATGATGCTTGAAAAACTGCAGGATGCTCTGTGATGATAAAGGCGAAATGTGAAGGTTGTTTCAGCTGAAGACATGTGGGTCAAAAACCCTACCCTCGGTAATTTCTGACTGGGTTTGGGCAAGACCTCCTCAGCCTGCCTTGATGATCTTCCTAACACTGGTAACATTCTCATGCCATCCCCACCTTGAGTCCTCTTGTCCTTCCCTCCCACTGCAGTTGGGGCTCCTCAGGGCAGCCAATGGGAAGAGCAGCTCCTCCCCCCCACCTCAGATGATGGAGCTGAATGTACGTGACAGGTGCATTCAGGGACATGTTCTCACCTCCTCCTGGCTTTCCAAAGTGGAACTGAGTAGATGGCCAGTGGGTCTCTGTAGAATCAAAACAAATCTGTAAATTAAAGATGATACAAACAGATGGAGATATATACCATGTTCTTGGATTGGAAGAATCAACATTGTGAAAATGACTATGCTACCCAAAGCAATCTACAGATTCAGTTCAATCCCTATCAAACTACCAATGGCCTTTCTTCCAGAACTAGAATGAAAAATTTCACAATTTGTATGGCAACACAAAAGACCCCGAATAGCCAAAGCAATCTTGAGAAAGAAAAATGGAGCTGGAGGAATCAGGCTCCAGGACTTACGACTATACTACAAAGCTACAGTAATCAAGACAGTATGGTACTGGCACAAAAGCAGAACTATAGATCAATGGAACAGGATAGAAAGCCCAAAGATAAACCCACACACATATGGTCACCTTATCTTTGATAAAGGAGGCAAGAATATACAATGGAGAAAAGACATCACCTTTGATAAGTGATGTTGGGAAAACTGGACAGCTACATGTAAAAGAATGAGACTAGAGCACTCCCTAACACCATACACAAAAATAAACTCAAAATGGATTAAAGACTTAAACGTAAGGCCAGACAGTATGAAACTCTTAGAGGAAAACATAGGCAGAACACTCTATGACATAAATCACAGCAAGATCCTTTTTGACCCACCTCCTAGAGAAATGGAAATAAAAACAAAAATAAACAAGTGGGACCTAATGAAACTTAAAAGCTTTCGCACAGCAAAGGAAACCATAAACAAGATGAAAAGACAACCTTCAGAATGGGAGAAAATATTTGCAAATGAAGCAACTGACAAAGGATTAATCTCCAAAATTTACAAGCAGCTTGTGCATCTCAATATCAAAAAACACAAACAACCCCATCCAAAAATGGTCAGAAGATCTAACTAGACATTTCTCCAAATAAGATATACAGATTGCCAAGAAACACATGAAGGGATGCTCAACATCACTAATCATTAGAGAAATGCAAATCAAGACTACAATGAGGTATCACCTCACACTGGTCAGAATGGCCATCATCAAAAAATCTACAAACAGTAAATGCTGGAGAGGGTGTGGAGAAAAGGGAACCCTCTTGCACTGTTGGTGGGAATGTAAATTGATACAGCCACTATGGAGAACAGTATGGAGCTTCCTTAAAAACCTAAAAATAGAACTACCATATGATCCAGCAATCTCACTACTGGGCATATACCCTGAGAAAACCATAATTCAAAAAGAGTCATGTACCACAATGTTCATTGCAGAACTATTTACAACAGCCAGGGCATGGAAGCAACCTAAGTGTCCATCGACAGGTGAACGGATAAAGAAGATGTGGCACATATATACAATGGAATATTACTCAGCCATAAAAAGAAAAGAAACTGAGTTATTTGTAGTGAGATGGATGGACCTAGAGACTGTCATACAGAGTGAAGTAAGTCAGAAAGAGAAAAACAAATACTGTATGCTAACACATATATATGGAATCTGAAAAAAAAAAAAAGGGTTCTGAAGAACCTAGGGTCAGGACAGGAATAAAGACGCAGATGTAGAGAATGGACTTGAGGACATGGGGAGGGGGAAGGGTAAGCTGGGACGAAGTGAGAGAGTGGCATGGACATATATACAGTACCAAATGTAAAATAGATAGCTAGTGGGAAGCAGCCGCATAGCACAGGGAGATCAGCTCGCTGCTTTGTGACCACCTAGAGGGGTGGGATAGGGAGGGTGGGAGGGAGGGAGATGCAAGAGGGAGGGGATATGGGGATATTTATATATGTATAGCTGACTCACTTTGTTATATAGCAGAAACTAACACACAATTGTAAAGCAGTTATACTTCAATAAAGATGTTAAAAAAACCCAAAACAAATCTGGAAGATTTGTAAAAATAAACTAGATTCACCTTTCAGATATTCCACATGTCTTGAACCAGCGGTCTGGAAACTCTAAATCTTTCTTTTAATAATCCTCTTTGTCAATTTAGTTATTAACATTTAATATTTTAAACAAAAGCCTTTATGAAAAGAGAGCCTAGCCTTTTTTCCCATGGACCCAGAGAGATAAAAATTTCATGTTCCTCTGACAAGTCAGTCAGAATCAAATCTTGCATCAGTGAACAGGTTTCAAAACCTCTGATTCCCACTTCTAGAGGAAGTGGTATCTGAGCATGTCCTTATTCAGAAACAAGGTAAAACGACTCATGTTTGTATGAACAATGTAGGAGATGGTAGGGATGCTTCCTTCATTTGTGATGGGAATAAGTCATTTTTCTCCCCTTCATAAGACATTTTCCTTTGTAACTTCAGTCTTCATAGTGAAGTTCAATAAACGACAACAAAAATGATAGGAAAAAACATCATCCTTTGGAAACGTTCATTAGTCAACCTATTGTTCCCAGAAGGCAGGTGGAACTGTACTTTTTTCTTTCTCTTCCTTTTTCTCTGCCTCACCCCCAAATTGCCCTTGTGTTTCTTGGTGTACTTTCCAAATTTGGTGAAAACCCATCACCTTCTAAGGTTGTCAAGGAATAAAAAAATCAGCACCATGTGCAAGGTTGAGTAGTTAGATGGTGGTGCCCAGTGCACTTCCCTTGGCCAAGAGTTACTCCATCTTTTGCCATTCTAGGGAAACCTCACTTGGGATGTTCATGGCTTAGCAGCAGAAGGTGGAGGAAAAGTTCTCGATTTCTATTTTTATTCCCTCAGCCTTCCTTTCAGTATAACTTTCACATTTATGGACCTGCCCACCAGGGACCTTATATACATTAATCACAGGGCGAGCCTCTCAGTGGGCACATCTGTACTTGTGGCTGCCATAAAAGAAATTAATCAAATTTCATGCCTGGTTTTGGTAGCATATGACTCATTTTCATGGCCCTAGAACTAAAACATGGTAGTTAAAACAGCAAAGTGATATTTATAGGGTAATTTTGATCAAGCCTGTCATAATTTTCTTTCCTGGATAAGTCTGTATGTCCTTTGTTATAGCTCTAATTACACTGACAGCTTTCCAGAGGGAATGTTAGGGTAGAGGTTATTTGAGTATGAAACCAAAGGTTTGACATCAGTTAAGAGTGAATGGTTTTTATTTCCTAACATATGTTTTAATGTAATGTAAGCTTATGGGCTGGTTTTCCTCCCTGAATACTACTATTTTAATTTCATTTCATCATCTATTTTTTAAAAACATCTTTATTGGAGTATAATTGCTTTACAACGGTGTGTTAGTTTCTGCTGTATAACAAAGTGAATCAGCTATACGTATACAAATATCCCCATATCCCCTCCCTCTTGCGTCTCCCTCCCAACCTCCCTATCCCACCCCTCTAGGTGGTCACAGAGCACGGAGCTGATCTCCCTGTGCGATGCGGCTTTGTAGTGACATGGATGGAACTAGAAACTGTCATACAGAGTGAAGCAAGTCAGAAAGAGAAAAATAAATACTGTACGCTAACACATATATATGGAATCATCATCTGTTTTATGTTATTTTATTTGTAAAGGTTAAGCTCATAGAACAGTGCTGTCTTTTTCTTGTTTGTTTTTGTTTTTACTTGGCTGCACTGCGAGGCTTGTGGGATCTTCGTTCCCCAACCAGGGATTGAACCCAGGCCCTGGCAGTGAAATTGCTGAGTCCTAACTGCTGGATGCCAGGGAATTCCCTTAATTTATTTTTTAAAAAATTATTTTATTGAAGTAGAGTTGATTTACAATGTTGTGTTAATTTCTGCTGTACGTCAAAGTGATTCAGTTATATATATATATTCTTTTCCATTATGGTTTATCACAGGATATTGAATGTAGTTTCCTGTGCTATACAGTAGGGCCTTGCTGTTTATCCATCCTATATATAATAGTTTGCCTCTGCTAATCCCAAACTCCCAGTCCATCCCTCCCCCACATCATTTATTTCATTTACTTTATCACTGAGGCAGAAGGAGAATTGTGCTGGTCGTTCTTCCCCCTGCCCAGGCCAGGGCAGCCTGAAACAGTATCCATCAGTTAAGACATGAACTGATTGTGGGCTGTTCACCTCACTCCCGCATCACCTCCCTACTGAAACTCTAGCTGCAGGCCTCTGTCAGGTTACAAATTTAGCAGCACTTTTCCAGTGCCTTTCCCCTTTCCACATCACTCCAGGGATCTCTATTAACTTAACACACTAAAAATAGCACTGCAGAACTGCTGAACAGGTGAGGGTGACGGGCAGGGCCCGGGGAAGGCTAAATATTGCTCACATTGATCAGAAACCTGGGCCCTGCTCCTGTGACGATTGCAGTTTGACACCAAGCTCATTAAAAATGTTTGTGCATCTGTGGGTTTGAGAGGCAGGAGAGAGGAGTGCATCAGGTCCGGGAGCCTGAGGAAGTGAGGATGCTGTTGCCGAGGTCTTTTCTTACCAACCTGGGGTTCCCTTTTCTTCTGAATTAATGCAGATCTTGTGTGAGCCTGAATGGGACTTGTCTTCCCTCTTGGCAAAGGTTCTTAGCTGCGAATAAAGCCAACTCTTACCTTGACTTTAATCCTGGGCACGGTGTAAAATCTTTTCTTCTGCAGAGGGTCATGGTCCTATCAAATAATAGATGGGAGTGTGTTTTACTTGCTTCAGGCTGAGCAGCTGGTGGGAAAAATTTATGATCTGAAGTCTTCTCGTTTGAGTCTTAGTTCTACAGCATCTTAACTGTGCTGTCTTGGACTAGTAATTGAACCTTTCCAGCCTTCTATTTATAAAATAGGAATATTAATTGAAATTTTATTTTATTTTTTTAACATCTTTATTGGAGTATAATTGCTTTACAGTGGTGTGTTAGTTTCTGCTGTATAACAAAGTGAATCAGCTATATGTATACACATATCCCCATATCCCTTCCCTCTTGCGTCTCCCTCCCACGCTCCCTATCACACCTCTCTAGGTGGTCACAAAGCACTGACCTGGTCTCCCAGTGCTATGCGGCTGCTTCCCAGTAGCTATCATTTTACATTTGGTAGTATATATAAGTCCATGCCACTCTCTCACTTCGTCCCAACTTACCCTTCCCCCTCCCCGTGTCCATCGACAGATGAATGGATAAAGAAGATGTGGCACATATATACAATGGAATATTACTCAGCCATAAAAAGAAATGAAATTGAGTTATTTGTAGTGAGGTAGATGGACCTAGAGTCTGTCATACAGAGTGAAGTAAGTCAGAAAGAGAAAAACATATACTGTATGCTAACACATATATATGGAATCTAAAAAAAAAAATGGTTCTGAAGAACCTAGGGTCAGGACAGGAACAAAGATGCAGATGTAGAGAGTGGACTCATTGTAGTTTTGATTTGCATTTCTCTAATGATTAGTGATGTTGAAAATCCTTTCATATGTTTCTTGGCAATCTGTATATCTTCTTTGAAGAAATGTATATTTAGGTCTTCTACCCATTTTTGGATTGGGTTGTTTGGTTTTTTGATATTGAGATGCATGAGCTGCTTGCAAATTTTGGAGATTAATCCTTTGTCAGTTGCTTTCTTTGCAAATATTTTCTCTTGTTCTGAGGGTTGCCTTTTTATCTTCTTTATGGTTTCCTTTGCTGTGCAAAAGCTTTTAAGTTTCATTAGGTCCCACTTGTTTATTTTTGTTTTAACTCTCATTTCTCTAGGAGATGGGTCAAAAAGGATCTTACTGTGACTTGTGTCATAGAGTGTTCTGCCTATGTTTTCCTCTGAGAGTTTTATACTGTCTGGCCTTACATTTAGGTCTTTAATCCATTTTGAGTTTATTTTTGTATATAGTGTTAGGGAGCGTTCTACTTTCATTCTTTTACATGTAGCTGTCCAGTTTTCCAAGCACCACTTATTGAACATGCTCTCTTTTCTGCATTGTATATTCTTGCCTTCTTTATCAAAGATAAGGTGACCATATGTGTGTGGGTTTATCTCTGGGCTTTCTATCCTATTCCACTGATCTATAGTTCTGTTTTTGTGCCAGTACCATACTGCCTTGATTACTGTAGCTTTGTAGTATAGTCTGAAGTCAAGCAGCCTGAGTCCTCCAGCTCCGTTTTTCTTTCTCAAGGTTGCTTTGGCTACTTGGGGTCTTTTGTGTTTCCATACAAATTGTGAACTTTTTTGTTCTAGTTCTGTGAAAAATGCCATTGGTAGTTTGATAGGGATTGCATTGAATCTGTAGATTGCTTTGGGTAGTAGAGTCATTTTCACAATGTTGATTCTTCCAATCCAGGAACATAGTATATCTCTCCATCTGTTTGTATCAACTTTAATTTCTTTCATCAGTGTCTTATAGTTTTCTGCATACAGGTATTTTGTCTCCTTAGGTAGGTTTATTGCTAGATATTTTATTCTTTTTGTTGCAGTGGTAAATGGGAGTGTTCCCTTAATTTCTCTTTCAGATTTTTCATCATTAGTTTATAGGAATGCAAGAGATTTCTGTGCATTAATTTTGTATCCTGCTACTCTACCAAATTCATTGATTAGGTCTAGTAGTTTTCTGGTAGCATCTTTAGGATTCTCTACGTATTGTATCATGTCATCTGAAAACAGTGCCAGTTTTACTTCTTTTGTGATTTGTATTCCTTTTATTTCTTTTTCTTATCTGATTGCTGTGGCTAAAACTTCCAAAACTATGTTGAATCATAGTGGTGAGAGTGGGCAACCTTGTCTTGTTCCTGATCTTACAGAAAATGGTTTCAGTTTTTCACCATTGAGAATGATGTTGGCTGTGGGTTTGTCATATATGGCCTTTATTATGTTGAGGAAAGTTCCCTCTATGCCTACTTTCTGGAGGATTTTTATCATAAATGGGTGTTGAATTTTGTCAAAAGATTTTTCTGCATCTGTTGAGATGATCATATGGTTTTTCTCCTTCAGTTTGTTAATACAGTTTGTCACATTGATTGATTTGTGTATATTGAAGAATTCTGCCTTCCTGGGATAAACCCCAGTTGATCATGGTGTATGATCCTTTCAATGTGTTGTTGGATTCTGTTTGCTAGTATTTTGTTGAGGATTTTTGCATCTACGTTCATCAGTGATATTGGCCTGTAATTTTCTTTTTTTGTGACATCCTTGTCTGGTTTTGGTATCAGGGTGATGGTGCTCTCATAGAATGAGTTTGGGAGTGTTACTCCCTCTGCTCTATTTTGGAAGAGTTTGAGAAGGATAGGTGTTAGCTCTTCTCTAAATGTTTCATAGAATTCACCTGTGAAGCTATCTGGTCATGGGCTTTTGTTTGTTGGAAGATTTTTAATCACAGTTTCAATTTCAGTGCTTGTGATTGGTCTGTTTATATTTTCTATTTCTTCCTGATTCAGTCTTGGCAGGTTGTACTTTTCTAAGAATTTGTCCATTTCTTCCAGGTTGTCCATTTTATTGGCATATAGTTGCTTGTAGTAATTTCTCATGATCCTTTGTATTTCTGCAGTGTCAGTTGTTACTTTTCGTTTTTTATTTCTGATTCTATTGATTTAATTCTTCTCTCTTTCTTTATTGATGACTCTGGCTCATGGTTTATCAATTTTGTTTATCTTCTCAAAGAAGCAGCTTTTATTATTTTTATTTTTTTATTTTTTTTGCCATACATGGGCCTCTCACTGTTGTGGCCTTTCCCGTTGTGGAACACAGGCTCCGGATGCGCAGGTTCTGTGGCCATGGCTCACGGGCCCTGCCGCTCCATGGCATTTGGGATCTTCCCGGACCGGGGCACGAACCCGTGTCCCCTGCGTCGGCAGCCGACCTCTCAACCACTGTGCCACCAGGGAAGCCCAGAAGCAGCTTTTAGGGTTTTTTTTTTTTCTTTTTTTTGCATTACATGGGCCTCTCACTGTTGTGGCCTCTCCTGTTGCGGAGCACAGCCTCCGGACGTGCAGGCCCAGCGGCCATGGCTCATGGGCCCAGCCACTCCGCAGTATGTGGGATCTTCCTGGACTGGGGCACGAACCTGTGTCCCCTGCATCAGTAAGTGGACTCTCAACCACTGAGCCACCAGGGAAGCCCGTAGCTTTTAGTTTTATTGATCTTTACTATCATTTCCTTCTTTACTTTTCATTTATTTCTGATCTGATCTTTATGATTTCTTTCCTTCTCTTGACTTTGGGGTTTTTTTGTCCTTCTTTCTCTAATTGCCTTAGATGTAAGGTTAGGTTGTTTATTTGTGATGTTTCTTGTTTCTTGAGGTAGGATTGTATTGCTGTAAACTTCTCTCTTAGAACTGCTTTTGCTGCATCCCATAGATTTTGGGTTATTGTGTTTTCCTTGTCATATGTTTCTAGGTATTTTTTGATTTCCTCTTTGATTTCTTCTGTGATCTCTTGGTTATTTAGTAGCATTTTGTTTAGTCTCCATGTGTGTGTGTTTTACAATTTTTTCTTATAATTGATATTTAGTCTTATAGCGTTGTGGTCAGAAAGGATACTTGATATGATTTCAATTTTCTTAAATTTACCAAGGCTTGATTTGTGATCCAAGATATGCTGTGTCCTGAAGAATGTTCTATGAGCACTTGTGAAGAAATTATATTCTGTTGATTTTGGATGGAATGTCCTATAAATATCAATTAAGTCCACCTTGTTTAATGTATCATTTAAAGCTTGTGTTTCCTTATTTATTTTCATTTTGAGTAATCTGTCCATTGGTGAAAATGGGGTGTTAAAGTCTCCTACTATGAATGTGTTACTGTCGATTTCCCCTTTTATGGCTGTTAGTATTTGCCTTATGTATTGAGGTGCCCTTATGTTGGGTGCATAACTATTTATAATTGTTACATGTTCTTCTTGGATTGATCCCTTGATCATTATGTAGTGTCCTTCTTTGTCTCTTGTAATAGTCTTTATTTTAAAGTTTGTTTTGTCTGATATGAGAATTGCTACTCCAGCTTTCTTTTGGTTTCCATTTGCATGGAATATCTTTTTCCATCCCCTCACTTTCAGTCCATATGTATCCCTAGGTCTGAAGTATGGCTCTTGTAGGCAGCATATATACTAGTCTTGTTTTTGTATCCATTCAGCCAGTCTGTGTCTTTTGTTTGGAGCATTTTATCCTTTTACATTTAAGGTAGTTACCGATATGTGTGTTCCTATTACCATTTTCTTAATTGTTTTGGGTTTGTTATTGTAGGTCTTTTCCTTCTCTTGTGTTTCCTGCCTAGAGAAGTTCCTTTAGCACTTGTTGTAAAGCCGGTTTTGTGGTGCTGAATTCTCTTAGTTTTTGCTTGTCTGTAAAATTTTTACTTTCTCCGTCGAATATGAATGAGATCCTTGCTGGGTAGAGTAATCTTGGTTGTAGGTTTTTCTCTTTCATCACTTTAAATACGTCCTGCCACTCCCTTCTGGCTTGCAGAGTTTCTGCTGAATGATCAGCTGTTAACCTTATGGGGATTCTGTTGTATGTTATTTGTTGTTTTTCCCTTGCTGCTTTTAATATTTTTTCTTTGTATTTAATTTTTGATAGTTTGATTAGTATGTGTCTCGGTTGTTTCTCCTTGGATTTATCCTGTATGGGACTCTCTGCACTTCCTGGACTTGATTGTCTATTTCCTTTCCCATATCAGGGAAGTTTTCAAGTATAATCTCTTCAAATATTTTCTCAGTCCCTTTGTTTTCCTCTTCTTCTTCTGGGACCCCTATATTTCGAATGTTAGTGTGTTTAATGTTGTCCCAGAGGTCTCTGAGACTGTCCTCAAGTCTTTTCATTCTTTTTTCTTTATTCTGATCTGAGGTAGTTATTTCCACTATTTTATCTTCCAGGTCACTTATCCATTCTTCTGCTGTAGTTATTCTGCTATTGATTCCTTCTAGAGAATTTTATATTTCATTTATTGTGTTTTTCATCATTGTTTGTTTGCCCTTTAGGTCTTCTAGATCCTTGTTAAACATTTCTTGTATTTTTTCCATTCTACTTCCAAGATTTTGGATCATCTCTACTATCATTGCTCTGAATTCTTTTTCAGGTAGACTGCCAATTTCCTCTTCATTTGTTTGGTCTGTTGGGTTTTTACTTTGCTCCTTCATCTTCTGTGTATTTCTCTGTCTTCTCATTTTTCTTCACTTACTGTGTTTGGGATCTCTTTTTTGCAGGCTGCAGGTTCGTAGTTCCCCTTTTTGGTGTCTGCCCCCAGTGGGTAAGGTTGGTTCAGTGGGTTGTTTAGGCTTCCTTATTGAGGGGACTGGTGCCTGTGTTGTGGTGGATGAGGCTGGATCTTGTCTTTCTCTTGGGCAGGGCTGCATCCGGTGGTGTGTTTTGGGGTGTCTGTTAAATTATTATGGTTTTAGGCAGCCTCTCTACTCTTGGGTGGGGTTGTTTTCCTGTCTTGCTACTTGTTTGGCATAGGGTGCCCAGCGCTGTAGTTTACTGGTCGTTGAGAGGA
Source organism: Aethalodelphis obliquidens (assembly GCF_003676395.1). Classification (NCBI taxonomy): domain Eukaryota; kingdom Metazoa; phylum Chordata; class Mammalia; order Artiodactyla; family Delphinidae; genus Aethalodelphis; species Aethalodelphis obliquidens. The sequence goes on from NW_020838006.1 coordinate 6,077,747, forward strand.
GCTGGGTTTTAGCGTTGAGTTGGAGATCTCTGGGAGAGCCTCATCATTTGATATTACGTGCGGCTGCGAGGTCTCTGGTGGAGCAATGTCCTGAACTCAGTTTTTCCACCTCAGACGTTCAGGCGTGACACCCAGCTGGAGCACCAAGACTGTGTCAGCCACACAGCCAAGTACATGGGGAATTTCTTGTCTTTTGGGATGTCTCAGGTCTTCTGCTAGCATTCAGTAGGTGTTCTGTCAGAGTTGTTCCCATGTAGATGTACTTTTGTTTTTTAGATGTAGTTTTGAATTTTCTGTGGGGAGCAAGGTGGTCTCCACATCTTACTCCTCCGCCATCTTGGAGGTCCCCCCTTAATTGAAATTAACATCTCTCTCACTGGTGTTTGCAAATTCAGATGGGATAGCCTTGAGTGTTTGGGGAACTATAAATAGCTGTAGTACTTCCTAAATACCTGTAGTATTAGTCTGATGGTTAATTGTATGTGTCAACTTGACTGTGCTAAGGGATGCCCAGATAGCTGGTAAAGCATTATTTCTGGGCGTGTCTGTGAGCATGTTTCCAGATAAGATTAGTATTTGAATCAGTGAACAGCGTAATGAAGATCACCTTCACCAGTGTGGGTGGGCATCATCCAATCTGGTGGAGGCTCTAATAGAACAAAATGGTGGAGGAAGGGCACATTCACTCTTTCTGCTGGAGCTTGGACATTCATCTTCTCCTGCCCTTGGACATCAGTACTCCTGGGTCTCAGGTCTTCAGGCTTAGGACTGGGATGTACACCATTGTCTAACCTGTTTCTCACGCCTGTGGGCTTGGACTGGAATTACATTGCCAGCTTTCTTGGGCCTTCAACTTGCAGATGAAGTTGCCTCCATAATTGCATGAGCCAGTTCCTCAAAATCAATCTCTTTCTTTATATCTATATACATCCTATGGGACCTGTTTCTCTGGAGAACCCTGACTGACATAATGAAGTTGAACCTAAAGAAAATGCTAATAGTCAACCAATTTTGTCCTATGAAAATGACCATTTCATATGGTTCAACCATATATAATAAGAGGTTTTGGAAAGTCTTTGTTCGCTTCTCTGAATTGTTCCTGTGAGACAGAAAGATTATAAGCAACCTTATTTTAATGCCTGGGGAAATCTAGGTTTCAAAGGTTACTTGTACCAAGTTGTATAAAAGTCCGTGAGTGGAACCCGTTCTTTCATTACTCAGTCTGTGGTTTCTTGACCTTGCCCTCCTCTTTAAGGGCCTGAGCTGAAAATGAGAAGCTGGAGAAAGAATGTGATAAAAAGCCATTTCCCCAGCAGTTGAGCGGAGTGTAATATGAGAGGTCACAGCCTCTATAACAAATACCATCTTAAGGAGTGGTCCTTAGGTAAAGCACGCATTCTTGAACTGATGCCGGCTGTCCTAAAACGATGACTCTTTCCGGCACTGAGTGAACCTCTGCTGGGCTACTGAATACTGTTACTTGTGTGTCTTGTCTCTCAGAATCATCCGAATCACCAGTATGCATGGCTCAGGGCTGACCTGGGGATCCGAGGATGCGGCTCCCCAGTGAGAGGGCTTAGCTGGTCTGGGTCAGAGGATGGTCCATCTTGGGCTTGCCTTTGGCTCAGACAGTTCTCTCAACCTCAGAACTACTGACATTTTGGGTCAGATTCTCTGCGGTGGGGGCTGTCCTGTGCATTGCAGGACATTCAGCAGCATCCTTGGTCTCTACCCACTAGATGCCAGCAGCACTCTGCCCAGTAGTAGCAACCCAAACTATCTCCAGGTGTTGTCAAATGTCCCTTGGGGGACAGGATCAGCCCCAGATGAGAACCACTGGGCCCAGGGCACTTCAGAGTACGCGTGAGGGCTGGTCAATGGTTATATATTTCAGGGCATTTACTAATTTGTCTCATGAGCTTCAGCACCTTTGAAAGAATTGCATTTCCTTTTACTCCCACCTCCGCATGAAAGGTAGTGTTGATTAGATAAGAGATGAGTCATACTTGGGCATACTCAGTTGCATATGAATAGGAAGAGAGGGGTGCAGTGGCTTGGGTCCTCAGGTGGGAAGAAAAACAGTCTAATGGAAGACCAGGCTCTCTCAATTTCCTGGCAAAAACATCTGTCTTCTTGTTTTTCTAGTTAATTATGGATTTTCATGAGCTCACTCAGCTAATCAAGTTTAATGACACTAGACCTAAATCATATTATTGTTATTTTTTGAGGCACTGTTGGCATCATGCCGTGTTAACCTGCCAGCAGCCTGGAGACACGACAGTCACTCAAACCCCGGCACACAGCTTTTATTAGCAGTGCACACAGCCCTTTCATAACCTGTCACCACTGAGATTATGAAGACAAAAGAAAAGCAACAGAAAAAGGGCATTTTCTATAAAGAACACTTTAGGAACTTTATTAGAAACCAGAAACTTTATTGCGAAATGGGCAATGAGACATGTGTCCTGTATTTACTATATTTACTACCGTTTTCAATATAACTTTGGGTTTGAAGAGACACAGAAAAACATAGGTCAGAAGCAGATATTCCCCTTTATTTCCATGTCCCTGATGACAGCTGGATGCAAGGATTTCCCAGCTGGCCGATTGTGACCTACGCTTAATCTTGATGCTGTTTGAGGCTCTGTCTATACCCTCTTCTTTTGTCCTTAAGAATTCCTGGTGGAGAATGGACATGGCTGCTAGTCTTGCCACTGCCTCCTGACCTCACTCACACTTGCCTTACCTTGGATGAATAAAAAATACTGTGTATTCAGTAAAAAAGTCGTGTTCTTTTGCCTTAGGACTTTACATTGCCCGGAGTAAAATTTGTCTTATTTGTCATTTAGCATTTCATTTGATCTGGATTACAAACCAACAGTTTTTTTTTTTCTTTTTCTTTTTGGAGGGGGGAGGGAGAGGGAGCATTTAAAAAAGTAATGAAAGGAATTTTCTGGATTCTGCAGCTACAGTGTCCTCTGTTAGATCTTTGCATTACTTTTTATTTTTTTTTGTTTTTTTGGGGGGAAAATACACTTTTATTTTCACTAATCTCTAACTAACATTTAGCATTTCCTTATATTTCAAATGTTGGAAACAAACCACAGTAGTGTTTGCAGAACCTGCGTGACATCGCCAGTAGAAATCATAGATATACTCCTATTTGATTAAAGGCAGATCTTTGCATTACTTTAAAAAATATTTATTTTATTGAAGTATAGTTGATTTACAATGTTGTGTTAATTTCTGCTGTACAGAGAAGTGATTCAGTTATATATATATATATATATACACTCTTTTTCATTATGGTTTATCACAGGATATTGAATATAGTTCCCTGTGCTATACAGTAGGACCTTGTTTATCCATTCTATGTATAATAGTTTGCATCTGCTAATCCCAAACTCCCAGTCCTTCCCTCCCCGACACCCCCTCCCTCTTGGCAACCACAAGTCTGTTCTCTATGTCTGAGTCTGTTTCTGTTTCATAGATAGGTTCATTTGTGCCATATTTTAGATTCCACATATAAGTGATATCATATGGTATTTGTCTTTCTCTTTCTGACTTACTTCACTTAGTATGATAATCTGTTGGTCCATCCATGGTGCTGCAAATGGCATAATTTTATCCTTTTTGTATGGCTGAGTAGTATTCCATTGTATATATGTGCCATATCTTCTTTATCTATTCATCTGTTGATGGACATTTAGGTTGTTTCCATGTCTCGGCTATTGTAAATAGTGCTGCTATGAACATAGGGGTGCATGTATCTTTTTGAATTATAGTTTTGTCTGGATATATGCCCAGGAGTGGGATTGCTGGGTCGTATGGTAGTTCTGTTTTTAGTTTTCTGAGGAACCTTCATTCTGTTCTCCATATGGCTGCACCAATTTACATTTCCACCAACAGTGTAGGAGGAGGGTTCCCTTTTCTCCACACCCTCTCCAGCACTTGTTATTTGTAGACTTTTTGATGATGGCCATTCTGACTGGTGTGAGTTGGTACCTCATTGTAATTTTGATTTACATTTCTCTAATAATTAGCAATGATGAGCATTTTTTCATGTGTGTATTGGCCATCTGTATGTCTTCTTTGGAGAAATGCCTATTTAGGTCTTTTGCCCATTTTTTTGATTGGGTTGTTTGTTTTTTTGTTATTGAGTTGTATGCATTACTTTTAACACATCACATGGAGTGCTCACTTTTCATAATGCAATCTCTCTCTTCTGAGGGCAGTCTATAATTCATTTCTGAGCTCCTAACATTGCTTTGTAGACTCTTGCACCTAATAAACTAAAGTGAAATTATTCATTTTCTCTACAAGTCAGTTGTTGGTATACAATGTCAAATCGATTTCCATAAGATTCCTGAATATCATTATGAAAAGGTCTGGGTTGTTTGGGGATACATAAGAGCACTGGGCTTGAAGGCTTGAGATTTAGAGTCAGACTGGTCTGAATTTGAATCCTGGGTCCATTGCTACTAGCTGTGTGACACCGGCCAAGTTAGTTTGCCTTTCAGAGTGTTAGTTTCCTTATCTGTAAACTTGATGTAATAGTAATAGTTCAATCATAAAGTTTCTGTAAAGATAGAATGAGGTAGTGCATGTAAAATACAAAGCAGGCTGCCCAGACATAGTGAGTAGCATTTGATAGAGGATGGTGATATATTTATTTCCAAGCTGGGATGAGTCTGGTGACATTTGCCTAATTTAGTAAATTAAGCTGCCCTCCTCAATTAGCTCCTCACTGTAACTATCGTGATGTCTCCTTCAAATCATAATTCTCAGGTCCCCTTTTAAGATATTTCATGGCCAGAAGACCTTCTGTAGTAATTTTGTTGCTCATCAACTAGGCAAGCAGAAGAAGATTATAAATAATAAGCACTAAAAACAGCAAGTGTCCATTCCAGAAGTCAGAAGTATCAGTCCTAGGGGAAGTCATCTGAACTTTACAGCAAAAAGATAAAGGGTAAATCGGAAATGTGGAAATATTCATGGAGCTTTAAAAAAGCTACTGTCACTTTTGGACAGAACTATTGGAATTAATTATGGTAAAAATGGATTCCTGGTTGTATTTGCTCAATGATGGCGAGTGGGATCGAGAAGGAAGCAAAACTATTTTTTTCAGCAAAGAATCAAGGCTCTGAATTTTCTTGAAAAAACAAAATAAAAGAGAAACAAACAGAATTCCCTCGTGCAGGGTGATTTGACAATGATGACTAAAGGGCCAAACAAACTGATTAGGGAACTAAAGAATTGAGAGGACAGAACAAGGTGTCTTAGGAAAATCCTTGGACCATCTTTTTTACACAACCCTAGGTTGCAGCCATGTTCTGCAGTTGAAGTCACTGAGAAATTTCTGGCATTTGGTGGGCTTCAGGTATCATTGAGGTGTTGTTTGGGTGGCAGACAGACTGGAGGTTTTCAAGGTGTTTAAGGTTTTCTGGAGGTTTCTAGAAGGATTCTTTGATGCCTTGTAGTGGGGATTTGGGGATGAGGTGGAGCTGTGTGCAACTGAGGGAACAGAAGATGAAATAGAATTAAGAGAGGGTAAGATAGGATTAGGGTTAGGGTTTTAAGGGTTTTCACATAGGCTGGCTCATGTTATCTCATCATTTTTTTTTTAATCTTTATTGGAGAATAATTGCTTTACAATGGTGTGTTAGTTTCTGCTTTATAACAAAGTGAATCAGTTATACATATACATATGTCCCCATATCTCCTCCCTCTTGCGTCTCCCTCCCTCCCACCCTCCCTATCCCACTCCTCTAGGTGGTCACAAAGCACAGAGCTGATCTCCCTGTGCTATGCGGCTGCTTCCCACTAGCTATCTATTTTACGTTTGGTACTGTATTTATGTCCATGCCACTCTCTCACTTTGTCACAGCTTACCCTTCCCCCTCCCAATATCCTTAAGTCCATTCTCTAGTAAGTCTGTGTCTTTATTCCTGTCTTACCCCTAGGTTCTTCATGACCTTTTTTTTTTATAGATTCCATATATATGTGTTAGCATACAGTATTTGTCTTTCACTTGTTGACTTACTTTGCTCTGTAGGACAGACTCAAGGTCCATCCACCTCACTACAAATAACTCGATTTCGTTTCTTTTTATGGCTGAGTAATATTCCATTGTATATATGTGCCACATCTTCTTTATCCATTCATCCGATGATGGGCACTTAGGTTGTTTCCATCTCCTGGCTATTGTGAATAGAGCTGCAGTGAACATTTTGGTACATGACTCTTTTTGAATTATGGTTTTCTCAGGGTATATGCCCAGTAGTGGGATTGCTGGGTCATATGGTAGTTCTACTTTTAGTTTTTGTTTTTTTTTTTAACATCTTTATTGGGGTATAATTGCTTTACAATGGTGTGTTAGTTTCTGCTTTATAACAAAGTGAATCAGTTATACATATACATATGTTCCCATATCTCTTCCCTCTTGCGTCTCCCTCCCTCCCACCCTCCTTATCCCACCCCTCTAGGCGGTCACAAAGCACCGAGCCGATATTCCTGTGCCATGCGGCTGCTTTCCACTAGCTATCTACCTTACGTTTGTTAGTGTGTATATGTCCATGACTCTCTCGCGACCTGTCACAGCTCACCCTTCCCCCTCCCCATATCCTCAAGTCCGTTCTCCAGTAGGTCTGTGTCTTTATTCCTGTCTTACCCCTAGGTTCTTCATGACATTTTTTTTTTCTTCTTAAATTCCATATATATGTGTTAGCATACGATATTTGTCTTTTTCTTTCTGACTTACTTCACTCTGTATGACGGACTCTAGGTCTATCCACCTCATTACAAATAGCTCAATTTCGTTTCTTTTTATGGCTGAGTAATATTCCATTGTATATATGTGCCACATCTTCTTTATCCATTCATCCGATGATGGGCACTTAGGTTGTTTCCACCTCCTGGCTATTGTAAACAGAGCTGCAATGAACATTTTGGTACATGACTCTTTCTGAATTTTGGTTTTCTCAGGGTATATGCCCAGTAGTGGGATTGCTGGGTCATATGGTAATTCTATTTGTAGTTTTTTATTTTATTTATTTATTTATTTATTTATTTATTTTTTAACATCTTTATTGGAGTATAATTGCTTTACAATGGTATGTTAGTTTCAGCTTCACAACAAAATGAATCAGTTATATATATACATATATTCCCATATCTCTTCCCGCTTGCGTCTCCCTCCCTCCCACCCTCCCTATCCCACCCCTCCAGGCGGTCACAAAGCACCGAGCTGATCTCCCTGTGCTATGCGGCTGCTTCCCCCTAGCTATCTACCTTACGTTTGGTAGTGTATATATGTCCATGCCTCTTTATCGCTTTGTCACCGTTTACACTTCCCCCTCCCCATAGCCTCAAGTCCATTCTCTAGTAAGTCTGTGTCTTTATTCCTGTTTCACCCCTAGGTTTTTCATGACATTTTTTTTTTTAAATTCCATATATATGTGTTAGCATACGGTATTTGTCTCTCTCTTTCTGACTTACTTCACTCTGTATGACAGACTCTAGGTCTATCCACCTCATTACAAATAGCTCAATTTCGTCTCTTTTTATGGCTGAGTAATATTCCATTGTATATATGTGCCACATCTTCTTTATCCATTCATCCGATGATGGACACTTAGGTTGTTTCCATCTCTGGGCTATTGTAAATAGAGCTGCAATGAACATTTTGGTACATGACTCTTTTTGAATTATGGTTTTCTCAGGGTATATGCCCAGTAGTGGGATTGCTGGGTCATATGGTAGTTCTATTTGTAGCTTTTTAAGGAACCTCCATACTGTTCTCCACAGTGGCTGTATCAATTTACATTCCCACCAACAGTGTAAGAGGGTTCCCTTTTCTCCACACCCTCTCCAGCATTTATTGTTTCTAGATTTTTGATGATAGCCATTCTGACTGGTGTGAGATGATATCTCATTGTAGTTTTGATTTGCATTTCTCTCATGATTAGTGATGTTGAGCATTCTCTCATGTGTTTGTTGGCACTCTGTATATCTTCTTTGGAGAAATGTCTATTTAGGTCTTCTGCCCATTTTTGGATTGGGTTGTTTGTTTTTTTGTTATTAAGCTGCATGAGCTGCTTATAAATTTTGGAGATCAATCCTTTGTCAGTTGCTTCATTTGCAAATATTTTCTCCCATTCTGAGGGTTGTCTTTTGGTCTTGTTTATGGTTTCCTTTGCTGTGCAGAAGCTTTGAAGTTTCATTAGGTCCCATTTGTTTATTTTTGTTTTTATTTCCATTTCTCTAGGAGGTGGGTCAAAAAGGATCTTGCTGTGATTTATGTCCTAGAGTGTTCTGCCTATGTTTTCCTCTAAGAGTTTGATAGTTTCTGGCCTTACATTTAGGTCTTTAATCCATTTTGAGTTTATTTTTGTGCATGGTGTTCGGGAGTGTTCTACTTTCATTCTTTTACATGTAGCTGTCCAGTTTTCCCAGCACCAATTATTGAACACGCTCTCTTTTCTCCATTGTATATTCTTGCCTCCTTTATCAAAGATAAGGTGACCATATGTGCGTGGGTTTATCTCTGGGCTTTCTATCCTGTTCCATTAATCTATATTTCTGTTTTTGTGCCAGTACCATATTGCCTTGATTACTGTAGCTCTGTCGTATACTCTGAGGTCAGGAGCCTGATTCCTCAGGCTCCGTTTTTCGTTCTCAAGATTGCTTTGGCTATTCAGGGTCTTTTGTGTTTCCATACAACTTGTGAAATCTTTTGTTCTAGTCCTGTGAAAAATGCCAGTGGTAGTTTGATAGAGATTGCATTGAATCTGTAGATTGCTTTGGGTAGTAGAGTCATTTTCACAATGTTGATTCTTCCAATCCAAGAACATGGTATATCTCTCCATCTATTTGTATCATCTTTAATTTCTTTCGTCAGTGTCTTATAATTTTCTGCATACAGGTCTTTTGTCTCCTTAGGTAGGTTTATTCCTAGATATTTTATTATTTTTGTGGCAGTGGTAAATGGGAGTGTTTTTTAAATTTCATTTTCAGATTTTTTATCATTAGTGTATAGGAATGCAAGAGATTTCTGTGCATTAATTTTGTATCCTGCTACTTTACCAAATTCATTGATTAGCTCTAGTAGTTTTCTGGTAGCATCTTTAGGATTCTCTATGTATAGTATCATGTCATCTGAAAACAGTGACAACTTTACTTCTTCTTTTCCAATTTGGATTCCTTTTATTTCCTTTTCTTCCCTGATTGCTGTGGCTAAAACTTCCAAAACTATGTTGAATAAGAGTGATGAGAGTGGGCAACCTTGTCTTGTTCCTGATCTTAGTGGAAATGCTTTCAGTTTTTCACCATTGAGGACGATGTTGGCTGTGGGTTTGTCATATATGGCCTTTATTATGTTGAGGAAAGTTCCCTCTATGCCTACTTTCTGCAGGGTTTGTATCATAAATGGGTGTTGAATTTTGTCAAAAGCTTTCCCTGCATCTGTTGAGATGATCATATGGTTTTTCTCCTTCAGTTTGTTAATATGGTGTATCACGTTGATTGATTTGCATATATTGAAGAATCCTTGCATTCCTGGGATAAACCCCACTTGATCATGGTGTATGATCCTTATAATGTGCTGTTGGATTCTGTTTCCTAGTATTTTGTTGAGGATTTTTTCATCTGTGTTCGTCAGTGATATTGGCCTGTAGTTTTCTTTCTTTGTGATTTCTTTGTGACATCTTTGTCTGGTTTTGGTATCAGGGTGATGGTGGCCTCGTAGAATGAGTTGGGAGTGTTCCACCCTCTGCTATATTTTGGAAGAGTATGAGATGGATAGGTGTTAGCTCTGCTCTAAATGTTTCACAGAATTCGTCTGTGAAGCCATCTGGTCCTGGGCTTTTGTTTGTTGGAAGACTTTTAATCACAGTTTCAGTTTCCGTGCTTGTGATTGGTCTGTTCATATTTTCTATTTCTTCCTGATTCAGTCTTGGCAGGTTGTGCTTTTCTAAGAATTTGTCCATTTCTTCCAGGTTGTCCATTTTATTGGCATAGACTTGCTTGTAGTAATCTCTCGTGATCTTTTGTATTTCTGCAGTGTCAGTTGTTACTTCTCCTTTTTCATTTCTAATTCTATTGGTTGGCGTCTTCTCCCTTTTTTTCTTGATGAGTCTGGCTAATGGTTTATCAATTTTGTTTATCTGCTCAAAGAAGCACCTTTTAGTTTTACTAATCTTTGCTATCGTTTCCTTCATTTCTTTTTCATTTATTTCTGATCTGATTTTTATGATTTCTTTCCTTCTGCTAACTTTGGGGTCTTTTTGTTCTTCTTTCTCTAATTGCTTTAGGTGCAAGGTTAGGTTGTTTATTCGAGATGTTTCCTGTTTCTTAAGGTAGGAATGTATTGCTATAAACTTCCCTCTTAGAACTGCTTTTGCTGCACCCCATAGGTTTTGGGTCGTCGTGTCTCCATTGTCATTTGTTTCTAGGTACTTTTTGATTTCCTCTTTGATTTTGTCAGTGATCACTTCGTTATTAAGTATTGTATTGTTTAGCCTCCATGTGTTTGTATTTTTTATAGATCTTTTCCTGTAATTGATATCTAGTGTCATAGTGTTGTGGTCGGAAAAGATACTTGATACAATTTCAATTTTCTTAAATTTACCAAGGCTTGATTTGTGACTCAAGATATGATCTCTCCCTGAGAATGTTCCATGAGCACCTGAGAAAAATGTGTATTCTGTTGTTCTTGGGTGGAATGTGCTATAAATATCAATTAAGTCCACCTTGTTTAATGTATCATTTAAAGCTTGTGTTTCCTTATTTATTTTCATTTTGGATAATCTGTCCATTGGTGAAAGTGGGGTGTTAAAGTCCCCTACTATGAATGTGTTACTGTCGATTTCCCCTTTTATGGCTGTTAGTATTTGCCTTATGTATTGAGGTGCTCCTATGTTGGGTGCATAAATATTTACAATTGTTATATCTTCTTCTTGGATCGATCCCTTGATCATTATGTAGTGTCCTTCTTTGTCTCTTCTAATAGTCTTTATTTTAAAGTCTATTTTGTCTGATATGAGAATTGCTACTTCAGCTTTCTTTTAGTTTCCATTTGCGTGGAATATCTTTTTCCATCCCCTTACTTTGTCTGTATGTGTCTCTAGGTCTGAAGTGGGTCTCTTGTAGACAGCATATATATGGGTCTTGTTTTTGTGTCCATTCAGCCAGTCTGTGTCTTTTAGTGGGAGCATTGAATCCATTTACATTTAAGGTAATTATCGATTTGTATGTTCCTAGTCCCATTTTCTTAAATATTTTGGGTTTGTTATCGTGGTCTTTTCCTTGTCTTGTGTTTCTTGCCTGGAGAAGTTCCTTTAGCATATGTTGTAAAGCTTGTTTGGTGGTGCTGAACTCTCAGCTTTTGCTTGTCTGTAAAGGTTTTAACTTCTCCATCACATCTGAATGAGATCCTTTTGGGTAGAGTAATCTTGGTTATAGGTTTTTCTCCTTCATCACTTTAAATATGTCTTGCCACTCTCTTCTGGCTTGCAGAGTTTCTGCTGAGAGATCAGCTGTTAACCTTATGGGGATTCCCTTGTGTGGTATTTGTTGTTTTTCCCTTGCTGTTTTTAATAGTTGTTCTTTGTATTTAATTTTTGACAGTTTGATTAATATGTGTCTTGGCGTGTTTCTCCTTGGATTTATCCTGTATGGGACTCTCTGTGCTTCCTGGAGTTGATTAACTATTTCCTTTCTCATATTAGGGAAGTTTTCGACTCTAATCTCTTCAAATATTTTCAGTCCCTTTCTTTTTCTCTTCTTCTTCTGGAACCCCTATAATTCGAATGTTGGTGCGTTTAATGTTGTCCCAGAAGTCTCTGAGACTGTCCTCAGTTCTTTTCTCTTTATTCTGCTCTGCAGTAGTTATTGCCACTATTTTATCTTCCAGGTCACTTATCCGTTCTTCTGCCTCAGTTATTCTGCTATTGATCCCATCTAGAGTATTTTTAATTTCATTTACTGTGTTGTTCATCGTTGCTTGTTTCCTCTTTAGTTCTTGTAGGTCCTTGTTAAATGTTTCCTTCATTTTCTCTATTCTCTTTCCAAGATTTTGTATCATGTTTACTATCATTATTCTGAATTCTTTTTCAGGTAGACTGCCTATTTCCTCTTCATTTGTTAGGCCTGGTGGGTTTTTATCTTGCTTCTTCATCTGCTGTGTGTTTTTCTGTCTTCTCATTTTGCTTATCTTACTGTGTTTGGGATCTCCTTTTTGCAGGCTGTAGGTTCATAGTTCCCGTCGTTTTTGGTGTCTGTCCCCAGTGGCTAAAGTTGTTCAGTGGGTTGTGTAGGCTTACTGGTGGAGGGAACTAGTGCCTGTGTTCTGGTGGATGAGGCTGGATCTTGTCTTTCTGGTGGGCAGGTCCACGTGTGGTGGTGTGTTTTGGGGTGTCTGTGGCCTTATTATGATTTTAGGCAGCATCTCTGCTAATGGGTGGGGTTGTGTTCCTGTCTTGCTAGTTGTTTGGCATAGGGTGTCCAGCACTGTAGCTTGCTGGTCGTTGAGTGAAGCTGGGTGCTGGTGTTGAGATGGAGATCTCTGGGACATTTTCGCCGTTTGATATTACGTGGAGCTGGGAGGTCTCTTGTGGGCCAGTGTCCTGAAGTTGGGTCTCCCACCTCAGAGCCACAGCACTGACTCCTGGCTGGAGCACCAAGAGCCTTTTATCCACACGGCTCAGAATTAAAAGGGAGAAAAAGTAGAAAGAAAGGAAGAAAGAGGATAAAATATAATAACATAAAGTAAGATAAAATAAAGTTATTAAAAAATGATTATTAAGAACAAAATTTTTTAAAAAGAAAAAACAAAAAAAACGGACGTGTAGAACCCTAGGACAAATGTTGAAAGCAAAGTTATATAGACAAAATCTCACACAGAAGCATATACATACACACTCACAAAAAGAGGAAAAGGAGAAAAAATAATAAATCTTGCTCTCAAAGTCCCCCTCCTCAATTTGGGATGTTTCTTTGTCTATTCAGGTATTCCACAGATGCAGGGTACATCAAGTTGATTGTGGAGCTTTAATCCGCTGCTTCTGAGGCTGCTGGAGGAGATTTCCCTTTCTCTTCTTTGTTCGCACAGCTCCCGGGGCTCAGCTTTGGATTGGGCCCCGCCTCTGCGTGTAGGTCGCCGGAGGGCGTCTGTGTTTCGTCAGACAGGACAGGGTTAAAAGAGCAGCTGATTCGGAGGCTCTGGCTCACTCAGGCCGGGGGCGGAGGGAGGGGTACGGATGCCGGGTGAGCCTGCGGTGGCAGAGGCCGGCGTGACGTTGTACCAGCCTGAGGCGCGCCATGCGTTCATCTGGGGAAGTTGTCCCTGGATCCTGGGACCTGGCAGTGGCGGGCTGCACAGGCTCCCCCGAAGGGGGATGTGGATAGTGACCTGTGCTCGTACACAGGCTTCTTGGTGGCGGCAGCAGCATCCTTAGTGTCTCCTGCCCATCTCTGGGGTCCGCGCTTTTAGCTGCGGCTCGCGCCCGTCTCTGGAGCTCCTTTTAGCAGCGCTCTTAATCCCCTCTCCTCGAGCACCAGGAAATGAAGAGGGAAGAAAAAGTCTCTTGCCTCTTCGGCAGGTCCAGACTTTTCCGCAGACTCCCTCCCGGCTAGCCGTGGTGCCCTAACCCCCTGCAGGCTGTGTTCACGCCGCTAACCCCAGTCCTCTCCCTGTGCTCTGACCGAAGCCCAAGCCTCAGCTCCCAGCCCCGCCCGCCCCGGCGGGTGAGCAGACAAGCCTCTCCGGCTGGTGAGTGCCGGTCGGCACCTATCCTGTGTGCGGGAATCTCCCCGCTTTGCCCTCCGCACCCCTGTTGCTGTGCTCTCCTCCGCGGCTCCGAAGCTTCCCCCTCTGCCACCCGCAGTCTCTGCCCGCGAAGGGGCTTCCCAGTGTGTGGAAACCTTTCCTCCTTCACAGCAGGTCCCGTCCCTATTCTTTTGTCTCTGTTTATTCTTTTTTCTTTTGCCCTACCCAGGTACGTGGGGACTTTCTTGCCTTTTGGGAGGTCTGAGGTCTTCTGCCAGCGTTCTGTAGGTGTTGTTCCACGTGTAGATGTATTTCTGGTGTATCTTTGGGGAGGAAGGTGATCTTCGCGTTTTACTCTTCCGCCATCTTCCCCCTCTCCTGGCTCATGTAATCTCAAATGATGCTGAAGGGATGATGGTGCCACCCCTGTGTTATAGGTGAGATCAGTGCTTTTAGAGGTCAGTAACCTACCAAAGATTATTTATCTGGTAGGTGGTAAAGCTGAGATCTGAACCCAGGTTTGTCTAATTCCAAAGCTCATGAAATACAGAATTCTGGTAAAATTTTCCCTCTTCCTCCTCAAGGGAAAAATTAAAATAAATAAATATATTAAAATGGAGGAAATGAAATAAATGGGTATATTAGAATGTCCGAGCAGTGAGGATTCATGTTGTATGGAAAAAGATGAAAAGGGAATTTGAACCATCTATGGAATACTCCTTTCCCTAAGAACAACAACAAAAACCAATAAAACAAAAGAACAGTGACAACGAAAACTAAAAAAACACTGTTGCTAAAGTTCTGTGGGTACAGCCAAGAAGGTATGGGACTGGGACATTGAGTTTTTCTGGGTCTAGCTCATCAACTCCTGCAATCATGGTGAAGCAGTTATGAAGTGAAGAAGATGTAATGACAAATTTTGAAAAATGGCAGAGATGCTGAAAACTGAAAGTGAATATCTATTGGAATAGATTTTAATTTCCTTGTAAAAGAATGGAGCAAATACCAGGAGAAATGAAATCTGTAGTTATATGGAGGATAATGAAATCATCAGCAACAAGCAGTTGAGAGCTGTAAACAAAGAATCATGGCTGCAAAACCTCATAGCCTCTCACTGATAGAATTATGAAATTAGTGGGTAAAGGGAAAATGAATTTAATATATTTGAATTTTTGGTAACACATGAGAGAGAGGAAGAGAAAAGCCAGATTCATTGAATAGAACATTTCAGCAAAGTATCTGACACTAAGTTGGGATGGATTTTTCTTTTAAAAAGTTCCTAGAAAACAAACTTATGGGGACTTCCCTGGTGGTGCAGTGGTTAACAATCCGCCTGCCAATGCAGGGGACATGGGTTCGATCCCTGGTCTGGGAAGATCCCACATGCCGCAGAGCGACTAAGCCCCTGCGCCACAACTACTGAGCCTGTGCTCTAGAGCTGGCGTGCCACAACTACTGAAGCCCACGTGCCTAGAGCCCATGCTCCACAACAAGAGAAGCCACTGCAGTGAGAAGCCCGTGCACCGCACTGAAGAGTAGCCCCTGCTCGCCTCAACTAGAGAAAGCCCACATGCAGCAATGAAGACATAACGCAGACAAAAAACAAAAACCAAACCAACCAACCAACCAAACACACAAAAATTTATGGTTACCAGGGGATGGGGGGGGAGGGATAAATTGGGAGATTGGGATTGACATATACACACTACTATATATAAAATAGATAACTAATTAAAACCTGCTGTATAGCACTGGGAGCTCTACTCAGTACTCTGTAATGGCCTATATGGGAAAAGAAGCTAAAAAAGAGTGGATATGTGTATATTTATAACTGATTCACTTTTCTGTATAGCTGAAACTAACACAACATTGTAAATCAACTATACTCCAATAAAAAGTTAAAAAGTTACTTGAGTTCGACTAGATTTTGCTGGAATTTCTGTAAGTGTGCTTGCAGGTGGCTATTCTAATATATTTTGGATATCATAGAGCATCATGATATTAAAGGTCAAGCCAATCCCTCCCCCCTGCTGCTTGGGATTATTGCAAACTAAAAACAAAGTATTCCCTTTTTGGTTTGACTTCAAATGGATTGTTTCCTGCTTAAAAGATGTCTTATGTAAGACACCTTTATCTTTTAACTTTGCTCCTGTGATGATATGATAATGTATATCTTGTTCCCCTTTCTTGGGAAACACTCAAAGTTTCTATTAGTCTTACTAGGAAACCCACAGAAGGAGATTCATAGAGGTCTTTGATGGCACGTTTAGAACTTAGACTACAGTTTTGAAACAAAATGGTGACTGATGAGTTTTCAAAAGCAGTTTTCATAGAATATTGCTGAATACTTATGTAAGTAGGAGTGACAGTCATAAATGAGTTAAATGTAAAACAATCTTTCCTGTTCTCTATCACAAATCAGAATGGAGAGTGCATCACATTGAGGGAGGAAAATAATCTTTGTTGAGTATTTAATATGTGATTGCTGCTTATAGAATCTTAGGGAAGCTTGTTAACCTTATGATGTTTGGCTGTCATGGCAGAAGACTTGAGAGGCCTCAAACCCAATTCCAAGAAACACACTTTTTATTGTTATCATTTTATTGTGGTAAAGTATCCATATGTAAAACTTACCATTTTAAACATTTTAAATATACAATTCATTGGCATTAAGTACATTCACATCATTGTGCAGCCATCACCACTATCCATTTCCAGAACTTTTTCATCATCCCAAACTGAAACTGTGTAACCATTAAACAATAACTCCCCACCCCCTCCCTTCCCAGCCTCTGGTAACCACTATTGTACTTTATATCTATGACTATTCTATGTATCTCATAGTAGTGCAATTCTACAGTGTTTGCCCTTTTGTCTTATTTTACTTAGCATAATGTTTTCAGGGTTCATCCATGTTGTAGCATGTGCCAGAATTTCATTCCTTTTCTTTTTTTAAAAATTGTGGTAAAATATGCGTAACACAAAATGTACTATCTTCACTATTTTGAGTGCACAGTTCAGCAGTGTTAAGTACATTTACATTGCTGTGCAGCCCATCTCCAGAACTTTTTTTTATTTGCAAAACTGAAACTCTATATCCATGAAACAGTAACTCCTCATACCTCCTGCCCCACCCCCTCCCCAACCCTGGCAACCACTATTTTATTTTCTGTCTCTATGGATTGACTTCTTTACACACCTCATATAAATGGAATCATACAGTATTTGTCTTTTTGTGACTGGTTTATTTCAGTTAGAATAATGTTCTCAGGGTTCATCCATGTTGTAGAATGTGTCAGAATTTCCTTTTATTAAGGCTAAATAATATCTTCTAGTGTATATATGCCCCACTTTGTTTATCTGTTCATTCAGTGATGGACATTTAGGTTATTTCCATCTGTTGGATATTGTGAATAATGCTGTTATGAACATTGGTGTACAAATATCTGTTTGAGTCCCGGCTTTCAAATCTTTTGGTGTATATTTGTAAGTGGAATTGCTGGATCATATGGTAATTCTGTGTTTAATTTTTTGAGAGCTGCCATGTTTTCCACAGTGACTGTACCAGCAATGCACAAGTGTTTCAATTTCTCTACGTCTTCACCAACACTTATTATTTTTTGTTTTTTTTAGTTTTAAAATTGTTATTATTTTAAATACTAGCCATCCTAATGGATATAAGTAGTATCTTATTATGGTTTTGGTTTGCATTTCCCTCATGATTAATGATGTTGAACATCTTTTCCTGTGCTTATCGACCATTTGTATATCTTTTTTGAAAAAATGTCTATTCAAGTCCTTTATCTGTTAAAAGACTTTGTTGTTGTTAGTTGTAGGAATTCTTTATATATTGTGGATAATAATCCCTTACTGGATATATAATTTGCAAATATTTTCTCCCTTTCTGTGAATTGCTTTTTCACTCTGTTGTTAGTGCTTTTTAATGCAGTGGTCCCTAACCTTTTTGGCACCAGGGACCAGTTTTGTGGAAGACAATTTTTCCACGGACCAGGGATGGGGGGGATGGTTTTGGGATGATTCAAGTGCATTACATTTATTGTGCACTTCTATTATTATTACATTGTAATATATAATGAAATAATTATAAAATTCGCCATAATGCAGAATCAGTGGGAGCCCTGAGCTTGTTTTACTTGCCACTCACTGATAAGGTTTTGATATGTCTGCAAACAATTGATTTATTATGGTCTCTGTGCAGGCAAACCTCTCTGCTAATGATAATCTGTATTTGCAGCCACTCCCCAGTGCTAGCATCACCGCCACGGCTCCACCTCTGATCATCAGGCATTAGATTCTCATAAGGAGCGTGTAACCTAGATCCCTCAAATCTGCAGTTCACAGTAGGGTTCGCATCCCTTGCATGCACACTTCACAGTAGGGTTCATGATCCTATGAGAATCTAATGCCGCCACTGATCTGACAGCAGGCAGAGCTCAAGTGGTAATGCGAGTGATGGGGAGTGGCTGTAAATACAGATGAAACTTCGCTTACTCACCCTCCGCTCACCTCCTGCTGTGTGGCCCGGTTCCTAACAGGCCACAGACCGGTACCGGTCCATGGCCCAGGGGTTGGGGACCCCTGTTTAAATCCATAAAAGCTGAAAATTTTGATGAAGTCTAACTTATCTAATGTTTCTTTGCTGTCTGTGCTGTTTCCAGTGTCTTACCCAGGAAATAATTGCCAAGTCCAATGTCATGAAGATTCTCCCCTATGTTTTTTCCTAAGAATTTCATAGTTTTAGCTCTTACTTTTAAGTCTTTGATCCATTTTGAGTTAATTTTTATATATGGTGTAAGCTAAGAGTCCAATTTCATGCTTTTGCATGTGGGTATCCAGTTTTCCTCACACCATTTGTTGAAAAGACTGTCCTTTCTCCATTGAAATCTTGGCATCCTTGTCAAATATCATTTGAACATATATGTGAGTGTTTATTTCTGGCCTCTCAGTTCTATTCCATATGTCTGTCTTTATGCCAGGACCACACTGTTCTACAGCGTTGTGGTAAGTTTTGAAATTAGGAAGTGTGAGACCTCCAACTTTGCTGTTGTTGTTGTTTTTCTCATTCTCTTCCTTCTTTCTTATCGTGGAAAGAACATTTAACATGACATCTATCCTCTTAACAAAATTTTAACTGTTCAATATATTACCGTTGACTAGAGGTATAATGTTGTACAGCAGATAGTTAGAGTTTATTCATCTCATTGCTATTCTTCTTCAAGATTGTTTTGGCTCTGAGGTTCCCTTGAGATTCCATATGAATTTTACGATGGGTTTTTCTGTTTCTGCAAAAAATGCCATTGGGATTTTGATAAGGATTGCATTGAACTTGTAGATCGCTTTGGGTAGTATTGACATCTTAACAATGTTTAGTCTTCTAATTCATAAACATGGGGTATTTTTCCATTTATTTATGCATTTAATTTCTTTTGGCAGTTTTGTGTTTTCCGGGGTACAAGTCTTTTGCCTCCTTGGTTAAATTTATTATAAGTATTCATTAGTTTTGATGCTATTATAAATGAAATTGTGTTTTAAATTTCCTGTTTTGGTTGCTTATTATGTGTATACAGAAACACAACTGATTTTTGTGTCTTAGGGAACACATTTTGACCCAGGGCATCTCACCATCTTATTTCAGCTCATCCTCCCCTCTCCTCATCCCCTATCAGCATAAAAGTTCACCTCTCAATAGGAGCAGCAGGGATATTGTTAGGAATGATGGGAGGAATGAGCCTACAAAAGTATATTGAGAGGTGTTTGTCCTTGTAGGTCTCATTAATGATCAAATCGTCATTGTTTGAGCTCTTGGCACATTGCAGTTCATAGCACTGAACACAGTGGTCAACTATGACCAGTGAGTTGCCATGACTTTGGCTGGTGAATTTCTTGTTATTGGGTATATTCAATTAGATACTGGTAACCGCTTATTAGAAGGACTGAAGAAAAGACTGTTTATTGGACAGAGGGCTGTGTTCAATGGAGTTTAGGGGTTTATTGTCCCTTCCAAATTTCAGGATCTTTAACTTTTCATATAATTTTGGAAAAAAGCTGTCAGGTCTGGGAAGGCTGGATTTGGGTTATCAGACTTCATGAGACATTCATAAAAAAGGGTCACCAATCCATTCCCTCAGTAACCATTGATGAGTAATCAGTGTGGGCAAAGCACTGTGCTAGGCATGTGAGTTACATGGGATCGGATAACACACAGTCCAAGGAGCTTTTTCCTATGTTGGACAAAGATGGGCTTAGTGTATTCCTTGTGTCTTACAAAGCTTCACACCTGCAGTGATACAACTTTTCTGCACCAGGGGCAAGTGACTTGAAAGTGTTTTCTTTGGTGATCTCTATGTCTGCAGCTGGAAAATGCAAAGACAGGAACAGACGCTTTTGCACAGTCCAACCTTCCATCTTTTTGTGCCTCTCCTTGTGGTCGTGTAGAGCCAGCTTATTCCGGCTGGTGAGAGCTGATTGTGTGCATTTCTTCTCAACTCCTTGTTTGGTGACATCACATTGGTAGCTTCTAATTTGCCACAATGAGAGTATTTACACCATGGAAGTCAGCAAATACTACAAATCAGAGCTTTCCTCGCCTCTCCTGACCTGGCTTACCAGCATCACACTGGATGAGAGTCATCCTAAGGATTGAACGAAATTGAGGACCCAGTAGCTGGTTCCTCAATGAAAGGGGCTTTAGCTGATTTCTCAAGGCTGGTGCCGTGGCTTCCAGAACCCCTCAGGCAGCTTTCTAGATTTCTCAATGGAAGTTGTTCTCACTTCTCAGGGAAACCTTTTCACTATCTATGACCTCATTTGTCTCTTCTCTATTCCTTCCAGCCACCCCAGTGGTCAGGGATCTGAGGCCCAAATAGCAATGATAAGCCTTTTCTTTACTCGAATTTGGACAACTCTTAGACTCTGTGGGATTTTCTTCATCGCATGTACATGAAAGCTGGTATCAAGATCATGTGGGAATCCATCAGAGCTATTTAAGGTATGGAGAATGACCCTTATAATGAAGTTTTTAGTTGACAAGGACAGTGCTTTTGCAGGAGGAATTTGATGAGCAAATATGTAAACAATAACAATAAAACTACTAAGCTAAACATTTCCTTCATCATTATTATCATCAACTTATATATGCATATGTAGTTTGGATAATATTATTTTTTTCTCTGGAGGGCTATCTAGTAGAGGGCAGCCTGGTTAGGTAACTGTTTGTGTGGCCGCTTTTACATATGCGTGCGTACACACACACATACACACACGCACACACAGGATGGGTGGTGGCAGAGACGCTGTATGGGTCCCAGAGGCAATATTACCTTAGTAATTTTCTAGGAAACACTCAGCTCACAGAAACCGAACTGCAGTGTACCAGAAGCTATCCATCTTCTTTAAAACAGTTCAGAAAAAGAATCCATTTTCTTGAATACAAATCCTCTTTGTCTTGTGATATATAAATCATCCCTTCGAAAGAAGCCTTTTGAGGTATCAATTCAAGGCATTCTCTCAAAATTTCATCCCTCAGCACAGCCCTGCGATGGAAGCTAATCCTCTGTGACTGCCCAAAGGCAAATTCATCCCACTTTTCACCAAATTTCCCATAGAAAACCCTCTGCTCTCATCTTAGTGATTGGGATGGAATATCAGGGTCAGAATGACCTTAGCCAGCTGTGGTTATCTGGAGATGAAGAGAGCAGAGAGGAGAGTCAGTCTGACACAGTGATTTCAAATTAACGACTCTCTTAATAAAGAACAAACTTACTGAGGATCTTTTTATAGGAGAGTGATGCTGTTGCACATAGCCTACGGCTGGGTCCCTTACTCATCCTCGTGTACTTCTGGAGGTGATGGATAATGGTCAAGCCTCTCTATGTGTAGTCTGGTTTTTAGGACACAGCAGACAGTGATGCTGTCCTCTCCAGGTTCCCTGGGTTCCATTTTTATCAGTTTGGTTTGCCCATCTCCAGCTGCTGACCTGAGGATTGCTTTTGGATGAGTAGAGCCACCTCACCTGGAGATGCCTTGGAATTATTCCCCCTCCCTTACTTTGGGGCAGCACATAGTAAGGACTGACCATTGGGGTTGGGTGGGTGGGAGTTTACAAAACCCCTCTCTCTTGTCTCAACGTAGGGCAGATTCCAAGGTAGAATTTGTGTTCCAGAGCTCCCTGTGGTGGAGTTAAGGATAGACTTCATCTGAAACCCTCATTTTTGCTTAGTTTCTGCCTCATCTTTATCCTCTTACTCCCTTGTATGTTTCTTCTGAGAGCACTTCCTGCATAAATCACTTGGACACAAATCCCTATCTCGGTCTTTGTTTTTAGGAAACCCAACTTCACCAGGTCCATCTCAAGCTGATTCAGTGACCTTGCAGGGAGTGATTTGTTCTCAGAGTGAAGGGGTTGTAGTTAATTCCACACTGTCCTAAAATACAGTTTAAATGTGTGCTTGAGGACAACTGCAACCTCTCTGGTCTTGATGACTGTTAATTTAGTGCATAATATACTTGAATGAAACCTTGGTCTAATACCTATGGTTGTCTGCATTAATTGTGAACTGGGTACTTCCAAGGAGTCTCTCATGGACATGCCTCTTTGACTCACTGTCTCTGTTCACTGGATGGCTGCCTTAAGCATAAGAAGGCATCTTGCCCTCAAGGAGCCTGCTGTCTAATTGGGCAGTGGACATACACACCCAAATAAAGTAGTCTGCAGAAACAACCTGATGAAAGCGTGCAGAGCATATACACTGGGTAAGAGTTTAGCGGCTTCAGAAACCACTTTGGGTTGAATATAGTAAGGAAGACGTATTGGTGAGTGGATTTAAATTGGGCTTAGGAGAATGAATGGAGGTTAAGGAGAGACCAGTGGCTGAAGGCTGGAGAAGACTTTGACCCCTTCTGCCAGGAGCATTTACTACCACACTTGGGAGTAGTAAGGTGAAATTCAGCATCCCTTTCATTGTAGAGGACCCTCAAAGAAGGGCACATGGTACAACTGGACTTTCCCACTCCCTTTGAAGTTGACATAGCCATGTGACTTGTTTTGGCCAATGAAATGTGAGGGGACATGTGTCACTTCTGGGCACACATTTTCAGAGCCAGCGTATGGCTCTCCGTCTTCCTTTCTCTTGATGCTGTCATCATGGAAACATATGACGAAGTCTCTGTTTGAAGCATGTCTCTCTTTTCAGAAAATAGTTTGCAAGCAAATATGGTTATGTTCCTGGATAAGTCACTTGCCCTGAGACTTATGAAATGATATGATAATGTGATTACAAAATGATGGGAATTGGTCTGCAACTTTCAGATTCCTTCTAGCTTATCTGATTCTTTGAAGACGGGCCCACATTAAAATTTAGTAAGACTTTTGTCTCTTCTTGGAAACCCAAAGAAATGGGTGCACAGCAGCATCTTCTACAGAAAACAAATAGTTCTTTGTAACATCAATGGACAAGAAATCTATCAGAAATAGGAAAAATAAAGTTAAATGTCCTTTACTTCTGCTGTAAAACTCTGACATGTAGACCCTGACCACATAGAAATTTGTCCTCTCAAAAAACCAAAACCTTAATGGTCCCCAGGAACTGTGAAGAAATTTAACTGATGAACATATTTGCAGCTCAGATGAATAGTTCAGGGAAGTTAAGGGTCTCATTTATCCTAATGGGTGTAGTTGTGTGTTTGAGATTGTGTAAAGTTCAATTTCTTATTTTATTTTTTTGTGCAGAGGAACATCTGTTGTTCAGACTCATTTCTTTAGGGCTGTTGTGAACATACTTCTCCAAGCCTATTTTGCTTTCTGTCTTCCCAGATTCAGCCTTCAATCTCTTTCTACTCTGTTTTGTGCATCATTATAAGTCACTTTGTGTGTAGAAGTGCTGCTTGTGTGTTGAGTTCTTGTTGCTTATGTGCCATACTTGTTGCCTCCTTCTCAGCCCAGCAGGAAATTACCTTCTGCTCAAATGATCTCCTTTCCTTCCCTTATCCCACCATCATTTTAGTATAATTTTCTCTTTCCAGATGATCTGATGGGGTCCTTATGCTGACTGTTCATGGCAGGGTCTCAAGTCTTCATAGAAACAGAATTCTCATCTTGAGTTAAAGAAAGGAATCTTAAGCCTTCTGAAATCATCTTCTATTTAATTATAGAGGACAGCCTTCTGTTACTCAGTTTATACCAGGCTTTGTAGAATTTACACTTCTGTTAACAGGGTGTTAAAATAGGACTCTTTCTTTCTTAGTTTCAGTAGAGGTGGCAAAAATCTAATCATACAAATAATAGACGCTACACCTACTTTCTAAAATGAGGCGCTAGATCACCTAGGTAGGGTTGTGAAGGAGGTAACTGGGAACCACTGTTGTGATCCTTAATCAACCTCCAACTTGAGGATAAAATACAATTGAGCTTGAAAGGCTAAGTGAGAGAATATCTTTGAAGAAAGGTGATGGAGTGCTCTGGCATTTCCCCACTATGTCTCCATGGGGGGAAGGGAAAAGATGCTTATGTGTAGTGAGAGGTAATTGAAGGAGACCCCTTGGAATCTTGATATGTGTTCTTTGGAGTTTAGGGGCCCCAGTGGACTGGTGGCTGACTCATGCCTGAAAGGGCAACAAAAGTGAGCTAGGTGGAACAGCCTGCTTGGCATTGGAGGACGGAAAGGTGGTGGTATTGGGAAATAGCAACCTTTCCACAAATGGTAATTAAAGTCAATGGTAATTAAAGGTGCCTTGATATGGGAGTGGAATTTTGGATTTCACTCAGGAGGATGAATAGGTTCATGGATGGGCTGTGGAAGCTTGGGCAGGGTGTGGACAGACTGCCTGATGCCCAGGGGTGGAGGAAGGAGTCACAAGCAACTAGGAGTAGAAGGGGTATTGCTTGCACTAAGGGAGGTGCAATCAAAT
The DNA here is from genome assembly GCF_003676395.1 of Aethalodelphis obliquidens. Lineage (NCBI taxonomy): Eukaryota > Metazoa > Chordata > Mammalia > Artiodactyla > Delphinidae > Aethalodelphis > Aethalodelphis obliquidens. The sequence continues at coordinate 6,102,438 of NW_020838006.1, forward strand.
GTCCTAGTGGGGAAACCTCCTTGAAACCCATAGAAGAACCCCATGTGAGAGTCATTTCTGAACATTACTCAGCCACTTGGCACCCTTCCCTCCCCACTAGAGGAACAACTCACTTTTGAGTGACTCTAAAGGGAGGCAAGGAAGAAAGAAGAAAGTTGCTTTCTGCATGCATGTTGAATCTGGTTATATCCATGTAGCAATATTGCTTCTATTGAGAGTTTTCCTGCATGTTGATAATACACTTACTATCATGAATTATTTGTTACAGTTTTTTTTGTCTTTTGGAATATATATTTTTCCTTATGGAAACCCCACTTACTGTGCTCAACCCAATGGTCTGTATCCTCAGAGTTTCTACTGGTAGAAGTACAGAACTGGGTACTTCCAAGGAGTACCCACATAGTACTCCTTGGAAGTACCCAGTTCACACAGGTGGGGCTTTGAAATTTATCTTTCCATTTTCATCCAGCCTTGGCTTTTGTAAGTGACGTGGAATAGAACAAATGCTTAATTCCTTATTTTACAACAAATCCAGCTCCCTTTCCCACTGGAAGGCAAAAGTGGCTCCAGTCAGTTTAGACATCATAGGACAATTTCCTTACCCTTCTCTCAGCTGGAAGCAGTGTGATGAGGAGTTTGGATAGGTGAGCTGGGACCAGACCATGAGGACCATGTGAAGGGGTTTAGATCTCTGTTTTCTATCTGAATAATTTATGATACCCCCTGACTTTATCTTTTGGGTAAAAAATTCTCAGAATCTCTTAGTGTTGACTTAAATGATTTCACTGTAATTTTACCTAAGTACATACAACCCTAAAACCAGGCTTAGAGTCATATTTATAACTCTTACACAACTATGAAACCAAAGCAGATTTGTAAATTGTATTCAAATAAAACTGCAAACTAATCAGAAAGGAAAATAAAAAATGAATTCAGTGTGTCACATCAAGTTGTTTCAGGGGAAGCAAAATTTCCACCCTTAATGTGACAATGATGCTGCCATCAGGTAGAGTGTTTTGAATTTGACCTACTTGTACTGATTGTTAGAAATGACTCAAGTGCTCACCGTTTTTCTCTACTTAAACACTGCAGAAGCTTAATTTGGGCAGGGATGTGAAGTACTTCAGACTTCATTTGGCCCCGAGGCATCATTTATTCACCGTTTGTTTCTGGACTTTCCCTCATTAGCCTGGGAAAATTAAAATCCTACTACCTGGAACCCATATAGTTGTTAACAAATGCAAATGTGGGCACTAAAATTTCAAGGTAGTACTTGGTTTTCAAGTGGAAATCCAGATGATCCAGTATATAATTATATTAAAAATTTTAGATATCAGTGAAATGAAAAGAGGAAAACTATTCTTACAGAGATTTTGAAGCCCTTCCTTAATATGTCTGAAGACCTCCACAGTCTCCAGCTGGGAACTCAAATGTTCTTCCAAAGATGATTTAGGTATTTAGGATGCTTCAAGTGACAAGACTGGGAGGTCACCAGGGGAGGGGCCCAGATGGAAGGCAGAGAAGAGCGAGGAGTCTGAGACAAGGCACCCTAAAGGCCAACAGGGACTGTGCTCAGGTTGGCAATGAATGGATGGTGTTATTGCAGGGGCTACTATGGTGCTCCACCTGGGTCCCCCTTTAGGCCGACACAGATGCTAGGATCCTCTGGTGTCCATGGCTACTGCTATGTCCTCTGGGAATTACCCTCAGTGACAGAGAACTGCTTTGTCCAAGGTGACACCCCTTCCTAGGCATCCACTCATGGCTAGGCAGATGGTGGGGATACAAAGTCTTCAACATTAGGACAACACTGAAGGGCCATCCGAGCTCCAGAGCCCTGAGTAGGATCAGCTGAGGCCTCACTTCAACTTGATTGGGCGTCAGCCTCTCTCTCTCTGCCCAATCCTGTCATCTTCCCTCCTTTTAGGTGTATCTCCTGAGAGTTCTCCCCAGTGGAATGTCTGCATGCAATTCCTTGTCTAAGAATCTGATTCTACAGGGCCCAATCTAAGGCAGATATCAATGGGACCTGGGGACAGAACCAGTGGGCGTGTTCACTGCTGCACTCCCAGCGCTCAGCACCGTCCCTGGCACGTGGTAGGTGATGCCTAAATACTTGAGTGAATGAATGAATGATGGATTTGACAAAATCAAGTATGATGACCATGATTCTGGCTTTGAATATTGATCAGATGATGGATCACTGGGGGAAATAGGATGACTTTAGATATTGCAGGTTGTCTGATTTTCATTTATTGCCTCATCCTGTGCTTTCTTCTTGGGCCTGATTCAATGCCCTGTCCCCTATCCTCCAAGTACATGTTGTATGGTTTCCTGGAGGTTAGTGTTTCAGGGCATTTCAAATGAATTATGAGGCGGTGTCAGTGAGGATGACATCTGTTGACTACTCCCTGACATCCCTGTCTAATCACCTAGAGTTGAGATTCCAGGTGTTTTGTTTGCCTGCAGTTGTCCGCGAAGTGTTGCACGCACTCAGGAGTGATGAGTCTGAATTTAATGGCCTTGTTGCACATCAGTACATAAAATGGCAGTAATGAGATTGGATGAGGGGAGGAAATGCTAGGTTCTTTGATTGTTCCAAATTTCATTTCTGGAGGTATCTAGGGAGCACTATCATGGTGGAGACAGGAGCATTACTATTTTAACGAGCCCAGTCTCCCTGTAGTTTATGGCTTCCTTTCACCCACGGCAAATCTGATGGGCAATTGCTCTCCCTCTTAAGGTGGCCTTTCTGGGATCCAAGATTAGGTCAGACACTCCTTCCCACTGTCAAGCCGCCTCATAAAGCTCCTTCCTTTAATTGGAATTCCAGGCCATTGAGTAGTGGCCTAATTTGTTGCGTTGGACTGTTTCTCAGATTAACTTTGCCAAAGGTAAGAAGCAAACCAGATCTGGGTATGGGTCTTCTCCTATGTCATGTTCCTTAAAGGGTCAGATTTGCATTTCTAGAAGAGAGAAGAGTTGAATATACTTTGAGGGGGAGGAGCATAGGGAGTGCTCCATAATTCTGTTTTATTGATACTTCAATAAAACAATTATGGAAATGTGGAGGTAGCTGGGCCCTTGTAGAGAATCAGGTAGCCTCTGCTCAGCACTTTTTACATTATAATCCAGCGAGGGGGGTTTGCAAATCTAAAATTACAGGTGTGATTTAGGGCAGGGAGTTGAGCAGAATCTGGGCCGACTGGGGTTTACTAAATAGGAAGGTTTTGTAGGAGTTGTGAGGTTTCCCTTATCAGAACAGACTGGGTTTCCCTTGGCAGTAGAACAGTTGGGCAAGGGACCAGGGGAAAAAGTTAAGCTCTGGTGCAGGTTCCCTATTTCTGCTGTATGGATCACTTGACCAGGACTGTCACCTTTCCCATACTGAGAGATGTCAGGGAATTGCATCTGCCAAACAAAATCTTAATCAGGAAGTAAACTTCCAGGGTTATCAGGACTAGTTTGAGAAATGTCTTAGGCCAATGGAATTGGAGTTTCTGATCACATCCTGGATGAATGCTAAGCGTTTCAAAAACAAGGAGCTCACAGAGGACCCAGCCTACTATAACCTTTTATTGTAGTCGTTATTGATGTTCAGGCTTCCTGCTGTAGGCTTGTCCCTGGAGTGTGCTTTTAAGATAGCAAGAGCTCTAGATGGCATTTGGTACCAGCCACTGCCCGTGCACTGTCACTCTGCGTAAATCCCTTAGTCCTGCTGGATCCCTTGAACAAAGATAATCTGCCATCTGACACCTGGGCTTGTCACCTTTAATTCCAGGCTTCTGAGCAGCTGTCTGCAAGGAAATAAAGGGATGGATTTCTCTTCTGCTCTCACTGTTATTCCACTCATGGGGTTCGGCCCCAAGGGGCACGCAGCTGCCCCCTACTCTTCTGTTTAACTGTGTATAGCCATTCCTGAGTTTCTGTCCTGCCCATTTTGCAGTTTGAACTTTTGGGGTGAAAGAATCCTGTGGCAACAAAACAGCTCCTTTTTAGAAGCTGTTTCTGTGAGGAAGTTTATGAACAAAGACAGACATTGAAAAAGCAGCTGTTTCCTCATGGTGGAATTTCAGGTATTGGCAAGGGTTGTAGGGGAAGTATTTTGAGGCAAAGGACCTGTTTCCAAGGTGCCCTCAACGTGTACCTTCACCCTCACATACTGAGCCTGGAGAGGGTGGGTTTTTTTCTGTCCTTCCCTCAGCCTTTCAGTGATTGGGCAGATGGGTTGGCTGGGTGATTGACCCAGTTTGTCCAGGGAAAATAGTTACAGGATGGGCCAGGGCAGAGTAGGTCTGTAAACTAGAGGATCCTTTGGGGGCCTTGGGGTACTTTGGTCCAGAGTTTAAGCAATAAACTAAGACATGTACACAACAGAGAAAGGAAAAGATGTATGAATATAAATATATATATATACTATTATATGTATACATATATTACATATATATTACATGTAATATATATATGTTATATATATATAAGTATATATTTTGCAGTAGAGCAATCTCACCCACAACTGGTGCTGGAGGAGAGTAAGGGAACATGGAATAGGTGGTGTAGGAAATAAATTAAAAGTCCCTCTCTGGCTTCATGACCAGTGGCAGAAACAAGGATTATAGTAGCTTCTCCAATTTTCTTTCTTGCTCTGTTTTGTATATATATTTATATGTGTTTACTTTTTAACCATTTTCTTTCCTTTACTATTTTAAGATGTCTTGTTGGTGGTGAACGGCACAATTTAATCCTTAGATTACAGTTTAATCCAAGGTGGGAATATGACAGAACTAGAAGGATGGTTGAAGATCACTCAGTGACAGACAGGACTTTGGCTCCCTCCTTTTGGGGGGAGGTGAGATGCTTCTATTTGTATGAGAGGTAGTTGCTTGTATTGGACATTGTTGCTGTTGGAAGCTTACATATGTGTCGGGTGTATTTGGATGATGAGTGCTGAAGATATGGACTATGGTCGGTAGGGTGGATTGGTTCTCTCAACCACCGTTTTACTTTCTTCCCAGATGTAGAGGTTGGAAAGGTCATACCCCCCCCCATTCCTAAGACTCTTTTGCAGCCTGTGTTCTGTGAACCAATTAGGTTCTGCTGATTAGGTGCACTCACGCAAAACTAGAAGGTGGAAGTGATTCAGAGTCCATTTTCCTACTGGTGTTGCTCCTGGCAAGTGAGGTCATAAATTGCGCACGTCTAGAGGGACTTGTGGCAGCTGAACTCAGTGGTCCCGTATCTAGTCCTCAGCTTCCTGGGTCCCTCAGGCTGTTACGGCAGGAGCAGTGAGGGTAGCAGCTTCCTGACCCCTGGGTTGCACTTCAGTGGTGTGTCACTGAACTCAGCAGGCTTGCATCTTCTGTTTCCCCAGAACTTCTGATATTTGGTAAGCACCCAATACTTAATATATTAAATACCTTTTATTTAAATTTATTTATATTTCAATATAGTTGATTTACAGTGTTGTGTTAGTTTCAGGTGTACAGCACAGTGATTCGGTTATATATCTATATTTATATCTACACACAAACACACACGTGCACACACACACACACACACACATATGGAGATATATATATATATATATATATATATATATATATATATATCTTTTTTCAGATCCTTCTCCCTTATAGGTTATTACAAAATATTGAGTAGAGTTCCATGTGCTATACATTAGGTCCTTGTTGGTTATCTGTTTTATATATAGTAGTGTGTATATGTTAATCACAAACTCCTAATTTATCCCTCCCCTTTGGTAACCATAAGTTTATATTCTATGTCTGTAGGTCTATTTCTGTTTTGTATATCAGTTCATTTGTATCACTTTTTAAAGATTCCATCTATAGGTGATATCATATGATATTTGTCTTTCTCTGTCTGACTTACTATGCTTAGTATGATAGTCTCTAGGTCCATCCATGTTGCTGCAAATGGCATTGTTTCATTCTTTTTTTATGGCTGAGTAATATTCCATTGTCTATATGTACCACATCTTCTTTATCCATTCATCTGCGTATGGATATTTTGGTTGCTTCCATGTCTTAGCTATTGTAAATAGTGCTGCAACGAACATTGGGGTACATGTATCTTTTTGCATTATGGTTTTCTTGGAATATATGGCCAGGAGTGGGATTGCAGGATCATACAGTAGCTCTATTTTTAGTTTTAAAGGAAATTTCATATTGTTCTCTAAATATCTTTTAGTTTTAGAAAGCTAGAGTCATTTCTCTTTCTTACGTTGCACTCTGGCTTTTAGGTATAGGTTGGAGAGTCCTTTCTATGGAGGAATGGAGAACAGGATAATTAACTAATCTCTGTCTTTACGAGCTGGGGTCTAGGATTCTGCTTCCTTCTCAAAATTTGCTTCGCCAAGCCCAGGTCTACTCACTTTACACATTCCCAACATAGTCATGATTTGTTTTCATGGGGTGAAATTCAAAGAGCACTAACCTGGGAGTCAGAGAAACTCAGTTAGAGCATTATATCTCTCTAACTAGCTGCATGGCCTTGGGCAAGTTGGATAACTTTCCTGGGGCTTCAAATTGATTATCTGTAACATGATGACTGAAATCGTCCCTCCTTGACTCATCACAGGGTTGCTCTAAGAAACCAACATCAATAACAGTAACCATCATTTATTTAACAAATACTAAGAATTGCCAAAGTTCTCAGCTCCATGTCAAGTACTAGAAACCAACAGAGAGGCTGGTAAGCCAGCTTTCCAAAAAGAAAAGCCCTGATTGGTAGCATTTGCCAATTTCTGTGGTGTAAATACTCCCACCGTGGCTGATTTCAGGTGACCTCCCAGAATGCTCTACAGTGAGCTCTTGTGAGTTGACACCAGCACACAAGTGACATGCAGCCTTGCGGTGGGGGAGTGGGTGGGCGGGGCAGAGTCAATCCTCAAACACTTAGTCACCCGATTCCAGGCTAGAGCAAGTGCTATAAAGGCAAAGAACAGGACATCATGCAAAAGTGATGTTGGTGAGGTTAATTCAGCTGGCTGGTCAGGGAAGATGTGACAGTTAAGCTAAGACCCAAAAGTTGAAGAGGAGCTACTCAGGTAATGAGGGGAGGAAGAGGAAGCAGGAAGAGCATCCCAGGAGGAGGAAACAGCAGGTGTGAAGGCCCTGTGACCAGAACGAGCTTGGCTATTTAAAGGAGCATAGTGAGTCCAGTGTGATTTGTGGGTGGATGAGATTGCAGAGGGAAGTGGAGGCCAGATCATGCCAATCCCCGCAGGCAGGGGAGGGTCTTGGGTTTAAACCAAAGCACACTGGGAAATCTTTGAAAGCTTCAAGCCTAGAAGTGACCTGAAATCTCTAGTTGCAGCAGGGAGAATGGGCAGTAGGAGCAAACATGGAAGGAGGGGTACTATGTAGAAGTCCAGGAGAGAGAGATGCTGCTTGTAATGGAGACGGAGGGAAGAGGACCAGTTCAAGGTAAAATTTGCAGGTAGAATGATCATTTATGGAACCTACCAAGTGTTATTTATCTTTTCCTTTTAATTAAACATTTTCAAATTAGCATACAATAAAATTGACTTTTGTGGGGTGTCCAGGTCTAGGAATTTTAGCACCTATAGATTCATGTAACTAGCACCACACTCAGGATTCAGAACAGTTTCATCACCCCTCACAGAAACCTCCTTGTGCTGTTCTTTTGTAGTCACACCCTCCCCCTCCGTGCCTGATGGAGCTAGAAGGGTGGGAAACTGAACCCAGACAGAACAGTTATCCATTTGCATCCCAGTTGTGTTACTGATAGTCCTTCTGTACTCAGGAGCATCTAACAAGGCCCAGCCTTTCCCAGCGGTTTATTTCAACCTCTTGGCCCTTCACAGGATTCCTACAGAATGCCCAGTCCCTGTCATAGGCACAGAAGATGCAGAGAAAGCCTTAGGAGCCACTTGAGCTCACCAAAAATTTCCACATCCTGAGATACATCCACAAAGTCAGTAATGGGGGAAGGCAATCTATTTTTAGGCACATAAATAACTTAGGTCAGAATTCTCCAGGTAGCATTGCATTATAGCTGAAAAGAAACCTCCGTTTGGATGGTTATAAAATGATTTCAGTAAGCATCATTGCTAAAAGCATAAGCATTTTAATTATCTCATCTGTAACTCTGCAGGACCTGCTGAGATATAAATATACATGTATATTTGTAATATAGATTGTTGTGAATATATCTGTTATTAGTTGCGTCTCTCCCTCCTCCTTTCCCATTATTGTTATGTCACAAAATATCTTCTATCTTTTGAGTGAAAGGAGCGTTCTGTTTACTAGTATTCTGGGGTCATGGAATATGGACATGATTATTTTTTCTGGAAAGTGGGGAGGGTCCAGGATGGCTCACATTTTCTCAATTCGCAAATGAACTTCAAATATCGCTTGATCTGGAGTTGCAGTTTCCTTGTAAGGAAGCAGATGAGTTGATGGAGTCTTGTCCTGGTAGGGGCACTAGAGGGCAGGGAAACGTGGGCATGCAGCTATCAGGCCTCCACAGGCATCGTGCTTGCCCCATTGGTCAAAGGTAGTCGTGTGGCCAAATTCAGAGGTAATGTGGTAGGGGGCTACCCGAAGACATAAATACTGGGAGGTGTGGTTCTTTGGGGGCCACCAAAGTGGTAGCAACAGTAACAGTCTACTGCCATCTCTAAGAACCTGCTCTGCAACCACTGTCCACAAAACACTGTCCACAGCTCAGCCCCGTCTGAAGCCTCAAGCTCCACCACAACTTCCTTGCTAAAGTCTCTTGGAATGTTCCTTCTGATACTGACTCATCATTGGCCTCCCAGTTTTACCCATTGGTCTTGGTTCCCTTTGTGCAGGACACTGCCAGGTATTATGAGCAATATAGAAGAAATAGGAGCTCTGTTCCTGTCTTCAGAAGACAGCTGTTCAAATGGGGAGATAAAGGGAGGGATAGAAATTCAGAGAAGGAAGAGATAAGTGAAGGTCGGAGGAGATGGAGGGGGCTGTTTTTCTCCCTCTTACACTCCTTCCCTCCCTCCTTTTCCTCTCCCTGTCCTCCATTCTATTCTCATAGTCTATATCCAACCTCTTCTCATCCTCTACTCCTCTCAGGCATAGGATCTTTCCAAGGTGAGAGTGAGTCAGGGTCACTACTGTATTAGTTAGCTAGTTCTGTGTAACAAATTCTTCTCAAACATTGTGGCTTAAAACAATAAGAAATATTTCTTATCTTTCATGATTTCTATGGGTCAGGAATGGACGAGTGGCCAAACTGGGCAGTTCTGGATCGGGATCTCTCATGAGGCAACATCAGGATGTCATCTGGGGTCGCCTAAAGGCTTGACTAGGGCTGGAGGATCCCCTTCCAAGGCGGCTTGTCACAGGGCTGGCAAGTTGGTGCTGACTGTTGCAGGGGAGGCCACGTCCTCCCCAGGAGGGCCTTGTACAGGGTCCTCATGGTATGGCAGCTGGTTTCTCCCAGAGCAAGAAAGGCAAGGCAGTGAGAGCCAGTGGAAGTTATCTTTTTTACCCTCAGAAGTCACATAGCATCACTTCCTCCTCATGCTGTTCCTTAGAAGTGAACCTCCAGCTGTGACCTGCTTTCAAGTGGAGGAGAATTAGCTTTCACCTTCTTAAAGGAGTAGTGTCAAGGGATTGACAGACACGTTAGAACCACCATATCTCTAGTCCAAGGGTTCCTCCTGAGGTCGCTCAGCAGTCTCTCCCCCTTCAGTAATTTCTGAGGCAGGAACAGTTCCCATCATGGATAAACAACTCCAGGGAATGCCGTGAAAAATGGTTTCTCAATAACCAAGTCCCTGTTCCCCTGTGTAAGAACGTTCTCTTCTCACACAGGCTATAGCTGATGCTAACCCTAGAGAGGCTGAAGGATGGCTGGTGCAGCTCAGAGACCCTCTCTGGACCACACTAGACGTATCTCTAGAATGAAGAGGAGGTGACTGTAGGTCCTGACTGTAGGTTTCTGACTGTAGGTCCTCTGTTTCCAAATGTTTCTTCCATCAGCAGCAATCCTGAGCAAGAATCCTATGGGATTACTTGGGCAGTGCCAAACTTTGGTGAGAGAACACACTTAGCATGGTCCTGGTGGTGCTGCGGACTCTTGTTTCCTGAAGGGGGCTGTCAAGATGGTGAGATAGAGCCTGCTTTTCGGTCAGGAAATCTGTAGTTTGAGAATGAGCCAAATTTGGGCACTCGAGGAGGGGCTATTGAATTAAAAACATTTTTAAATTGAAGTATAGTTGATTTACAATGTTGTGTTAGTTTCTGGTGTACAGCAAAGTGATTCAGTGATATATATATATATATATATATATATATATATAAAATATATATAAAAAATATATATATTCTTTTTCATATTCTTTTCCATTATGGTTTATTATAAGATATTGAATGTAGTTCCCTGTGCTATACACTAGAACCTTGTTGTTTATTTGTTTTATATATAGAAGCTTGTATCTGCTAATCCCAAACTCCTAATTTATCCCTCCCCAACTCCCTTTCCCCTTTGGTAATTGTAAGTTTGTTTTCTATGTCTGTGAGTCTCTCTCTGTTTTATAAATAAATTTATTTGTATTATTTTTTTAGATTCCTCGTATAAGTGATATCATACTTATCTTTGTCTGTCTGACTTACTTCACTTAGTATGATAATCTCTAGGTCTATCCATATTGCTGCAAATGACATTATTTCATTCTTTTTTATGGCCCAGTAGTATTCCATTGTGTATATGTACCACATCTTCTTTATCCATTCATCTGTCGAAGGACATTCAGGTTGCTTCCATGTCTTGGCTATTGTAAATAGTGCTACAGCAAATATTGGGGTGCATGTATCTTTTTGAATTACGGTTTTCTCCAGATATATGCCCAGGAGTGGGTTTGCTGGATCGTATGTTAGCTGTATTTTTATTTTTTTAAGGAACCTCCATACTGTTTTCCATAGTGGTTATATCAATTTACATTTCCACCAACAGTGTAGGAGGGTTCCCTTTTCTTCGCACCCTCTCCAGCAATTACTGTTTGTAGACTTTTTTATGATGGCCATTCTGATCAGTGTGAGGTGATACTTCATTGTAGTTTTGATTTGCATTTCTCTAAGAATTAGTGATGTTGAGCATCTTTTCATGTATGTATTGGCCATCTGTATTTCTCCTTCAGAGAAATGTCTATCTAGGTCTTCTGAAGGTGCTATTGATTTTTGAGTCTTTTAGAATCAGAGGCAATTTTATAGATACTATAGATAGAAGGAGCACAACTTCTTCATTTTTCTCATGAACCCTAGAGAGGTGAAATGAACAATAATTTAGCAAATTAATAGTTAAACTCAGACTGGCCACTTTTAATTGAGAGTTTTCTCCTGTAATAGGTCTATTTATGCTTCCCAGGAGAAAACAAAACACAACAAATCAAAGTTCTAGAGATTTCCAATGCTAATATTGAGTAGGAGGTTGCCAGAGGTGAGGCCTAGCATGGTGCCCATCACATAGCAGGTGCTCAATAAAGACTAGTCAAAGAAATGAATGTGTGAAGTTCTATGAGATGTTACCAGCTCTTTCAGTAGTAAGGTCTAAGATTTGTCTTGTGGATACCAAGTTAGCAACAATTCTTCCACATCAAATTCCTCATCCCCTATGCCCTCTCTTTTGAACCTCTTTCTGTAAATATCTCAGAGATATTTTCCTTTTATTTATTTTATGGACCACATTCTTATCTCGGTTCCATTATCTTATAATGACAAGGCCTAGATACATGGATATTAAGGCTCATGTGAAAAAACTAGGTCACTTTCAGACTGATTTATGGGACTGGTCCAAGTGCAGGTGTATGTAAAATCTTGATTCAGGATTTAAAAAGAAATGTGCAAGTAAAAAATTATACATCTTTATTGATTTAGGAAACTGCAATGGCAAAAGTTATTTGTAAAACTCTCACTCCCTTTATATTCCTAAAAACTAATTTTCACTCTTATTAATTCACTGCTTGTGTTCTAAATAAGGATATTAAAAATTTAATTGATTTTGAACTCACTGATTTTGAAGTTAATGAAATTGTTTATTTTTTAGTAACTTCAGTTTCATTTCTTTTCTTCACCATTAAACTTAATGATATAAATCCCAAACTGATTTGCGTAACAGCAGAAGCGGCTAAAAAATAAGAGTTCACAGTTCTCTGGAAGTTTTCCAGTTTTATATCCTGGGCAATATATGAGTTCAAGAAGTCATTTAGGGAGGGACCTTCAACATGGAGGAGGAGTAAGACGTGGAGATCACCTTCCTCCCCACAAATACATCAGAAATACATCTACATATGGAACAGCTCCTACAGAACACCTACTGAACGCTGGCAGAAGACCTCAGACCTCCCAAAAGGCAAGAAACTCCCCACATACCTGGGTAGGGCAAAAGAAAAAACAGAGACAAAAGAATAGGGACGGGACCTGCACCTGTGAGAGGGAGCTGTGAAGGAGGAAAAGTTTCCACACACTAGGAAGCCCCTTCACTGGTGGAGACGAGGGGTGGTGGAGGGGAAGCTTCGGAGCCACGGAGGAGAGCGCAGCAACAGGGGTGCAGAGAGCAAAGCGGAGAGATTCCCGCACAGAGGATTGGTACCGACCAGCACTCAGCAGCTTGAGAGGCTTGTCTGCTCACCCGCCAGGGTGGGTGGGGGCTGGGAGCTGAGGCTCAGGCTTCGGAGGTCAGATCCCAGGGAGAGGACTGGGGTTGGCTGCGTGAACACAGCCTGAAGGGTCGTGTGCCACAGCTAGCCGGGAAGGAGTCCGGGAAAAAGTCTGGAACTGCCTAAGAGTCAAGAGACCATTGTTTTGGGGTGCGTGAGGAGAGGGGATTCCTTCCCTGTCTGCCCACAGAAGGCAGAGCACTGCCTAAACGAGCTCCAGAGATGGGCACGAGCCGTGGCTATCAGTGCAGATACCAGAGATGGGCAGGAAATGCTAACGCTGCTGCTGTAGCCACCAAAAATCCTGTGGGCAAGCACAGGTCACTATCCATACCTCCCCTCCCAGGAGTCTGTGCAGGCCGCTTCTGCCAAGGTCCCGTGATCCAGGGACAACATCCCTGGGAGAACACATGGCACACCTCAGGCTGTTGCAACGTCATGTTGGCCTTGGCCGCTGCAGGCTTGCCCTGCATTCCTTACCCCCCCACCCCCCCCACCCCACCCCACCCCCCCGGCCTGAGTGAGCCAGAATCCCCTAATCAGCCTCTCCTTTAATCCCTTCCTGTCTGGGCGAAGAACAGATGCCAGAGGGTGACCTACACGAAGAACAGATGCCAGAGGGTGACCTACACGCAGAGGTGGGGCCAAATCCAAAGCTGAACCCCGGGAGCTGTGCGAACAAAGAAGAGAAAGGGAAATCTCTCCCAGCAGCCTCAGATGCAGCGGATTAAATCTCCACAGTCAACTTAATGTACCCTGCATCTGTGGAATACCTGAATAGACAACGAATCATCCCAAAATTGAGGTGGTGGACATTGGGAGCAACTGTATGCGACTGACTGGTTTCTGATTTATATGTTTATCTGAGTTTAGGTTTTAGCGCTTGTTATCATTGGAGGATTTGTTTACTGATTTGGTTGCTCTCTTCTTTTATCTTTTAAATTACTTTTAAAATTTTTTATTTTAATAATATTAAACATTTTTTTCTCATTTTATTAACTGTATTTTATTTCCCTTTTCTTTCTTTCTTTTATTCCTCCCCTTTCTTCTTAGCTGTGTGGCTGACAGGGTCTTGGTGCTCTGGCCAGGTGTCAGGCCTGAGCCTCTGAGGTGGGGAGAGCCAAATTCAGGACATTAGACCACCAGAGACCTCCTGGCCCCATGTAAAATCAATTGGCAAGAGCTCTCCCAGAGATCTCCGTCTCAATGCTAAGACCCAGCTCCACTCAATGACCAGCAAGCTACAGTGCTGGACACCCCATGCCAAACAACTAGCAAGACAGGAACACAACCCCACCCATTAGCAGAGAGGCTGCATAAAATCATAATAAGTTCATAGACACCCCGAAACACACCACTGGATGCTTTCCTGCCAGCCAGAAAGACAAGATCCAGCCTCATCCACCACAACACAGGCACCTCCACCAGGAAGCCTACATACCCGCTGAACCAATGTTACCCACTGGGGGCAGACACCAAAAACAACGGGAACTACAAACCTCCAGCCTGCGAAAGGGAGACCCCAAACACAGTAAGTTAGGCAAAATGAGAAGACAGAGAAATACGCAGCACATGAAGGAGCAAAGTAAAAACCCACCAGACCAGACAAATGAAGGGGAAATAGGCAGTCCACCTGAAAAGGAATTTAGAGTAATCATAGTAAAGATGGTCCAAAGTGTTGGAAATAGAATGGAGAAAATACAAGAAACGTTTAACAAGGACCTAGAAGAACTAAAGACAAACAAACAATGATAAACAACACAATAAATGAAATTAAAAATTCTCTAGAAGGAATCAATAGCAGAATAACTGAGGCAGAAGAATGGATAAGTGACAGGGAAGATAAAATAGTGGAAATAACTACCACAGAGAAGAATAAAAAAAAAAGAATGAAAAGACTTGAGGACAGTCTCAGAGACCTCTGGGACAACATTAAACACAGCAACATTCGAATTATAGGGGTTACAGAAGAAGAGGAGAAAAAGAAACTGACTGAGAAAATATTTGGAGAGATTATAGTTGAAAACTTCCCTGATATGGGAAAGGAAATAGACAGTTAAGTCCAGGAAGTGCAGAGAGTCCCATCCAGGATAAATCCAAGGAGAAATACGCCAAGACACATATTAATCAAACTACCAAAAATTAAATACAAAGAAAAAATATTAAAAGCAGCAAGGGAAAAGCAACAAATAACATACAACGGAACCCCCATAAGGTTAGCAGCTGATCTTTCAGCAGAAACTCTGCAAGCCAGAAGGGAGTGCCAGGACGTATTTAAAGTGATGAAAGAGAAAAACCTACAACCATGATTACTCTACCCAGCAAGGATCTCATTCAGATTTGACGGATAAATTAAAACCTTTACAGACAAAAGCTAAGAGAATTCAGCACCACAAAACCAGCTTTACAACAAATGCTAAAGGAACTTCTCCAGGCAAGAAACACAAGAGAAGGAAAAGACCTACAATAACAAACGCAAAACAATTAAGAAAATGGTAATAGGAACATATATATCGATAATTACCTTAAATGTAAATGGACTACATGCAACAACCAAAAGACATAGACTGGCTGAATGGATACAAAAACAAGACCCATATATATGCTGTCTACAAGAGACCCACTTCAGACTTAGGGACACATATAGGCTGAAAGTGAGGGGATGGAAATAGATATTCCATGCAAATGGAAATCAAAAGAAAGCTGGAGTCGCAATTCTCATATCAGACAAAATAGACTTTAATATAAAGACTATTACAAGAAACAAAGAGGGACACTACATAATGATCAAGGGATCAATCCAGTAAGAAGATATAATAATTGTAAATATTTATGCACCCAACATAGGAGCACCTCAATACATAAGGCAAATGCTAACAGCCATAAAAGGGGAAATCGACAGTAACACAATCATAGTAGGGGACGTTAAGCACCCCACTTTCACCAATGGACATATCATCCAAATTGAATATAAATAAGGAAACACAAGCTTTAAATGATACATTAAACTTAAGATGGATTTAATTGATGTTTATAGGACATTCCATCCAAAAACAACAGAATACACATTCTTCTGAAGTGCTCATGGAACATTCTCCAGGAGAGATCATATCTTGGATCACAAATAAAGCCTTGGTAAATTTAAGAATATTGAGATCGTATCAAGTATGTTTTCCAACCACAATGCCATGACACTGGATATCAATTACAGGAAAATATCTGTAAAAAAGAAAAAAACACTTGGAGGCTAAACAATACACTACTAAATAACGAAGAGAGCACTAAAGAAATCAAAGTGGAAATCAAAATATACCTAGAAACAAATGACAATGAAAGCACAATGGCCCAGAACCAGTGGGATGCAGCAAAAGTAGTTCTAAGAGGAAAGTTTACAGCAATACAATCCTACCTCAAGAAAAAAGAAAAATCTCAAATAAACAACCTAACCTTACACCTAAAGCAATTAGAGAAAAAGAAGAAAAAACTCCTGAAGTTAGCAGAGGAAAGAAATCATAAAGATCAGATCAGAAATAAATGAAAAAGAAATGAAGGAAATGATAACAAAGATCAATAAAACTAAAAGCTGGTTCTTTGAGAAGATAAACAAAATTGATAAACCATTAACCAGACTCATTAAGAAAAGAAGGGAGAAGACTCAAATCAACAGTATTAGAAATGAAAAAGGGGAAGTAACAACTGACACTGCAGAAGTACAAAGGATCATGAGAGAGTACTACAAGCAAGTATATGCCAATGAAATGGACAACCTGGAAGAAATGGACAAATTCTTAGAAAAGCACCACCTTCCGAGGCTGAACCGGGAAGAAATACAAAAAGTAAACAGACCAATCAGAAGCACTGAAATTGAAACTGTGATTAGAAATCTTCCAACAAACAAAAACCCAGGACCACATGGCTTCACAGGTGAATTTTGTCAAACATTTAGAGAAGAGCTAACAGCTATCCTTCTCAAACTCTTCCAAAATATAAGAGGGAGGAACACTCCCAAACTGACATGTTATGAGGCCACCATCACTCTGATACCAAAACCAGACAAAGATGTCACAAAAAAAGATAACTACAGGCCAATGTCACTGATGAACATAGATGTAAAAATCCTCAACAAAATACTAGCAAACAGAATCCAGCAGCACATTAAAAGGATCATAAACCATGATCAGTGGGGTTTAGAATGCAAGGATTCTTCAGTATATGCAAATCAGTCAATGTGATACACCATATTAACAAATTGAAGAATAAAAATTATATGATCATCTCAATATATACAGAAAAAGCTTTTGACAAAATTCAACACCCATTCATTTTCAACACTCTCCTGAAAGTAGGCATGGGGGCAATTTACCTCAACATAATAAAGGCCATATATGAAAAACCCATAGCCAACATCATGCTCAATAGTGAAAAATTGAAACCATGTCCTCTAAGGTCAGCAACAAGACAAGGTTGCCCACTCTCACCACTGTTATTCAACATAGTTTTGGAAGTTTTAGCCACAGCAATCATAGAAGAAAAAGAAATAAAAGGAATCCAAATCGGAAAAGAAGTAAAGCAGTCACTGTTTGTAGATGACATGATACTATACATAGAGACTCCTAAAGATGCTACCAGAAAACTACTAGAGCTAATCAATTAATTTGGTAAAGTAGCAGGATACAAAATCAGTGCATAGAAATCTCTTGCATTCGTATACACTAATGATGAAAAATGTGAAAGAGAAATTAAGGAAACACTCCCATTTACCATTGCAGCAAAAAGAATAAAATACCTAGGAATAAACCTACATAAGGAGAGAAAAGACCTGTATGCTGCAGAGATATACCATGTTCTTGGACTGGAAGAATCAACATTGTGAAAATGACTATGCTACCCAAAGCAATCTACAGATTCAATGCAATCCCTATCAAACTACCAATGGCATTTTTTACAGAACTAGAACAAAAAACTTCACAATTTGTATGGAAAAACAAAAGACCCGAATAGCCAAAGAAATCTTGAGAAAAAAGAAACAGAGCTGGACGAATCAGCCTCCCTGTCTTCAGAGTATACTATAAAGCCTCAATAATCAAGACCGTATAGTACTGACACAGAAACAGAAACATAGATCAATGGAACAGGTAGAAAGCCCAGAGACAAACCCACGCACGTATGGTCACCTTATCTTTGATAAAGGAGGCAAGAATATACAATGGAGAAAAGAGAGCATGTTCAATAAGTGGTGCTGGGAAAACTGGACAGCTACATGTAAAAGAATGAAATCAGAACACTCCCTAAGACCATACAATAAACTCAGAAAAACTCAAAATGAATTGAAGACCTAAATGTAAGGACAGACACTATAAAACTCTTAGAGGAAAACATAGGCAGAACACTCTATGACATAAATCACAGCAAGATCCGTTTTGACCCACATCCTAGAGACATGGAAATAAAAACAAAAATAAACAAGTGGGACCTAATGAAACTTAAATGCTTTTGCACAGCAAAGGAAACCATAAACAAAACGAAAAGACAATCCTCAGAATGCGGGAAAATATTTGCAAATGAAGCAACTGACGAAGGATTAATCTCCAAAATATACAAGCAGCTCATGCAGCTCAGTATTGAAAAAACAAAGAATCCAATCCAAAAATGGTCAGAAGATCTAACTAGACATTTCTCCAAAGAAGACATACAGATTGCCAAGAAACACATGAAAGGATGCTCAACATCACTAATCATTAGAGAAATGCAAATCAAAGCTATAATGAGGTATTGCCTCATACCAGTCAGAATGGCCACCATCAAAAATTCTACAAACAATAAATGCTGGAGAGGGTGTGGAGAAAAGGGAACCTTCTTGCATTGTTGGTGGGAATGTAAATAGATACAGCCACTATGGAGAACAGTATGGAGGTTCCTTTAGAAACTAATAATAAAACTACTATATGACCCAGCAATCCCACTACTGGGCATATACCCTGAGAAAACCATAATTCAAAAAGTGCCATGTACTGCAATGTTCATTGCAGCTCTATTTACAATAGCCAGGACATGGAAGCAACCTAAGTGTCCATCGATGGATGAATGAAGAAGATGTGACACATATATACAATGGAATATTAATCAGCCATAAAAAGAAATGAAACTGAGTTATGTGTAGTGAGGTGGATGGACTTAGAGTCTGTCATACAGAGTGAAGTAAGTCAGAAAGAGAAAAATAAATACCGTATGCTAACACATAGGTATGGAATCTAAAAATAATAATAATAATGGTTCTAAAGAACCTAGGGGCAGCACCAGAATAAATACGCAGATGTAGAGAATAGACCTGAGGACACGGGGAGTGGAAGGGTAAGCTGGGACAAAGTGAGAGAGTGGCATGTGCATATATACACTACCAAATGTAAAATAGGTAGCTAGTGGGAAGCAACCACATAGCACAGGGAGATCAGCTCGGTGCTCTGTGACTACCTAGAGGAGTGGGATAGGGAGGGTGGGAGGGAGACATAAGAGGGAGGGGATATACGTGGTATTTGTATACATATAGCTGATTCATTTTGTTATACAGCAGAAACTAACAGAGCAATGTAAAGCAATTATACTCCAATAAAGATGTTTAAAAAAAAAAAGTCATTCTGGCTCTTTCTCTTGAAAGATATTTTCATTATGATTTCATATCTGTCTTATTATTTAATGAGAAATCGAGTCCTTAATTTTCTTTTTTTTTTAAATTTATTATTTATTTATTTTTGGCTGCGTTGGGTCTTAGTTGCTGTGCACAGGCTTTCTCTAGTTGCGGCGAGCGGGAGCTACTCTTCGTTGCAGTGCACAGGCTTCTCATTGTGGTGGCTTCTCTTGTTGCAGAGCACAGGCTCTAGGCACACGGGCTTCAGTAGTTGTGACATGCGGGCTCAGTAGTTGTGGCTTGTGGGCTCTAGCAGGCTCAGTAGTTGTGACACATGGGCTTTAGTTGCTCTGCAGCCTGTGGGATTTTCCCAGACTTGGGCTCGAACCCATGTCCCCTGCACTGGCAGGCAGGTTCTTAACCCCTGCGCCACCAGGGAAGCCCCCTTAGTTTTCTTAAAGAACATTTTATGCCTTCTCATTGTCCCCATGCGAATCCCCAAATAGCGTGGGATCCTCAGCTTCTGATGATCTAGCTGCAAATCTGTCTCCTTTCCACATCTCTTCTTGTTGCTCCTTGCTGTACAGGGTTTCCTTATTGTCCCTCAAATCTACCACAAACTTTCAGAGCAACAGTGTCATATTTATCTCTTGCTGTGTAGGGAGTTACACCAAAGCTTCAGGTGTTATTCCATCGTTTCTGTAGGTCAGGAATCTGGGTGTGGCTTAGCTGGGTCTCTCCTCTCACAAGGCTGCAGTCAAGGTGTTGGCTGGGAGTACGATCACCTCAGGGTTCAGCTGGACCAGGATCTGCTTCCAGGCTCATTCATTTGGTCATTGTCAGGATTCGTTTCCTCTTGGACTTGGCTCTTTGTTGGCTGTTGGCCTGAGATCACCTTCCATTCGTTGCCAAGTGGGCCTTTCATCAAAGAGACTGAAAGCAAGTGAGAGAATATCACCAGCATGCAAGTCATAGTCTTTGGTAATGTAATCCCATCACGTTTTCCTGTTTCTGTTGGTTAGAAGCAAGTCACTAGGATCGGCGTACTCCGTAGGAGAGAGGGTTACACAAGGTCATGAACACCAGGAGGTGGGGATCACTGGGGGCCGTGTCAGAAGCTGCTGACCACACATGGTATTTATGGTTAACATTTATGGAATACGTACTATGCAGCAGGCATTCTGCTAAGACCTTTCCCATACGATCCTCACATATCATTCTTTTGAGTTGACAATGTTTTCATCTTCATTCTGAGGCTCAGAAAGTTTAAGTTGCTAGAGGCACAGAAGGGGTAAGTAACTAGCAAGTGGCAAGGGCAGGGTTTGAGCCCTGGTCGTCAGGCTCCTAAGCCTTGGGACAGGCACCAGCTTCCTCGTTTCTCCATTCTTAGAGCTCAGCACAGGCTTTCCTCCTACCAGAGGAGCCTGGTAGGTACTGAGTAACAGTTAAATGAATGCATGAGTGCATCTAGATCTGGGTCACACTGTAACTGCTTTTGTCCAAACTCTGGTCCTAGTCCTTGATCCAGTCTGAATAA
Source organism: Aethalodelphis obliquidens (assembly GCF_003676395.1). Lineage (NCBI taxonomy): Eukaryota > Metazoa > Chordata > Mammalia > Artiodactyla > Delphinidae > Aethalodelphis > Aethalodelphis obliquidens. Next base: position 6,123,279 of record NW_020838006.1, read on the forward strand.
TAAATAAATTACCACGTGGTTAGATAAAGCTGAATTATATTTAATTATTGAGGAGAGCTCTGAATTTCAGGTGCAGGGTCCAAGAGAGGAGATGGGGTTTTGTAAATTGTTCTCATACGGCACAAAGCAGACTTCATTACTACTGAGAACTTCCAAAGGATATTCAGGAAATTAGAACACTGCAACCCAGGATCAGAGATTATGGAGTTTAGGAGAGAATGCCACAAATTCAAGAGGAATATTAGAGCAGAATTTGGAAGGTGGAATTAGCAGCTAATTGTTGGTAGGGCTTTTAATCATACTTCCTTTCCTTAAAGAAGAGTGGGATTAAAGCTAGCAGGCACATGATTAGCTGAACCGGAGATAAACTGGTGGTGTGTCTGTGGCAGAATGGATTAAAGGGGCGTGGGCAAGCAGGGTCTGGGGACAGAGAGATGGCTCTTCCTGCGTCCAGCAGACCTTGACTCAGCAACTCCTTTTTGTAGTTCTCCACTTTCAGGATTCATTGAGGTGTTTGGGCTCCTGTAGGAACAAGTCAGATGCCTCCAGACGTCCTGGCTGATGGATACACCTGGCCTTACACTGGCCCCACGACACTCAGCATTTGAGGATGTCTGTGCAGTACCCAGCACTGGGAAGTATATAAAGTGCTTCCTCCTGGGGTCTTATTCATTCCTTATAATGACTCTCTAGAGTGAAATTGAAGAAGACTCTACAGACCTATCACCCAACTAGCCCCTTCTCTCCCTAAGAGGAAACCATGTGGTAATCAATTCACCGTAAGTTTCCCTGCTGAGAATGGACGCCAATTCCGGTGTTTAATGGCATTGGACTAATAGCTGAGCAGCCACTGGGTTGGTGGACTCTTAGGCCAGGGTCTCCCGGTCTTGGGATATGGGCTATCAACTGTTGTCTCTCTGAAACTCCCTTTTCTGAATTCCAAGTGGAGTGCCTCCTGCCCCCTGCCTTCAGACACTTCTTTTTGTTGATGTGATTGTTTGTGTTCTGAATTAAGACCATGGATACAAATGAAGCTAATTTGTTTCTCTCTTTGCAGCTGGCACAGGAAACATTTTGTCTCTGAGGTGCCATTTGCAACTGACCTCATACATTATTTATTGGTTTTATAATTTAGCCCAGCCTTTCAGATGCCTGCAGGATGTCACCTACTCATGGGTATTATTATCTCCAGTTTATAAGTGAGGCAACCAGGCCTAAGAAGTGGGGACAGGGGTTTTCTAGGGTCACACAGTCAGTCAAGGGGAGGCTTGGAGGCAGGTTTTCTGACTCCAAACTCCAGGTTCTTTCCACTCCCACGCCTGCCTCATGCACATTTCCCCACAGAGTTGCGCTCAGGGCTCTCACTCTACTGTTCTTTATATAGTGCAGTCACATCTGGGATGTGCTCTGTTTAGTGAGGTTGGGCCGTGAGGAAAGGGGACGCTTAGGAGCCAAGTAAAGAAGACGTAAACTTAAAGAAAGAAGGAAGCAGACAAAGCAGGAGAGTAGAGGGGTTGTGTACCCTTCTCCCACCGTGAGAGAAGACGAGCAATTTAGTAACACGGGGGACTCGCTGCACAGTTGCAAAAACGGACGAGGCCACGCCCAGTCCCACTCCCTGGCTCCGTTCCCAGGCTGGGTTGGCCGCATCTTTGTCCTTCATCTTTTCTTCACTGGAGCATCTCTCTAATGCATGGCTGCTTGTCTGAGTGACAGAGGCTGCTGTTCCGCCATCAACAGCACTTAGAGGTGAGGGGCTTGGCAGGAGGCAGCTGCTGCCCCTAGAGGTCTGGAGCTCAAGCAGGAGCAGCCCCTACAGTGGCGTGCACCCAAAGTTTGATCAACAGAATAAGAATGTGCTCAGGAATAGTGTGTATGCCATTCAGACAGAACATCCTCTGGCACGCTCTCTCTCTTGTCTCTTTGCCTCCTTGGAGTCCCCAACCTCCTACAGATGGCCTCTTTGGACCCCAGGAGCCTTGCTCTACTGGAGTGTTCATCGCTACCTGCCTTGGCCCTGGCAAGTCTCCTCCTCTCCCGCGAGCAGGAAAGCAAGTGAGTTAGTGTGTGTCTCAGACCACATCTTGTCTCCAAGGAGCAGCGGGAGAGAGGAATCGTCTCATTCCTGCTCTGGGTCCAGCTAGCTCACTCTGGCTGAGCCACACATTCAGAGCAACCACCCCAAAAGATGAAATTAACTCTGCAGGGCCAAGACCCATATTTGTAACACACATTTGGCAAATTTTCACTGAACCCGTACCCTGGTCAGGCTCTTGGACTGGGCAGGTGCCATGGGGGAATAAAAGGATGACATCAATACTCAGGCCCTGTGCCTGGACCCAAGCAGCTCCAAAGGGGACCAGTTTCTTCCCTCCCTGGTTCTGAGGCTAGGTCACGGCTGCATGGCCTGGTGGTGGTGATGTGATGTGAACTGTCAGTGTCCTGAGCAGAGGTGCTGGGAAAGGAGTGGGGAAAGTTCCCTAGGGCAGTGTGGGCAATGGAGCAATGACCATGCTGCCCGCTGGACCGCACGCCAGCCTTCAGAATGCAGACGATGCTCTGTTGCCTTTCTCTAGAAGGAATGCCTCACTGCTTTCCCAGGGAACCACGAATCCTCCACCCTCAGTGCTTACTTTGTCTGTGTTCCAGCATCTCCATTCCACACTGCACCTCACTGACAGCATTGCTTCATGTTTCCTGAGGGCCCCTGTGTGGCCATCGAGAGCCTGTCCACTAAGAGGAAGCTCTTCCAGCCTTTGTCTCCAGGATCTAACTACATTCTACTGGCCCATCGATTAGGAAAGCTGGGTGGCTTTTGATTTCCACTTTGATGGGAGAGGGAGTAGAAAGTGTTACCAGGGGGACTGGCTTGATGCCCAGAAATCAGGAGGACCAGAGGACCCATGAAGACAGCTTGCACCAACTTGGCTTCTTTCATAATTCCATGTGCTCACCCAAAGATGGAGATGGGACCTATTATGAAGGAACCCGGCAAGTCAAAATCTCTCTAAAGAGATTCTGAATAGTATCTTTTTACAGATGATACTATAGAAAAACATCCAGAGAGAAATGACTCATTATTTCTTATTACAGTTACAGGACTCTTTCTGGGGTTATAAATAAATTCTTCATCACTCGCTTGAAGGTAATAAAGCTTGTAAATTTTCTGCTCTGAAGACTTATGTCCCCTCTTGCCTTTTTCTGCCATCCGGCTGTGTCTCACTTTACCTTACCCATCACCGGTTGGTGTGTGTTTAAGGAATGAAAAATAATTTTAATATTTGCCAAGGTAAAATATAATTAGGTTGGTAAATCTGCTGTTTAAAAGGGCATGAACAAAATCCCCAGACTAAATAGAAATTATTTCTGGATCGTTTCTGTTTTCATCATTTCTATTATCTATTTCTTCTATTACCAGGGGTAATCAGAAATTGATCATATTTCCAAAAAAACCAAGCCAAAACAGAACAAAGTAAACAAAAAACCCACAACTAGGGGACAAGGTAGGAGGGAAAAAAAGTGAATGAACCATATAGGTGCTTTGTCCATCATCAGTCTCTTTATCCACCCATCCACCCATCCACCCATCCACCCATCCATCCACCCATCCACACATCCACCCATCCACCCATCCATCCATCCATCTATCCATCCATCCATCCAGTGTTTAATGTGCCTACATGTTCAAGGCATGATTCTGAGAGCTGCATATCAGAGTAGAAATCCCACAAGCTTTAATGCCACACTGGACTGAGTTAGAATCCTAGCTACAAATTTATGCTGGTGTGTAATCTACAGAACTCAATCTTGGCAGCCTCATGTTGCTCAGCTGTTAAGGTTTCCAAATCCCTTCCTCATAGGGCTCTTATGTACCTGGAACAATACCTCGTACCTAAGGGTTCCATAAATATTAATTGTTTCCCTTGTTTCACTCTTCATTATCTAGTTCCTGATTAATTGAATCAGGAATTTTAAGAAGTCACTTTAAAATGGAGCTTGCCATGACCTCCCCATCCTGCCATTTTGTTAAGAGAAGAAATTGAAGAAAATTACAGTAGACAATACAGCAAATAAGAGGGCACAAGGCATCCTGAATGTTAATGATTTCCAAGGATTTCTCAGTTCCTCAGAAGACAACACTCAAGCATTTAGAGCCCAAGCATCTTGGGAACTTGGTCAAGGTGAATGTCCATGAGATGCCACCTGTGCCTTCAGTTACACTGAGCTGGTCTTGGGGAGCTTCTGCCCAGAATCTCCATCATGCTGTATGGAGATTCCTTGGGGAGCTGCCATCACATTAGATATGTGGATTCAACTTCAGCAAATGGTGTGGTTTACCATTCCCATCCCACAACCTGTCAGGACTCGTCTCATCATGACACCCAACCTGGTTTGCCTCAGTAACTGCTAAATGCCTGAGTTCCCTGGCATTCTCTCAACTGGACTTTCATCCCTTCTGGTTCTGATTATCCTCTATTCCTGGGTTTTGCAACCCAGCGTTTCTGGCACTATTGACATTTTGGGTTGGATAGCTCTTTGTTATGGAGGGCAGTTTTGTGCATGTTAGCAGCATCCCTGGCCTCTACCCACTGGATATCGGTGATACCCCCTCAGTATGACAACCAAAAATGTCTGTAGACATTTCCAAATGTTCCTAGCAGGCAAAATTGCACTTGGTTGAGAACTGCTACTCTTATCTAACCTACACCTCCCATTGTGCCCTCTGGAAATGTCATCAGGTGAAACTTGCTTATCCCTTGGTTGTCTCAAAGGGGGACTGTTTCTTCTCCTACATCTTACCTACCCAAAGGCCAGGAGGTGAAGTAGTCATCCTCCTTGCTTCCCATTGCTGCACTGAAACAGGCATTTTCTATCCTGCCCACAAAAATCTGATCCTTTGAAACTCATTCCATCTGGTAATGCTCTTCTTTCTTACTTCTTGATGCATCGTCCACTGACTGCTCCATCTTTCTCCCTCATTCGTGGGAGAATTCAGTACCTGGCTGAGCCTCTTATTCCTCTCCTCAACACTGTCCTTATTTGAGCTCAGCGTCTTTAACATCCATATTGATGAGTCATCCAACACCATGGCCTCTCAGGTCCTGATCTCATCTTCATTGACCTTTTAATTTTCCCGATAAGTGATGGAACACTGATGACTTGCCAGGCACTATTCTAGATCCAAAGGCTACAAGAGTAATGGGGTAGACATAATCTCTGCCCTCATGGAATTTACATTATAAGGGTGGAGAGGTGCCAGTAATAAGCAAACAAGAAAATCTCATTTTGCCAGTTGCTATTAAAGGAATAAACAGGATATTGTGGATAGGGAACAATAGGGTTGAAAGAATGAGTTTGCATAGAAGGGAGCAGGACGTCCTGTCTGAGATGGTGAAATGCTGAGTTGAGACTTTAAAGATGAAAAGGGGTGGATTATGCAAAGAGCCAGGGGAGGAACGATTCAGGAAGAAGAAACCAGAAGTCCAAAAAGACTTTGGAGTGGTAATGAGCATGGGATGTTCAAGGAATAGAAAGTTGGCATAAGTGGCTGGAGCAGTGAGTGAAGAGGGTGGCACTGGACGAGATAAATTTGTGAGGTAGATGTGTGTGCCTTTGTTGATTTGATTATTTGTATCTTATGTGCACAAAATTGAATTGATCATTCTCCTCAGTTTATTATACCCTATCCTTGCCGGTTTGTGGCTGCTCTCTTTTACATTTTAAAATATATTAATATATCTTAATTAATATATCTTTAACTTCCAATCCAATTCCCCTACCTCTTATATACTTTCCATTTTTGTGTATTTATCTTTTGTATATATTCTTCCATTCTACTTTCCACACATCTATTTACATACATGTTCATGTTTTGTTATATTTTAAAGTATTTTAATTAATGGCATTGTCCAATAGATCTTGCTCTGTTCTTTAGTTTTTTCAAATTGAAGTATAGTTGATTTACAATAATGTGTTAGTTTCAGGTATACAGCAAAGTGATTCAGTTATATATATATATTCTTTTTCAGCTTCTTTTCCATTATAGGTTATTACAAGATACTGAATATAGTTCCCTGTGCTATACAGTAAATCCTTGTTGTTTATTTTATGTATAGTAGTTTGTATCTGTTAATTCCAAACTCCTAATTTATCCCTCCCTCCCTTTTAACTTCGGTAAACATAAGTTTGTTTTCTATGTCTGTGAGTCTGTTTCTGTTTTGTATATGTATACGAAATGTATTTATATATACATTCTTTTTCATATCCTTTTCCATTATGGTTTGTCACAGAATATTGAATATAGTTCCCTGTGCTAAACAGTAGGACCTTGTTTATCCATCCTGTCTATATAGTTTGCCTCTGCTAATCTCAAACTCCCATTCCTTCCCTCCCTTACCCACCTCCCCCTTGGCAACCACAAGTATGTGCTGTATATCTGTGACTCTGTTTTTGTTTCATAGATATGTTGATTTGTACCATATTTTGATTCCACATGTAAGTGATATCGTATGGTATTTGTCTTTCTCTGTCTGGCTTACTTCACTTAGTATGATAATCTCTGGGTCCATCCATGTTGCTGCAAATGGCATTATTTCATTCTTTTTGATGGCTTAGTAATATTCCATTGTATTTATATACCACATCTTCTTTATCCATTCATCTGTTGATGGACATTTAGGTTGTTTCCATGTCTTGGCTATTGTAAATAGTGCTGCTATGAACATTGGGGTGCATATATCTTTTCAAATTATAGTTTTGACTTGGTATATGCCCATGAGTTGGATTGCTGGATCAGATGGTTGCTCTGTTTTTTAAATTTTTCATTCAACTTAAGTTTTTGAGGTCTCTCCCTATTGCTATATATCTAGTTAATTTCATTTGCTTGCTGCATAATATTCCATCATATGTATCTACACCTTTCAATTATCCATATCTCTATTGGTGGCTACCTAAGTTGGCTCAGGTTATTTACCACAAAATAAACAACACTGTACATGTGCTTTCCAGTGAGAGATTCTCTTGGATGTGTTCCCAAAAGTGGGAATGTTAGCTCATAAAATGTAAGCATTGTTTAGTTTCACTAAATACTGCTAGTTTGATATCCCAAATTATATACCTCTGTTCACTCTCATTAGCAGTGCATAGTTTTCTATGTATTTACCACCAGTTCAACTTAAACTTCTCCTACAGTGTGTGACTTTATTCTTAGAATGCTCAGAAACATTAGCAATTCTATTAGTTTTCTCTTCCTAAAGAAATATCTTAAATTTTTGTCCTGCTCCAAACTGAACTAGTTCTCCAGGGATGCTATGCATCAGTCATCTGAGATCTCCCTTCACTATCATCCTGGGGATTTCCTTTCCTTCTTTCTTGCTTTCTGGGTTTTTATCTCTTACTCTTTCTCCACATACTCTCTTGTTTTTGTGGAGCACATCCTCCAGTAGCTTTCTGAGAAATGATAGAAATTTTACTGTGAGTATTCCATGTCTGAAAATGGACAGACCTTATAGTACCTTCACATTAAAAATTTTTTTTTATTTAAGTATAATTGATTTACAATGTTGTGTTAGTTTTAGGTGTATAGCAAAATGATTCAGACATATATATATATGTGTGTGTATGTATATATATATATATATATATATATACATACATATATATATTCTTTTTCAGATTATTTTTCCTTATAGGTTATTACAAAATATTGAGTATAGTTACCTGTGCTCTACAGTAAATCCATGTTGTTTATCTATTTTATATATAGTAGTGTGTATATGTTAATCCCAAACTCCTAATTTATCCCGTGCCCCTTTCCCCTTTGGTAACCATAAGTTTGTTTTCTATGTCTGTGGGTCTATTTCTGTTTTGTATATAAGTTCATTTGTGTCACTTTTTTTTTTAAGATGCCACCTTTAATGATATCATATGATATTTGTCTTTCTCTTTCTGATGTACTTCACTTAGCATGATAATCTCTAGGTCTATCCATATTGCTGCAGATAGCATTATTTCATTCTTTTTATGGCTAGGTAATATTCCATTGTGTATATGTATATGTACCACATCTTCTTTATTCATTCATCTGTTGATGGACATTTAGGATGCGTCTGTGTCTTGGCTATTGTAAATAGTGCTACAGTGAACATTGGGATGCATGTATCTCTTCAAATTATGGTTTTCTCTAGATATATGCCCAAGAGTAGTACCTTCACATTTAATCAAAAGTTTGAGTAATTCCAAGGTGGCCTAGCAGTTTGGATTCCAGGCTTTCACTGCTGTGGCCCAGGTTCAATCCCTGGTGGGGAACAGAGGTTCCACAAGCTGTGTGGCATGGCCAAAAAAAAAAAAAAAAGTTTGGATATGGAATTCTTGGTTGGAAATCATTTCCCTCACAATTCTGATGGCATTGCTTATTGAATTCTAGCTTCCACTGCTGCTGTTGAGAAGGTCAGTACTATTCTGATTTTTGATACTTTGATTGTGTGTGTGTTTGTGTATATTATATGTATATTTTCTGCTCAGGAACTTTAGCATCCTCTCTTTGTTCCCAGTTCTGAAATTTAAAAATGATGAATCTCAGTGTGGGTCTATTTTTATCTCTTGCACTGAGAACTTTTTGAGCCTTTCAATTTGGAAACACAGCTCTTTCAGTGCTGGGACATTTTCTTAAATTATCTTATTGATGATTTCTTTCTATCCATATTCTCTCTCTGGAATGCCTGCTGTTTGGAGTTGAACCTCTTATCTTTTCCATCTCTTTGTCTTTTTGCTTTACTTCCTGGGAGATTTCCTCAACTTTATCTGACAGCACTTCTAGTGGGTTTTAAATATCTGTTGTCCTATTTTTATTTTCTAAAAGGCCCTTTTTGGGGGGTCTCTGAATATTTTAAAATGCATCCTGGTCTTGTTTTCTAGATACAGTATTTTCTCTGAGATATTAGTGATTGTTTAAAAATCATTAGAAGTTTTTATCTTCTGCATACTCTCTGCTTCTCTAATCTCCCCCCACCCAATATGTTTGTTTTTATATGTTATTGCTCATTTTAGATTTCCTCAAATATCTTGTTATCTTTGGTTGTCTGTTGGTCATTAAAAGGACACCAGAAAGCTCATTTGAAGCTCTGTCTTGCCCTTCATGGTTTTCACTGTAGGGTAAAGACCGGACTGTTTCACTAGGGAACTGCTGATATCAGTATCTTTAGATCTTTTCTATTAGGCCGGCTAGATTTCTCAGAGGTGTTTTAGTCTCCTGGTTGGAGGATTTATCCCAACTGACAGTGTCCTGGGAGTTGAAGTAGCTTGACAAGGAAGGAAGGTGGAGTTTTAAGAGTCAGTGTGGATCTTTTAGTAAAAACTCATATTTTTGGTACAGTAAGTTGTCTCTCAATTTTCCCTGGTGTACCCCAATCCAGGGGGCCCAGTTTTACCCTCTTTAAAGCATTGGTTCTCAAAGTATGGTCTGTGGACCTTTAGGAGTCACTAAGGCCCTTTCAGGGGATCAGCAAGATTAAAACTGTTTTCATAATAATACAAAGACTTTATTTGCCTTTTTCACTCTCATTTTTTAATGAGTGTACAGTGAAGTTTTCCAGAGGCTACATGATGTGTGATATTGCAAGAGGGTGAATGCAGAAGCACATAGAAGACCAACTATCTTTTTTTTTTTTTTTTTTTTTTTTTGCGGTACGTGGGCCTCTCACTGTTGTGGCCTCTCCTGTTGCGGAGCACAGGCTCCGGGCACGCAGGCTCACCGGCCATGGCTCACGGGCCCAGCCGCTACGCGGCATGTGGGATCTTCCCGGACCGGGACACAAACCCGTGTCCCCTGCATCGGCAGGTGGACTCTCAACCACTGCGCCACCAGGGAAGCCCAGAAGACAAACTATCTTATATTAAGCCAGCTATAAAAGGGATTTGAAAAATGTGAAACAATGCCACTCTTCTCAGTATTTTCTTTTATTTAGAAAATAGTTATTTTTTTATAAAATATGTTATTTGGGTTAATGTATAGTTACTGTTTATTACCATTATTTAAATAAATAAATATTTAAAAATGCCAGTTTTAATTTCTCACATGATAAATATCAATATATGTAATCCTCACAAAATCTTTTCGAGGTTCTCAATAATTTTGAAGACTGTATAGTTGTCCCAAGACTAAGCATTTGAGAATCGTTCCTCTAGAGAATGGTCAGATGAAACTGGGGAGAGATCTGAGGAGTCTAACAGTTTTTTGAATAGAAAATTCATTTGCTTTTCTTCTTTCTTTTATCCCTTCCTTTCAGAGTTTCCTGTACTATAAACAGCAAAGTGGAGAGACACATGAGCCTATGTCCCTGAAGACACTGTTAAACTGATGAATCAACCAGCCCTGAAGACTGATTTACTTCTGGAGATGCTTCCTGTTATGTGAGATAATAATTTTCTTTGTTTTGTTTGATGTGGTTGTTAATTGCAGCTGAAAACCTAATGCAGGCCAAGAGAGGAGAGTGTTTCAAGAAGCGAGGAGTGATTGAGTCTGTAAATGATGGACAGTGAAGGTTGTCCTAGGCTTTGGCTGCAGGGAGGCCCTAGGTGGCCTTGGCAGGTCATTTTCAGTGGGGTGGTGGTGGTACAAATCACATCAGCTCCTGGCAGACTCCCTTCCTGCTTGTTCCTCTTTATCTTTCTCTTTGTCTCCTTTATCATCCAGACCACAAGATGTTGGGGTTCTTCTCAGCTTAGTCTGGGCTTTCTTCCCCACTCTGTATATTCTTTTCCTTGATGTTATCCTTTCCCATAGGTCTAACTGTCATTTTATGCTGGCGTTGCCCCAAATTTATATTTCCAGCCCAGCCTTCTCTCTGTGTTCCAGATTCACACCTCCAACTGCTCACCTGACATCTCCAGTTGAATCTTTCTCAGATGTGTCAGATCTAACCTTTCCAAAGTGGAAGACTTGACCGGTCCCACCCCCTTTCTTCACCTGTCTGTCTGTTTACCCAGCTACTCAAGCCAGAAAGTGAAGTGTCACTCCTGATTCCCCTCTTTCCTCACTCCCTGTTTCTAATCCATTAGGCAGTTTTATAGGTTTCATCTGCAAAATATAAATGGGGTCTAGTCTTCTCCGCTTGTCCAATACCATCTTCTTTTTTTAAAAAAAGTATCTTTTTAAAAAATTGAAGTATATCAAAAAAAAAAAATTGAGGTATAGTTGATTTACAATGCTGTGCTAATTTCCGGTGTACAGCAAAGTGATTCAGTTATACATATACATATATTCATTCTTTTTCAGATTCTTTCCATTATAGGTTATTACAAAATATTGAGCATAGTTCCCTGTCCTATACAGTAAGTCTTTGTAGATGATCTCTTTTATATATAGTAGTGTGTATATGTTAATCCCAAACTCCTAATTTATCCCTCCCCCTGCCTTTCCCCTTTGGTAACCAAAAGTTTGTTTTCTATGTCTGTGAGTCGATTTCTGTTTTGTAAATAAGTTCATTTGTATCATTTTTTAAGATTCCACATATAAGCGATATCATCTATGATATTTGTCTTTCTCTTTCTTATTTTACTTAGTATGATAATCTCTAGCTCCATCCATGTTGCTGCAAATGGCATTATTTCATTATTTTTTTATGGCTGAGTAATGTATCTTTGTGTATATATATACACACACACCACATCTTCTTTAAATATACATGCACCCCAATGTTCATAGCAGCACTATTTACAATAGCCAAGACATGGAAGCAACCTAAATGTCCATCAATGAATGCCATCTTCTTGACACATATCATGAACATTTCTTGCCTGTGTGATTGCAAAAGCCTCCCAGCTGGCCCTGCTTCCTTTCTTGCTGTCCCTCACCCAACATTCAGACTGTGCTTCTAAAAAAATACAGGGTAGATCATGTTCGTCCTGCTTTAAATCCTTCCACTGCTTCTGTCCCTATCTATAATAAAATCCAGAACCCCTTCTGATGACCCACCTAGGCCCTGCCTGCTCTGGCTCCTGCCATCTTCATCAGCCTTATTATTGCACATGGCCCTCACCCTTCTTGCCTCAATCTAGCTGTACTGGTCTTGTAGTCTCTCGAACAGACCACTCATTCTACTTTGGAAGCTCTTCCTCACCCTTCACTGCTGGGCTAGCTCCTTCTATTCCTTTTAATCTCAGCTTATATGTCATTTGTTCAGCAAGGCGTTTCCACCGCTTTTACCTAGAGTCCGTGATATTCCATGGGATATTCTCCTACTTAGCTCTTTGTTTTGTTTGATTTTTGAATTCAATTTTTTTGTTTTGTGGCATATATAATAATTCAGGTTCATTATATAAAACTATTTTCTAATTAATCTGTGTTTGGCTGCACAATAGGAAGGGTCTTACATTTATTTGCTAACTGCTCTCAGATGAAAGATGGTTCCCATTATGGCCTTGGCTCCTTTTATAAAGGGCCAAGAATTTCTTAGAAGAGCTCAGTAACTCTTAGTAACTCAGGGAAAAAATTAACAGGAGAAACACCAGAGACCACATTGACTCTTGGAACTCCAGAATGATTATTTTTGAACTTTCCCAACTGGACCCATTAGAGATTTATTTAATAACGTTAGATCCCTTCAAAGATCCAGTCTTTTGTCTCAGATTTACTGGGCATGTTACTGAACCAAATGTCTTGTGACTCCGCATTCTGATTTTTAATAACAGTGAGTTGACAGCCTTGTTCCCATCCTTTGAAGTCTACAGATAAAGTGTATCTGAAAGGGCCCCCATAGGATGGGGAGACAAACAGGGACCCAGTCCTGGCATTTCTGGCTCAAGCTGCAGCTTTTGCTGGAAACCGGTGAGGTCAGCGGTTGCAAGGAAGCTGAGTTGATCTCTTGACAGTCACATGATGACAGACGCAGAGTGTATCTGGACCCAGGCATCCACCTCCTCTACTGGCACCTCAGCAGAAAGTGTGCATGCTTTGTCCCTGACGGGATTTTGAAGGATGTAGCTCTAGGGTTGTCTTTGTGTCGGGATGTCACGGAACCAGCACCAGAAGCAAGCAGACAGAGGACTCCTACATTCTCTTCTCCTCCTTCCTCTCTGAACCAAATATCAATAATCTTCATAGGCAAGCAGAGGAAGACGTCCTTGGAGGTGCCAAGCCAGGAGGAGGTGATGGGAAGGAATGTGTCATTGTGTTCTGAACGGTTCTTGAGGCAGCATTTTGTACCCCTCGGTCAGTCAGCCATTGGCTGTAGGTTGTCTCTGTGGGGAGCTAAGGCTGTAAACCCCCAGACAGGGCAGATCCTTTCACGCTGAGCAAGTCTCTGGAGGAGGGGTGGCTGTGAGCAGTTAGCAGCCAGTATTCACAGCAGCAGGGGCATGGGTGCTTCCATGTAGAAGAAAAGGATCTGGGTGAAGCACCAGCACAACCATGAGGGCTCCTGTCCCTGGAGGGGGTGTCCCTCAGGCCAATCCCACCTTTCCTTCTTGTGTGAAGGCTTTCTGGGCCATCCAGCCTCAGTTGGCCACTCCCTCCCTTTAGTCCTTTGGCCATCTCACTGCCATCCCATTGTCATTGACTTTTTTTTATACGCATTTAAAAAAAATTGAAGTATAGTTGATTTACAATGTTGTGCTTATTTCTGCTGTACAGCACAGTGACTTAGTTATGCACATATATGCATTCTTTTTAATATTCTTCTCCATTATGGTTTATCCCAGGATATTGAATATAGTTCTCTGTGCTATACAGTAGGACCTTGTTGTTTATCCATTCTATCAATAAATGTAATAGTTTGCATCTACCAACCCCAAACTCCCAGTCCATCCCTCTCCCCCCCCCCGCCCCCCTTGGCAACCACGAGTCTTTTCTCTATGTATACCATTGTCATTGACTCTTTACTTGCCTGTCTCCCCCACCTGCTCCTTGAGGCAGGAAACTGGCCTTGCCCACCTATTGTCCCTCTCAGCCCCAGAGGCTGTCACTGTCCTTGGCGCAGAGGAGATAAGTGCAACATTCCCCAGTGTCCTGGGTCCCCTGCCTCAGTGACTCTCCTTGTCTGTGCTCACTCCATGGACTCAAGTCAAGATCATTGACTAAAGAATGACCTTAGGAGACTTCGATGAGCCCCATGTGAAAATCAGGCAATCATCAGCAGAAGGGAGAGACTTCAGCACCACCCTCCCCAACCTTTTTTTGGTGTTATATGCCTTTAAAAAATTATTTAAAACAAATTATATGGCAATAATTTGTTTATTGCCTACCTCCCAAATGGCTCAGTGCAAGACAGTTTTGCTCTGCCCCTCTTGGAGAGAGAGAGAAACGAGATCTTAAGGCTGAGTATTTCCATCAGCAGGAAATCAGTACTCTTTGTGTGAACTGAGCAGGTACTGGGAGAGCCTGACTGTTTAATTTCCTTGAAATGCCATTTGCATGCATTCGATGTTGGGAGGATGACTTTGGGAGTTCGGGACTGAAAGAGAGGTCAGTGGAGAAAAAGGAGAGAAGCGGCAGTGTCTCGGAAGGCTGGGGAATGGGTGATACTTGAGAGGTTTCAGTGTTTATTGGCAACTGCTCCCCCTCCCCACGAGGCTCTGAGCCATGGAGAAGCTGGCAAGACTCAGGATGCATCGGCCTTTTGGGAACACGCTGTGATCACTTCCTGTGGTGAGTGATGGTTGAGTCACAGCCTCCCCAGGTGAACATCCCCTCTTGTCTGTAAGACAAGCAACTTGGGGACCTGCATAAACTTCTCCTGGCTGCCTCTTAGGGCTCTGCAGCTGCAAGTTGGTAAATGAATGAGTACGCCCAGTAAACAGCCAAACGAGGGTCTGGGGAATCTGAGGGACCACGTGTCATTCATCTTATATAAGGGACACTCAGGGTAAGTAGGGAGGAGCTAAAATGAGTCCTGCAGGGGCTTCTGGACTCCCCTGTGTTCTTCCTTCTTTGTCAATGCCCGTAGGGGTCTTCTGTCTACACTCAATCCCTTCATCTTTTTTTTTTTTTTGTAGTAGAGTTGATTTATAATGTTTCAGGTGTATAGCAAAGTGATTCAGGTATATATATATATATACACACACACACATACATACATATATATAGATATATACACACACACATACATACATATATATATATATATATATATTCTTATTCAGATTCTTTTCCATTATAGGTTATTACAAGCTACTGAATATAGTGCCCTGTGCTTCAATCCCTCCATCTTAAAGATTGTTCCTACAGTAGGATTCAGTTTTAAAATGAAGTTCAGGGGCTTCCCTGGTGGCGCAGTAGTTGAGAGTCCGCCTGCCGATGCAGGGGACACGGGTTCATGCCCCAGTCTGGGAAGATCCCACATGCCGTGGAGCAGCTGGGCCTGTGAGCCATGGCTGCTGAGCCTGCGCGTCCGGAGCCTGTGCTCCACAATGGAGAGGCCACAGCAGTGAGAGGCCCGCCTACCGGAAAAAAAAAAAAAAATGAAGTTCAGATGTGTGAAGCACCTGTATGTGCAAGGTCCCTGGCTGATTGCTGGAGACTCAGGGATCACAGTTTTATAAAGGAGACAGACCCCTTAAGAGCAGATGTGGGCATGTGACACCAGATATAAAGGAGAAACGTGCTCTCCAGGGTTAGTCAGGAGAGTCTGGTGAGTTTGACAGGCAAACAGGTCGGGCAAAGGCTTTCTAGCAGAGGGAACGGTCTGTACAAAGGCTGGGAGGTCTAAACAACATCAGGTTCAGGGCTGTCTGAGCATTTTGATATGCTAGAGAGTGAAGTCAGGGTGTAGGGACTTGGCCTGCAGTCAGGGATGAGGAGACCCTGAGGAGACCCTGCCATAAAGGCCTTAAGAAGATCAGCCATATGAAGGGTGAAGGCACAATGAGACGCAAGTGTGATGTTTCTCAATCGTAATCGTAATTGTGATTTCTGGGAATAGGGATGACCAATGAGTTAAAACACCCAGTGATGGGATTGCAGGAGTCAAAGCACCGGCTGGTGAGTTTTCTCTTGGGCAGGGAAGTTTCCCCAGCTCCTGCTTTTGGCTCTTCTGAGCTGGCTCTGGAATATACCCACTTTGACTAGTCACTGTATATTTACTGAGCAACTACTATATGCTCAGAACAATATGTATGGCTGAGAAATACCATGGTGCCCTAGCTCGTGGACTTCTGTGGCTCCGCTGGGTCAGAGCTTCTCTGAGCTCTGTTCGTTGCCAGGACTAACTGCCCACCACACCCAGCTCCACACAAGCTGAATTCATTCCTGAATCCCTCGTGCTCCAGGAATCCCGGGGCACATGCTCCATAAAGGTTTGATGACTGAATGACTTGTACACATCAAATCATTTGTGAACACAGGTTGGGTGAAAGTCATTTGTGGGTCTGACGTTAATAACTGTATCTTCTGGAATTTGGAGGATGTGGAGGGTTGACCTAGGGTGAGAAAAATAGATCTGATCTTGCTTCTTCCCTGAATTGTTTTGTGACCTCAGACAGTCCTTGGGTGAAATAAGCCTCTTTTCAGCATGTATAAGATAAGAGATTTGGATCAGCGCTTCCTTAATGTCCCTTCTAGTTCAAATATACTAATATTTTAAGTCTATAAATAGGAATCTCCAGAACTCTGGATCGAAAGACATAAAAAAGTGTGAGCCCTGAGGGTTGTCACAAGATGCAGAGACACAAAATGGGTACCTGGTGCTGGCCCTGGCTTCTGCCTTGCTTAGGAAGTGCTGGTTTTTATTCCTTGTAAGATACAGGCAGGAAATCCTACCATCTACTCTGGGGTGCTATGGCAATTAATTCGTTCATGTTTCTGAGGAACAAAAGGAACAAAAGGTGCTGCCTGTAAAACGTCATATAAATGCCAAGTGTTATTGTTTTCCATCTGAGTCTCCTCCAATCGATTTCAGTTTCCTATCAGAGAAGTCATAACAGCATCAGTTGGGGCTCTTCTGGCTAACTGTGGTGCCAATAAAGGGGGAAAATTCCCTTAAAAAATTCCATTTTAATTTCTCTCTGTGACCCCCCTCCTCCTCTTTCTCTAGTGCGTTTATTGTTCAGAGTTGCTCACTGCTCAGGGGTCACTACAAGTTAGCACCTTCTGTTTTCTCTCTGTACTCATTCTAGTCTCCATAAGTTGGCAAACAGTGTCTCTGGGCTTACCTGACAAAGCTCTGGAGGATACACAAGGAAACACCCCAGGTGGGTCTCCACCCTCCAGGGGCTCCTATCTGTGCAGGAAGAGTAGAGACCAGCCCTTTGCCCGCCACAAGCAACCACTGTTCAAGGCAGAGTGTGACAGGCTTGGCGAGCGCAAGGCTGTGGGGTTCTTGATGAGCCATATAATAAACGGGGATCCAAATGCAGGTTCCTCTGTGTATCAGTTATTTACTGCCATGATAATGCCATGTAACAAACCAAGCCAAAACTTGGTGGCTTAAAATAATGGCATTTATTTGAAGAGGCTGCAGGTTGGTGATCCAGACCTGGCTCGGCTGGGTAGTTCCTCGGCCCCGGCTGGGTGTGTCCTCATGTCTGGAGTGAGCTGCTCCTGAACAACGTAGGCTGTCCTTGTAAGGGACAGGCTGGAGGGACTTAGCTCAGCCCGCTGTCTCTCATCCTCCAGGTGGCTTGCCTGGTGGTGTCATTAGGACACTGCAGAGATGCAAGAATGAGAGAGAAATCTGCACGGCATCCTGGGGCCTGGGTGCAGAAGTGGCTCATGCTCACTTCTGTCTATTCTATTGACCAAAGAAAGTCACATGGCTGAGCCCAGATTTAGAGGGGCTGGCAGGATACAGACTTTTCTTCTTTGGTGGGGGCACTGCAAAGTCACACAGCAAAGGGCAGGATACCAGAAGGGGTAAAGAATTGGGGCTGCTAATGCCATCCATCTGGCACAGAGTGCCTCAGCCCTAGACTTTATAAATCTCTGGGGGTGAGGACATCTGCCTTTTTTAAGCAGTTCCCAGGATGTTCTGATGCTCAGTGAAGTTTGAAAACAACTGGACACATAAGCAAAGAGCAGCAGAATAGTGGGAGCTTGGAGAAGACATGAAGTTACCCGTTCCCTGGGCTGGCCTTGCCCCACATGCTCCTCACCTTGCCTGCTGTCCATTTTTTCATGTCCAGAGGGACTGAGTCGAGGCTCTTCAGCTGTCAATGAAGCTGCGTGTTCTGTGACTCCTGGGGGGAAGGGATCCATGTGACTGGGACAGGAGAAGGAGGTGGGGAATGGCAAGAACAAAAAGCTCAAAGCATAGGAGCTAAAGGGATGTTGGAGTGCAGTGGGGTGTGGCTGGAGGAGGGGCTATGGGAGAGACGTCTGGAAAGGTGAATGAAACCCAGATTGTGGTGTGCCTCCAGCAGCTGGGAGGTGGGGAAGCTGGGGGTTAGCTAACGTGGAGTCCTCTTCTGGGGAAGTGTGTTAATAGGATTGGTGTTGAGGGTGGAAAGGAAAGTGCCATGAACTAAAATAGGGCTTCCATGCTAAGCTTCCTGACTCCTCTGGTCATTCTTGGGTAGCACAAGGTCCTTTGGTTAGCAATTCAATGTCTATTTCCTATGTAGGAGTCAAAACTTTGAACTCGGTTTAATGCGATGTCTTTTCCGCTTTGCATTTTCCATTCTGCCAGCTAAGGGCTGCTGAAAACAAGAAAGCTGGAAGTCAGCTGTGGCTTTGCAATTCTTGATTCCCGTGGCTTCAGCAACTACTTTCCCTACCCCAACTCGTTAATCACAGTTCCTACAGGTCTGGGGTGTAGAGGAGGTAGAAGAGGTAAGGGGTACAGGAGCATCTTACTTGGCTGTGAAAAAATAAAGAATGTTGCCCACTATCCGGTTCTATAAGAATCAAGTGATTAGGCCACTGCAGTTACTGACCTACAACACACCCTGAGAGGAATTCAAGGCGAAGGTCAAATTGAGGCAGTCTGTACTCTGGAAAAACAGGCAAAACAGGCCCTTTAGAGAGTTAGAAATATTTAAGGAGAAATTTTATATGAACCTGGATTCATCTTTCTATACTTAGAAAACCACTAAAATCATTAACTGAGGCATCTGTTCCTTGTGACTAGCAGCAACTTCTACCCAGATGTGTGCTTGAGTGCACGTATCCCTTTGCCAAAATCACATATATACTGGCCTGCCTGCCCACCCCTTGGGAGCAGGTCCTCAGAGCAGCTGAGAGGCTGTCTCCCAGGCTACAGTCCTCAGTAAGTCCCCAGATGAAACTGAAACTCACAGCTCTTGTGTTGTGTATTTTTATTTCAGTTGACAGCTGGTTCAGGTGTGTACTGGCTGGCGTTCTTTCTGACTCTTTCTCTTGGGGCTCTTCAGGGACGCTCTGTCTTAAGTTGGGTGCATGGCAGTGAGGGGGAGTGGGATGGGGAGGGGCGAGGGAGCCAAGGAAAGGTGTGACTTCAGGTGAAAACCCATAGAGAATTGTGTACGTTGATCATAAGGGGCCACTCAGGAGTGCAAAGCAGGAATCCAGAAGAGGCACCCTGCAAACATCTTCTGAATGAATGAACGAAAGGAGTTGGGTCTTCTGAAATGAGTATGAGTTTTTGTTCTTTGAGGTCAAGATATTAAAAGAAGAAAGTTCCAGTGTCCTTACCGAGCAGTCACAGAGGAGACCCAGAGATGTGTCTGTATCTCTCGTTTCTGGTGGATTTATGATGTCTGTGTGTGTCATCAGAAAGGAAATGGGAGGGTCCATCAGCACAACCTGCACCCCCAGTGGGGCTCATCCAAGCTGAGGATCACAGAGGGAGGAGAGCAAGACACCAGAGTGGGGTGGAGGTGGGCTTGCCGGGCTTTGACAGGTACACCATCTATTGTCCAAGGGACCCTGAGCGTGATTACACGGGGCACCCCCCTCACCCAGGGGAGATTTCCCAGCCTCTCGGGGAGACCCCAGCCTGGCACTAGGAATAGGAGCTCTAATGGCTTCTGGCCTAAGTTAGTGGAGCTGCATAGGTTCTCTATCTGGCTCCCTTTTCTCCCTGAAGCCTGGGGAGTGATCTGAGTCGATGTGAATGGTACTCACCAGGACACAGAGTTTAGTATCTAGAATTACGAGCCTACTGAATACCCCCAGGTTTTGAGTAGCATCGCCGACTGGGCGGCTTCACATGGGGCTTCTCCACCCTGATCTCCACTCAGCACCCAGGCAGTGGACACCCACTGTGTGCCGGCCCATGGCTGGAGCTCTGTGCAGGGAGGTAGATGGACTCGCTGCTCAGACTGGTCAGCTGCCTCGGGTATGGGCGAGGGTCTCGGAGGAGCGGTGACTCACTGAGAACAGGCTTCATTGCTCTGGATGTCCTTTCCCCATGCTTAGCATCGCAGGAAGCTTTAGCTGGATCATTGCATCTTGGCCAGGCTCAGTATTTTTTTTTTACATTCTTACTGGAGTATAGTTGATTTTCAATGTTGTGTTAGTTTCAGGTGTACAGCAAAGTGAATCAGTTATACGTATATGAATATCCACTCTTTTTGTTTTTTTAGATTCTTTTCCCATATAGGCCATTACAGAGTATTTTTATTTTATTTTATTTTATTATTACTTTTGTTAACGTCTTCATTGGAGTATAATTGCTTTACAATGGTGTGTTAGTTTCTACTTTATAACAAATTGAATCAGTTATACATATACATATGTCCCCATATCTCTTCCCTCTTGCGTCTCCCGCCTTCCCACCCTCCCTATCCCACCCCTGTAGGTGGTCACAAAGCACCGAGCTGATCTCCCTGTGCTATGCGGCTGCTTCCCACTAGCAATCTGTTTTACGTTTGGTAGTGTATATGTGTCCATGCCACTCTCTCACTTTGTCACAGCTTACCCTTGCCCCTCCCCGTATCCTCAAGTCCATTCTGTAGTAGGTCTGCATCTTTATTCCCGTCTTGCCCCTAGGTTCTTCATGACTTTTTTTTTTTTGATTCCATATATATGTGTTAGAATACGGTATTTATTTTTCTCTTTCTGACTTACTTCACTCTGTATGACAGTCTCTAGGTCCATCCACCTCACTACAAATAACCCAGTTTCGTTCTTTTTTATGGCTGAATAATATTCCATTGTATATATGTGCTACATCTTCTTTATCCATTCATCTGTTGATGGACACTTAGGTTGCCATGTCCTGGCTATTGTAAATAGAGCTGCAATGAACATTCTGGTACATGACTCTTTTTTTTTTCTTTTCTTTTAACTTCTTTATTGGAGTGTAATTGCTTTACAATGGTGTGTTAGTTTCTGCTTTATAACAAAATGAATCACGACTCTTTTGGAATTATGGTTTTCTCAGGGTATATGCCCAGTAGTGGGATTCCTGGGTCGTATGGTAGTTCTACTTTGAGTTTTTTAAGGAACCTCCATACTGTTCTCCATAGTGGCTGTATCAATTTACATTCCCACCAACAGTGCAAGAAGGTTCCCTTTTCTCCACAACCTCTCCAGCATTTCTTGTTTGTAGATTTTTTTGATGATGGCCATTCTGACCGGTGTGAGGTGATATCTCATTGTAGTTTTGACTTGCATTTCTCTAATGATTAGTGATGTTGAACATTCTTTCATGTGTTCATTGGTAATCTGTATATCTTCTTCGGAGAAATGTCTATTTAGGTCTTCTGTCCATTTTTGGATTGGGTTGTTTGTTTTTTTGATATTGAGCTGCATGAGCTGCTTGTAAATTTTGGAGATTAATCCTTTGTCAGTTGCTTCATTTGCAAATATTTTCTCCCATTCTGGGGGTTGTCTTTTCATCTTGTTTATGGTTTCCTTTGCTGTGCAAAAGCTGTGAAATTTCATTAGGTCCCATTTGTTTATTTGTGTTTTTATTTCCATTTCTCTGGGAGGTGGGTCAAAAAGGATCTCGCTGTGATTTATGTCATAGAGTGCTCTGCCTATGTTTTCCTCTAAGCGTTTGATAGTTTCTGGCCTTACATTTAGATCTTTAATCCATTTTGAGCTTATTTTTGTGTATGGTGTTAGGGAGTGTTCTAATCTCATACTTTTACATGTACCTGTCCAGTTTTCCCAGCACCACTTATTGAAGAGGTTGTCCTTTCTCCACTGTACATTCCTGCCTCCTTTATCAAAGATAAGGTGACCATATGTGCATGGGTTTATCTCTGGGTTTTCTATCCTGTTCCATTGACTTATATTTCTGTTTTTGTGCCAATACCATACTGTCTTGATTACTGTAGCTTTGTAGTATAGTCTGAAGTCAGGGAGCCTGATTCGTCCAGTTCCGGTTTTCTTTCTCAAGATTGCTTTGTCTATTTGGGGTCTTTTGTGTTTCCATACAAATTGTGAAATTTTTTGTTCTAGTTCTGTGAAGAATGCCATTGGTAGTTTGATAGGGATTTCATTGAATCTGTAGATTGCTTTGGGTAGTAGAGCTATTTTCACAATGTTGATTCTTCCAACCCAAGAACATGGTATATCTCTCCATCTATTTGTATCATCTTTAATTTCTTTCATCAGTGTCTTATAATTTTCTGCATACAGGTCTTTTTTCTCCTTAGGTAGGTTTATTCCTAGATATTTTATTCTTTTTGTTGCAATGGTAAATGGGAGTGTTTCCTTAAGTTCACTTTCATATTTTTCGTCATTAGTGTATAGGAATGCAGGAGATCTCTGTGCATTAACTTTGTATCCTGATACCTTACCAAATTAATTGATTAGCTCTAGTAGTTTTCTGGTAGCATCTTTAGGATTCTCTATGTATAGTATCATGTCACCTGCAAACAGTGACAGCTTTACTTCTTCTTTTCTGATTTGGATTCCTTTTATTTCTTTTTCTTTTCTGATTGCTGTGGCTAAAACTTCCAAAACTAGGTTGAATAAGAGTGGTGAGAGC
This sequence comes from Aethalodelphis obliquidens, assembly GCF_003676395.1. Lineage (NCBI taxonomy): Eukaryota > Metazoa > Chordata > Mammalia > Artiodactyla > Delphinidae > Aethalodelphis > Aethalodelphis obliquidens. The sequence goes on from NW_020838006.1 coordinate 6,146,129, forward strand.
GGGCAACCTTGTCTTGTTCCTGATCTTAGTGGAAATACTTCCAGTTTTTCACCATGAGGATGATGTTGGCTGTGGGTTTGTCATATATGGTCTTTATTATGTTGAGGAAATTTCCCTCTATGCCTACTTTCTAGAGGGTTTTTATCATAAATGAGTGTTGAATTTTGTCAGTAGCTTTTTCTGCATCTATTGAGATGATCATATGGTTGTTCTCCTTCAGTTTGTTAATATGCTGTATCACGTTTATTGATTTGCATATTTTGAAGAATCCTTGCATTCTTGGGATAAACCCCACTTGCTCGTGGTGTATGATCCTTTTAATGTGCTGTTGGATTCTGTTTCCTGGCATTATGTTGAGGATTTTTGCATCTATGTTCATCAGTGATATTGGCCTGTAGTTTTATTTCTTTGTGACATCCTTGTCTGGTTTTGGTATCAGGGTGATGGTGGCCTTGTAGAATGACTTTGGGAGTGTTCCTCCCTCTGCTATAGTTTGGAAGAGGTTGAGAAGGATAGGTGTTAGCTCTTCTCTAAATGTTTCATAGAATTCGCCTGTGAAGCCATTTGGTCCTGGGCTTTTGTTTGTTGGAAGATTTTTAATCACAGTTTCAATTTCAGTGCTTGTGATTGGTCTGTTCATATTTTCTATTTCTTCCTGGTTCAGTCTTGGAAGGTTGTGCATTTCTAAGAACTTGTCCATTTCTGCCAGGTTGTCCATTTTATTGGTATATAGTTGTTTGTAGTAATGTCTCATGATCCTTTGTATTTCTGCAGTGTCTGTTGTTACTTCTCCCTTTTCATTTCTAATTCTATTGATTTGAGTGTTCTCCCTTTTTTTCTTGTTAACTCTGGCTAATCGTTTATCAATTTTGTTTATTTTCTCAAAGAACCAGCTTTTAGTTTTATTTATCTTTGCTATCATTTCCTTCATTTCTTTTTCATTTATTTCTGATCTGATGTTTATGATTTCTTTCCTTCTGCTATCTTTGGGGGTTTTGTTCTTCTTTCTCTAATTGCTTTAGGTATAAGGTTAGGTTGTTTATTTGAGATGTTTCTTGTTTCTCAAGGTAGGGTTGTATTGCTAAAAACTTCCCTCTTAGAACTGCTTTTGCTGCATCCCATAGATTTTGGGTTGTCCTGTTTTCACTGTCATTTGTTTCTAGGTATATTTTGATTTCCTCTTTTATTTCTTCAGTGATCTCTTGGTTATTAAATAGTCTGTTGTTTAGCCTCCACATGTTTGTATTTCTTATGGATTTTTCCTGTAATTGATAATCTAGTCTCATAGCATTGTGGTAGGAAAAGATACTTGATACAATTTCAATTTTCGTAAATTTACCAAGGCTTGATTTGTGAACCAAGATATCATCTATCCTGGAGAATGTTCCATGAGCCCTTGAGAAGAATGTGTATTCTGTTGTTTTTGGATGGAATGTCCTATAAATATCAATTAAGTCCATCTTGTTTAATGTATCATTTAAAGCTTGTGTTTCCTTATTTATTTTCATTTTGGATGATCTGTCCATTGGTGAAAGTGGGATGTTAAAGTCCCCTACTATGATTGTGTTACTGTCGATTTCCCCTTTTATGGCTGTATTTGCCTTCTGTATTGTATTGAGGTGCTTCTATGTTGGGTGCATAAATATTTACAATTATTATATCTTCTTCTTGGAAAGATCCCTTGATCATTATGTAGTGTTCTTCTTTGTCTCTTGTAATAGTCTTTGTTTTAAAGTCTATTTTGTCTGATATGAGAATTGCTACTCCAGCTTTCTTTTGATTTCCAAATGCATGGAATATCTATTTCCATCCCCTCACTTTCAGTCTATATGTGTCCCTAGGTGTGAAGTGGGTTTCTTGTAGACAGCATATATATGGGTCTTGTTTTTGTATCCATTCAGCCAGTCTGTGTCTTTTGGTTGTTGCATGTAATCCATTTACATTTAAGGTAATTATTGATATGTATGTTCCTATTACTGTTTTCTTAATTGTTTTGGGTTTATTGTTGTAGGTGTTTTCCTTCTCTTGTGTTTCCTGCCTAGAGAAATTCCTTTAGCATTTGTTGTTAAGCTGGTTTGGTGGTGCTGAATTCTCTTAGCCCTTGCTTGTCTGTAAAGGTTTTAATTTCTCCATCAAATCTGAATGAGATCCTTGCTGGGTAGAGTAGTCTTGGTTGTAGATTTTTCTCCTTCATCACTTTAAATATGTCCTGCCACTCCCTTCTGGATTGCAGAGTTTCTGCTGAAAGATCAGCTGTTAACCTTATGGGGATTCCCTTATGTGTTATTTTTCCCTTGGTGCTTTTAATATTTGTTCTTTGTGTTTAATTTTTGACAGTTTGATTAATATGTGTTTTGGTGTGTTTCTCCTTGGATTTATCCTGTATGGGACTCTGCACTTCCTGGACTTGACTGACTATTTCCTTTACCATATTAGGGAAGTTTTCAAGTATAATCTGTTCAAATATTTTCTCAGTCCCTTTCTTTTTCTCTTCTTCTTCTGGAACCCTTATAATTCGAATGTTGGTGAGTTTAATGTTGTCCCAGAGGTCTCTGAGAGTGTCCTTAATTCTTTTCATTTTTTTTCTTTATTCTGCTGTGCAGTATTTATTTCCATTGTTTTATCTTCCAGGTCACTTATCCGTTTTTCTGCCTCACTTATTCTGCTATTGATCCCTTCTAGAGTATTTTTAATTTCATTTATTGTGTTGTTCATCACTGTTTGTTTGCTCTTTAGTTCTTCTAGGTCCTTGTTGAACATTTCTTGTATTTTGTCCATTCTGTTTCCAAGATTTTGGATCATCTTTACTATCATTATTCTGAATTCTTTTTCAGGTAGACTGCCTATTTCCTCTTCATTTATTAGGTCTGGTGGGTTTTGCCTTGCTCCTTCAACTGCTGTGTGTTTTTCTGTCTTCTCATTTTGCTTAACTTACTGTGTTTGGGGTCTCCTTTTCGCAGGCTGCAGATTCGTAGTTCCCATTGTTTTTGGTGTTTGTCCCCTGTGGCTAAGGTTGGTTCAGTGGGTTGTGTAGGCTTCCTGGTGTATGGGACGAGTGCCTGTGTTCTAGTGGATGAGGCTGGATCTTGTCTTCTGGGGGGCAGGTCCACGTCTGGTGGTGTGTTTTGGGGTGTCTGTGACCTTATTATGATTTTAAGCAGCCTCTGTGCTAATGGATGGGGTTGTGTTCCTGTCTTGCTAGTTGTTTGGCATAGGGTGTCCTGCACTGTAGCTTGCTGGTTTTGAGTGGAGCTGGGTCTTGGCATTGAAATGGAGATCTCTGGGAGGTTTTCGCCATTTGATATTATGTGGAGCTGGGAGGTGTCTTGTGCACCAGTGTACTGAACTTGGCTCTCCCACCTCAGTGGCACAGCTCTGATGCCTGGCTGGAGCACCAACAGCCTGTTCTCCATACGGCTCAGAATAAAAGGGAGAAAAAAAAGAAAAAAAGAAGAAGTTAAAATAAAATAAAGTAAAATAAAATAAAATAAAGTTATCAAAATAAAAAATAAAAGATATGGGCTTCCCTGGTGGCACAGTGGTTGAGAGTCCACCTACCGTTGCAGGGGACATGGGTTTGTGCCCTGGTCTGGGAAGATCCCACATGCCACGGAGCGGCTAGGCCCGTGAGCCATGGCTGCTGAGCCTGCACGTCCGGAGCCTGTGCTCCACAATGGAAGAGGCCACAACAGTGAGAGGCCTGCATACCGCAAAAATAAATAAATAAATAAATAAAATAAAATAAAATAAAAAATAATTATTAAGAAAAAAATTTTAAAGTGAAAAAAAAAACCAACGGACAGAATCCTAGGAAAAATGGTAAAACGAAGCTATACAGACAAAATCACACACAGAAGCATACACATACATACTCACAGAAAGAGAAAAAGGGAAAAAAATATATCTATTGTTGCTCCCAAAGTCTACCTCCTCAATTTGGGATGATTCATTGTCTATTCAGGTATTCCAGAGATGCAGGGTACATCAGGGTGATTGTGGAGATTTAATCCGCTGCATCTGAGGCTGCTGGGAGAAATTTCCCTTTCTCTTCTTTGTTCGCACAGCTTCCGGGGTTCAGCTTTGGATTTGGCCCCGCCTCTACGTGTAGGTCACGTGAGGGCGTCTGTTCATCGCTCAGAGAGGACGGGGTTAAGGAAGCAGCTGATTCGGGCGCTCTGGCTCACTCAGGCCGGGGGCAGGGAGGGGTATGAAATGCGGGGCGAGCCTGCGGCGGCAGAGGCCGGCATGACGTTGCACCAGCCTGAGGCGCACCGTGCATTCTCCCGGGGAAGTCGTCCCTGGATCCTGGGACTCTGGCATGGCGGGCCGCACAGCCTCCCAGGAGGGGCGGTGTGGAGAGTGACCTGTGCTCGCCCACAGGCTTCTTGGTGGCGGCAGCAGCGGCCTTAGCGTCTCATGCCTGTCTCTGGGGTCTGCGCTGATAGCCGCCGCTCGCGGCCATCTCTGGAGGCCCTTTAAGCGGTGCTCTTAATCCCCTCTCCTTGCGCACCAGGAAACAAAGAGGTAAGAAAAAGTCTCTTGTCTCTTCGGCAGTTCCAGTCTTTTCCGGAGTCCCTCCCGGCTAGCTGTGGCGCACTAGTCTCCTTCAGGCTGTATTCACGCTGCCAACCCCCGTCCTCTCCCTGGGATCCGACCTCTGAAGCGCAAGCCTCAGCTCTCAGCCCCCGACCGCCCTGGCCGGTGAGCAGACAAGCCTCTCAGGCTGGCGAGTGCTGGTCGGCACCAATCCTCTGTGCGGGAATCTCTCCGCTTTGCCCTCCGCGCCCCTGTGGCTGCGCTCTCCTCTGTGTCTTTGAAGCTTCCCCCCCGCCACCCGCAGTGTCCGCCCGCGAAGGGGCTTCTAGTGTGTAGAAACCGTTCCTCCTTCACAGCTTCTTCCCACTGGTGCACGTCCCGTCCCTATTCTTTTTTCTCTGTTTATTCCTGTTTTTTTTTTTTGCCCTACATAGGTACGTGGGGAGTTTCTTGCCTTTTGGGAGGTCTGAGGTCTTCTGCTAGCATTCAGTAGGTGTTCTGTAGGAGTTGTTCCACGTGTAGATGCATTTCTGATGTATTTGTGGGAAGGAAGGTGATCTCCGCGTCTTACTCCTTCACCATCTTGAAGCTCCTTCTAGGCTCAGTGTTGGAGGAAGCTTTAGCTGCATCATTCCATCTTTGCCCAGGAGGCAGTTAGCAAAGGTGGGAGGTGAGTGACACGTATGGGCAGCAGTGATGCTACAGAAATGGCGAGGAGAGGCAGCTCCAAGATAAATCAGAAGAGAAGAAAATCCAGATTTCACGTGACTTGTTGGGGTGGGGTGGAGGGGGGCAGAGGAGAGGGGGGAGCAAGATGAGGCCCTGGGAGGAGCCCAGAGGCAGAGATGCAGTTATTAAAGTAGAAATAACATGCAAATAGCTTTGTGGCTTTTTCTTAAAACCATATTTTATTTGAAACTGATTGTTTCCTTGGTTATATTTGTCCTTGCTGAGAAATTTTGCAGAAGAGACTAAATTCTCCAGTAATGCTGTTTCTCAGTTGCTGCGATCATCTTGACCCTAAAGGTATCAAATAGGCAGCTTGCTCAGAGTGCTGGTGACTTTTGGGCTTCTCAAAACTGAGGAAATTTAAGAGTGTGAACTTCAGCAAAACATTATTGCTGCACGTGTGAGTGCAATTCTTTCTTCTTAGTCCAAGGTCCTTGGTTTCTCCCTCCCCACCCTTCCTCATTTATTCCTCAAACATTTATTGAGCATCTACTATGCAGCAGCTGGGATACACAGGTAAACAAGACAGATATGGTCCGTATCTGCCCAGGGTCGATATGGTGGGAGCTGAGAAGTTCCTCATTCATTTATATGTTCAATAAACATTCCTGCAGTGCCTGATATTTGATAGTCTCTGTGCTAGGCATTGGGCCTACAGGGTTGAAAAAGAGAGATATGGCCCATGCCTCTGTGCAGTTTATAATCTGGGTGGGGAGAGATGTCAAACAACGAAGTTCATAAAATAAAAATATAGTGACCTAGTTTGGAGGATGCTTAGTGGTCCAGTGAACACAGGTATCTTTCCTCATTGGTTCAAGTTTCATGGATATGTTCCACCTTGAACTGTGGAAATGTACATTTATGTGATAGAATAATTGTGTGTGTAACAATTGTGTATGTTTGCTTCTTCATTCATTCACAAGAGGGGGCGGCTTCCTTGGGCAACACAGATCTCAAGTTAAGGTCTTGCACCCTTGTTGGCTGCTTTTTCTTGTCACCAAGGAGACCCAAGGGGTCAGTGGTGGAGGGTGGGGGCAGATTTAACGTGCCCTGTAAGAGGGGCTCTTCAGAGTTGTGTTGTTGGAAAACCAAAGGCCAGCTGGGGACAGCGAATTGTAGCCACAGTTGGGACTCCTGCTCTCATTGCTTTCAGTGGTCTTGTCATATTCCCAAGTCCGTGCCTTGAAACCTGAGACCTACTCCTGCTAGGATGAGGTTCTGACGTTTTATGTCTGAAATAAGGTAGGAAGAGCCACAGACATCACTTATTCTTCCGTGTCTTTGTTATAGTGATTGAACCTGTACATGCAGGAGGTGATACGTGCAGCTCTTCCCAATGTCCTGTAGTAACAAAGGAAAGGCCTCTAGGACCCCATGCCACTGCCCCAGCGCAGCAGACAGAGCCACTGGGAGCCCCAAAGGCCCTTCTGGCTGTGAGCTCTTTAGACAAGCCTCTTCTCCTCTGTTCCTCTGTAAACAGTGCTGATCTGACAGGGTTTTATGAGCATTTAATGATACATGCCTCATAAAAAGTATTTTATAATCATTAGGCCACCGGAATGATGGCTGCTGTTGGTTGTTGTTGTAATGATGTCCTTGATTCTCACATTCTGCATGTATAGGGCGCTTAGGAGGGTTATAGCAGATTATGTCCTCCAAAGAAGGCACAATACCCCTCCCACCTCACATGTGGCCTTACCACTCCCCTCTCAAGAAGTGTGGCCTATTTCTCCATCCCCTTGATCTGGGTTGACCCCATGACCCCATTGGCTGCTTTGGCCAATGGAATATGGCAGAGTGACACTGTGTCAGTGCTGGGTGTAGCCAGCCTGCGAAGTCTGCCCTTGCCCCTTGGAGCCAGCTGCCAGGTAAGAGGTGTGACTGTCCTGAGACTGCCAGGCGATATTCCCCCTGGAGAGAAAGAAAGGCCAAGAGCAGAAGGGTATACTAGTCATCCTGTGAAGAAGCCAGCTTGGAGATGGATTTTTCCAGCCCAGTCTCCTCAATTCCCAACTCAATTCCTGAATTCCCAATCCACTGAATTGTGAAAAAAATAGTAGTTGTGTTAAGATATGCAGTGTTGGGGGTAGTTGGTGACCCAGCAGTAGAAAATGAAACAGTCCTTTGTTCCTCTTCCAGGTTTGTGTGTCTTTTCTCCAAAGCCTTGCTAATTGTGTTGAACTGAGAAAAGCAGAGGCTTTTCCAGCCAAGGTGGTCTGCTGTGTGAATCTTGACTCAGCCGCCTATTAGCTGTGTGTTCATGTAACGCTTTGAACTTCAGCTTTTTGACCTAATACAGGGCCTCCCAGAGTTTTGGTGAGACTGCAATGATCCCATTCAGTTGCAAGTGGCTTGCAGTGTGTCTGGCCCTTATTGTCTGCCAGGCATTAGTTGGGAATCAAGGAACCTTCTGAGGCTCTGTGGGACACCTGCTGGTCAATCCTGCAGCCCTGGTGGGGTTAGCTCCCAGGAGTACTGGAGGTTGATGTATTCTGGGGCTGGCTTTCAGGATGGGGAGGGGAAAGATGGCGTAGTGTGGAGGCTTCAAATGCAGCTCGTGGCTCCTTAGTACCTACTACGTGTGCCAAACCTCTCTGTAACCTCTGTGTTATTCCCTTAATCCTTATCTCCATTTTACAGATGGGGAAACTGAGGCTCAGAGAACTGGTGTGGCTTACCTAAGGACCTACGCTAGCAGTGATGGAGCTAGAGTAAGAAATCAGGTTCCTGGACACCAAGTCCAATGTGATTTGAGGCAATCACTTAGAATTTTTGACCTCAGCACAAGGTGGGGAAGATAACAAGAGTATTCAAGAGGCATATCATTTTAATCTTAAAGCACTGCAATGCAGTGACTCTTTGAACAACATGAAAAATATTGAATTCTTTTAAAGCTGCAAACACCAGAAGTTTACTCCTTCCAGTTGATGGTTCTTGGCAAAAATAGGCTTAAATAGCATCTTATTCCTCCTGTTTTCCTTCTGTTTTGAGCATGTGTGTTCTTCTGTTCTGGAAGTTTTTCTTGACAGAAGCAGAGAGGTTTTTGACAAACAACTTTAATATTTTTTTGTGTCTGCTGGCTCTAATGATCCTACAAGCTTACAAGGTCACTGTTAAGATTAAATGAGTCATTGGAGGCAGATGTTGACACATCGTTATTTAAATCTGGAGCTGCAGGAGGACTCTCAGCCCCCGAGCTCTGATTCACTCTCCAAACGAACACCCCAAATTCCACACGGCCTGCTGAGCGGACAACAGTCCGCTGCTGTTGTCCCTACTGTGGACAACAGTAGGGAAACAAGCTTGCTCTGCTGTTGCCTTGTTCTGTGTGATGAGAAAGCCCTGCTTTCTGTTGGTGTGGAGAGAATGAACGTGGTCCAGGAGACCTGGGCTCCTATCTTGTCTCTAGCCCTGGCTGTGGGCTCTGTCTTTTCACCTGTTCGTCAGAGCCCTTCCTGTAAATGGTGCTGACACATTTATTTATGCAGTAAAATGGATTATCTTGAGTGTCCAGCTTGATGAAATTTTACAGATATATCCTCCAAGTGAGCATCAGTCAGATCAAGACATGGAACGTTTTCCCCACCTCAGAAGGCCCCCTTGTGCCCCTTCCCAATCAGTGACCCCTATGCTGACTTCTGACCCCATGAATTAGTTGTGTCTGTTCTAGAATTTCACATAAAAGGAATCAAATGACATGTACACTTTAGTGTCTGGCTCTTTTGCTCAGCAAAATGCCTGTGAGGTTTATCCATGGTGTCATGTTATCAGTAATTTTTTCTTTTTCATTACTGAGTAGTGTTCCATTGTATGGATATGCCACAATTTGTTTATCCATTCTCCTGTTCACGGACATCTGGGCTGTTTCCAAACTTTGGCTATTATGAGTACAGTTGCTGTAGCTACTCTCTTTTTTAAAATTTAAATTTATAATTGAAAAATTTAATTATTTTTAAATTAAGTTGATTTATAATATTGTATTAGTTTCAGGTATACAGCAAAGTGATTCAGTTTTATATGTATATATATATATTTTTTCAGATTCTTTTCCATGATAGGTTATCACAAGATGTTGAATATTTTTCCCTGTGTTATACAGTAAACCTTGGTGCTTATCTATTTTATGTATAGTAAGTTGTATTTGTTAATCCCATACTCCTAGTTTGTCCCTTCCTCCCTCCCTCCCTCTTCCCTTTGGTAGCCATAGTTTGTTTTCTATGTCTCTCAGTCTGTTTCTGTTTTGCACATAGATTCGTTTGTATTATTCTTTAGATTCCACATATAAGTAAGATCAAGTAATATTTATCTTTCTCTGTCTGACTTGCTTTGCTTAGTATGAGAATCTCTAGGTCCATCCATGTTGCTGCAAATGGCAATATTTCATTTTTTTTATGGCCGAGTAATATTCCATTGTGTATATGTACCATGTCTTCTTAAACCAATCATCTGTTTATGGACATTTAGGTTGTTTCCGTGTCTTGGCAAGTGTAAATAGTGGCTATTATCTATTCTGGTACACATCGTTTTGTAGATTTAAGTTTTCATTTCTCTTGAGTCAGTACTTAGAAATGGGATTGTGGCGTCATAGGGTAGGCATATCTTCAGTTTTATCAGAAACTGCCCAGGAGTTCAAAGGCATCTCTATGGCAATAAGCTCCTTGGTGTTTCCAGGAAGGGGGAGGCTGGGGAGCTCAGGAATTGGGCCGGTAGTGACCTGTTCTTCCGTTGAAATAACTCGGTCCTGTTGACCTGTTATTTCTAAGTCACCAGGAATGGGGGGGAAAATGAGCCTCAGGGCTGTTCACATGTCTCTCATCGGGAGAGTCCTTGAATCTCTCTGAATCTCTGTTTTCCCATCTGTAAGATGGAAATAACAGTACCTATTCTGAAGAATGATTGGTCAGATGAGAAGTACTCATGTAAAATACCAAGCGCTGTGCCTATGATCTAGTAAGACCCCAACAAATAGCAGTTTTCTTCATCTCAAGGGAAGAAAATAAAATACTTGTTACCAATGTGGATATGGGTGCATGTGGGCAACGTGGCTGTGTCACTGGTGACAGCTCTGCGCCTGGCAGAGGCATTTACTCTCCCTGGCCATTACGCTTCCTTATCTAAAACCAGGAAGAAGGTTCTTACGATGACGGCCTTTGGGGATTGTAATTAGTGTGTGGTGAGGGCAAGATGCATTCCTCACTTGCCCTTATTTGCTGTGTAGTGTTCATGTGATCGACACTTTTGATGTGTAGTTGCCGGATGTTGGCAGAGGGTGAAATTGAATTGAAGTTGTATATTCCAGCACCAAAATACTGGCTACATGTAGAGCTCATATAGCCTCATTCGTGGCGGTGTACCTTAAAAATACCAGATTTTCATAATGGAAAAATAAGAGTATTAGAGAAAAACATCAAAAGCTTCCTTTTTATAATTCTCTTAATAAAAGCAGATTGTTTATTATCTGGGCTGTGGGTTGCTATGGAGACATGAGGGCGCTGAATTAGAAGAGGACTGAAGTGGATATTCTAATATGGACAGGCATAGCTTATACACACTTAGAAAAAAAATACGGTGTTTTAGAAACAGGCTCGACATGTTGTGGAGAGTGTTTTATGGTATCAATACAATTTCCTGAGTTTCTGTGTCAGACTGGCCTCTGTTTGCTAGGTTACCCATTTAATCCCCATTGTATTTTATTTCTCAGTCATAGTTGAGATAGTTTGTTCATTCATTCATTCATTCATCCATTCATCAGTAAGTAGCTTTTGGTAGCATATGTGTCCACATTCTGAGGGATATTCAAAGAAGTAAAACATGTGGTCTCTCAGGGTGATTTCATGAGAGCAGGGGCACATCCTTGCTACTGGATGACTTTCCTCTCTGAATTAGTCTACATTCAGTCACTGTATTCAGTTATTTTAACACTGGGGAAATTTAATGTAAAGAATTTTAAAGCTATGATAAGATAGTATGTGTAAAGACAGGAAAAGAACTCTAAAAGTACCCATGGAATGACAGATGTGGAAGGGGGTGTCCAGTCCTCACGATGGGAGAGTTTGCTGGGTTATAGGAGACCTAGTTCATAGTAACTGGGCAAATGGCAACAACCCTATGGGGTGTGGGTGAGCTGAGCCCACCAGGGCTGCAGAGGGAGTTGGGGAGGTGTCGCTGTGGGGTGGCAGCTGGGAGCTTTCAGTGTCTGCACCCAGAGGGCTACAGCAAGGTGGTCTCTGGGCCTTGGTGGGGAATGCGAGGTTGTTGGGGGACGGCTTACTTTGGGCGTGCATCCGGGGCAGAGTGCCTTTGGTTGGCCCACCCACTTGCACGGCTGACAGAACATGCAGGTGGAGCTAGGAAAAGCAAAACAGAGCAAGATGAATCCGGAAGAGAAGTCTCCGCCTCCTGCGATGTCCCACCAGCGCCCTCTACTGACAAACCTAATATTGTGCTCACCGTGAAGGAGAAATGCTTGTTATCACAGGGCAGGTATTGAAGGGTAAATTTGGAGCTGAGAAGCAGTAAATCAATAACTGGCCCACCATCCGGGTTCTGGTTTATCTTGTAAAATCATTGAAAATATTTGACTTTCACAACCATCCCCCAAGAGGCTTCATGGGCTGCAAAGATGGAAAGTTTAACAAAGGGTTCCTTCAAAGCAAATCCTTTAGAGAGAATGACTCCCTTGTCAGCCCTTCCAAGAGGAAGCCCTGGGATGCACGCTTGGGTTGGTAGCAGGCGTTTGTACTCAGTCCTTCTCTGCTGAAAGGGAGTTTATATCCATTTGGTTTACAGACTTGGAATCACGAGGACATGGGCTTGAGCCCCAGCTCTACCACTCACCAGCTGTATGATTTGGACACTTTGCAGTGATGTCCTTGGTAGTTCAGATACCAGTGTGTGCCTAATGGTACCCCAGAGTTACAGCTTTCCCATCATATCAGAGGCTCAGCCACCATCTCCTAAAGAAGAGGTCAACACATTTTTCCTGGAATGGTCAAGTAGTAAATATTTTAGGCTTTGCAGGTCATGATGTCTCTGTTGCAACTATCCAGTTTGGTCTTTGTAGAGCAAAAGCATCCACAGACAACAAGCACATGAATGGGCATGGCTCTTTGTTGGGAGGGATGTCCAGGATTGGATCTAACTGTGCTGGGACCAGTGTGTCCCCAGTCACGCTCTGGCTCTTGTGTTACACTGACCTCTCCCTTCCCAGACGAAATTTTCTCTCAGGTCTATTGACTTACCCTGCTATGGGTTTTGGTTGGAGCCCCTGAAGATATCCTAATGAATTGTCCTATCTTTGAATCTGGAGCATCAGGGGTTGAGGTCTTGATGGCTTCCTACCTAGAATGCCCCAGGCTTATTTAAACTTGGTCTTTAGGATCCAGCTCTGCAAACCCAGTAAGGTGGCAGCCTTTGCTAAATTACTCAAAAAATAAGATGTTGTTAATCTACAAACAATAAATGCTGGAGAGGATGGGGAGAAAAGGGAACCTTCCTACACTGTTGGTGGGAATGTAAATTGTTATAGACACTATGGAGGTTCCTTTAAAAACTTAAAATAGAACTACCATATGATCTTGCAATCCCATTCCTGGGCATATATCTGGAGAAAACCACAATGTTAAAGGATACATGCACCCCAGTGTTCATTGCAGCATTATTTACAACAGCAAGGACATGGAAGCAACCTAAATGTCATCAACAGATGAATGGATAAAGAAGATGTGGTACATATGTACAATGGAATATTACTCAGCCATAAAAAAGAATGAAATAATGCCATTTGCAGCAACATGGGTGGACCTAGAGATGATCATACTAAGTGAAGTAAGACAGGTTAAGACAAGTATCATGTGATATCACTCACATGTAGAATCTAAAGATACAAATGAACTTATTTACAAAACAGAAACAGACTTACTTACAGATATCAAAAACAAATTTATGGTTGCCAAGGGGGAAATGTGGTGAGAAGGGATAAATCAGGGGCTTGGGATGAACATATACTACTATATATAAAATAGATAACCAACAAGGACCTAGCATAGGGAACTCTACTCAGTATTCTGTGATAAACTATATAAGAAAAGAATATAAAAAAGAATGAGTATATGTACATATATAACTGAATCATGTTGCTGTACATCTGAAACTAACACAACATTGTAAATCAGCTATACTCCAATAAAATTAAAATATTAAAAAAAAAAGACAAAAACCCCCACAGAATGTTGTTAGACAGCCCTTTCAGTGATGCACTGTGGAGCAAAGAAGATCCACTTTCCTGTTGAAGGAGCAGCCATGACAGTACAACATACCTGGCTCTGTTGTTTTATTGTTGCTATAGCTACTAAATGTAAAAAGTTGTCACTGGGGCTTCCCTGGTGGCGCAGTGGTTGAGAGTCCACCTGCTGATGCAGGGGACACGGGTTCGTGCCCCGGTCTGGGAAGATCCCACATGCCGCAGAGCAGCTGGGCCCGTGAGCCATGGCCGCTGAGCCTGTGCGTCCGGAGCCTGTGCTCCGCAACGGGAGAGGCCACAACAGTGAGAGGCCCGCGTACCGCAAAAAAAAAAAGTTGTCACTGTAGGCAAAAGATCATCTGTTATTGTCACCTGTGGATTTTCTTGGCCAGAGAAATTATGGTAAATTTGAATATATCAGATAATGAATTTTAAGGAAAAGTAGGGGCCAATAGAGTAAAACATTAAAATAATTGCCCTGGTGGTAGGGGGGTGAATCTCCTCAGACAGACATCTGTCAACATGCCTGTATCCTGGGTTGGTCTTTGAGCCCAGCTGCTGACCCCACCCCACCAGCTCATATGATAAGGTAACCACCGCACCCTGGCATTTTCCTTGCCTTTTTTTTAGCTCTATTTAAATTCTGGGGCAGAAGGGTTGATACTGAGATATTTACGCCCTTTTAATAACTGCTGCTTAAGCTGCTTCTTTGACAGACAAATTCTAATTAAACAGTATTATAAGTTGCAGAAACACAACGGCTCTCGGTGCTTTTCCTATGTCATGTCACATCTGAAAAAGCCACATCCTGTAACTTGCAGAATACATTTTTAGGAACTGAATCCATGAAGTTGCACCAGCTGTTTCTCCAGAGATGTAGGTTAGGCTAACACCCTCTTCTTTTTTTTTTTTTTTATTTCTTAGAGGAAACTATTTTTAGGCAGTACATTAATGGTAGGGAAGTTAAGGTCACAGAGAATTGTATTTCTTTGCAGAAAATTCTGCCCTTGACTTAGGAATGTTACAACAGCCCCTTAAGTGACTGAGCTGGGATTTGAACCCATGTCTTCCTGGCAGCATACATTCCAGGAAATGAAAGGAAAATGAAAAACAACAACACAACAACAACAATAACAAAATACAAACAAAGGTGCTTGATTTTTGGATATATTGATTTGACTTGGATTTGAGGAATGTAGGGTGATTTGAGTAGTGATATTCTACTGAACTGGAAGTGTAGACCTGGAACTTGCATGACAAGTGCAGAGTAGAGATTTAATTGTGAGAGTCTCCTGTTTGCAGCTTCATTTTTTAAATCCAGTGCTCTTCGTTTAACCTCATTAACTGGCATGTTTTATAGGTCGCAGTGGAAGAAGCACTAGAAGGGAGTCAAGAAAAGCTTCCTATACTGAGTGCTGCTTTTATTTAAAGCTGTGTGCCTTTGGGCAAGTCACTTAACCTCTCTGATTCTGGAAATTGAGTCACCAAATCTGAGTTTGGTGGAAGTGGTAGGCATTCAGGCTAAACTGGGCTTGTTCACATGGCAGGCATAGGGTTCCATGACAGTGAGTGGAAGCAGCCAGGTCTTAATTACTCTTCTGTCACTTTCTATTGGTGAAAGCAAATTACAAGGCCGGCCCAATGCCAGGAGCTGTGAAATAACATTGTGAAGACATAAGAAAAGAGAGAGGAGAATTATCACAAGCAGTCTACACTGGGTTAGTTTTCATTCTGGGATCTTTAAGGAAGATAAGTGATTAATAACGTGGTCATTTGGGTGTGTGATCTGCCTGTGTTATGACTTTAGCCAAGAGGAGAGACAGGTGCAAACAGCAGAGAGAACACTGCACAAGGAATCACAACTTGCTCGCTGTGTGACCTTGGACGAAATACTTACCTTGTCAGAACTTCAGTTTTTTATCCCAAGCTTCCCCAGAAACTTTATTATGTCTGTTCTATTCTGGGCGCTAGAGTCACAGATTAAAAAAAACGAGGTGACCCTTGTGAGTTTCTGCAGTTGCGTGTATCAGTGATTGGCGAGGGAGGGACCCTAGTACCAGCCACTTCCATCAGTTAAGCGTTGTCTGGTTTGCTCGCATGCTGTCCAGGGCAGCTTTGAGCCTGGACCCTTGTTTCCCTGAAGGAGCTGAGGACCGGCAGGCAAACAATGTTCCCTGCACCGAGGCAGGCAGCCACTTCCCTGTGGGAAATCTCCCTTTAACTCAGGTTTTGAATTTCTTGACCCCTTTGGGGGCCATGGGTTGGTAAAGACTGCAAGCGCATATATATTCTGCTCACTTGTCCTGGTTGATTTTCAACTTTGTTTTCCAGCTGTGAAAAACATCTATATGGATGGCAGTAATTGGGAATTTAATAATTTTTTGATGTTTCTTGTGGTGCTTGGGAAATCCTCTGAGAATGATCTATGTATTTTCAGTGTTACCCCATTCTGTGCTAAAACTCTGTGCTGAAACTATACATAAATTTTATTCTCTTTTTCTTTCTTTCTTTCTTTTTTTGTTAAAGCACAAAGCAGGCTAACTTTAAAGTCAAGTTTCCTTTTTAGTCAGGTGTCTGTATCAGGTCCTTATTTTTTCCTTTTGTTTTTATTGCTATAGTGTTCTTTATTACTTTTTCCCAAGTCACTTTAGAAATAAAAAAGGTGTGGGAATAAAACCACCGGAGTCAGAGATTCAGACAATCTGAACGTTGTCTCCCCATGAGAATTACTCTTGTGGCTGGAACAGGATGCTAGTGTGTTTTTTTTACTTGATGTTATTTGATTACTGGTTCATCAAAACTTTATCAGCTCTATTGCATTGACTCCCAAAAGCTTGAGAGTAACAGAGGAATTGCAAATAGTGCTCGTATCATATCACAGGACCTCCAACTTCACCGTCAAAGGAAGCAATGCAAAGGAGTGGAACATTTTTGGAAGGAGCATGAAAGCATTTGGATGCAAGGCCCAGTTCTACAACTAAGGCGCTGGGTGACCTTGGAAAACCTGCTGCACCTCTCTTGCTCCCTTTACCTTAAAGAGGAAGCTGCTTCCTGAAGTTACCTGTAAAATGTTTCCATTTCAGACCTAAAAAGAATCTCTCACTTCATGGATCTTAGGTTAAGAATTATTAAGGGTTCTGTGGGGTATTACCATAAATAAATACCATTGATATAGAGATTTTGATAATGTTGAAAGTCATACATGTCTTCTCCACTCCATGAAGCCCATCTCCTCCTTGGATGAACTCTAGGTACTGAGATCCTGGATTGGGAACTGTTGAGGTCTTGCCAGATCCTCACTTATCTAACAAAGGATGAGTCTGATGGGTCTTACAGAACAAGCAGGAGATCCAGGGTGCAGGGGTTGGGGGAGGGGGAGAGAACAAAAGTCAAAGCTTTATGTGGGTCTGAATGTGTTTGTTGGCTATAGTAGTAGATTCATTTTTCTTTTCTTTTTAAAATAAATTTATTTATTTTATTTTTGGCTGTGTTGGGTCTTCGTTGCTGTGCGCGGGCTTTCTCTAGTTGTGGCGAGCAGGGGCTACTCTCCGTTGTGGTGCACGGGCTTCTCATTGTGGTGACTTCTCTTGGTGCAGAGCACGGGCTCTAGGCGCACGGGCTTCAGTAGTTGTGGCACGTGGGCTCAGTAATTGTGGCTCGCGGGCTCTAGAGCACAGGCTCAGTAGTTGTGGTGCACGGGCTTAGTTGCTCTGCGGCATGTGGGATCTTCCCGGGCCAGGGTTCGAACCCGTGTCCCCTGCATTGGCAGGCGGACTCTGAACAACTGCGCCACCAGGGAAGCCCAGATTCATTTTTCTTTGGGTCCAAATTCTCTGACGTGCATACTGATGGCACAAGTAGTATCACCTGTCATTTAGGGATGCTCCCTGGGAGTTTTGGGGTGAGACAACTCATTTCCACTACTCAGTCTACTTTTTTTGGGCCCCAGCCCAAAACATAAGTGACAAGTGGCATCTATGAGGTATGGAACAGGGGAATCAGGCAATTAATTATAGTGTCTTTTATTTGTCTAGAGAGGGAGGAACACCATTAGCACACTTTCTGGGCGAATTCCAAAAGATGTTTGTGGGCAGGAATGCTCTTTGTGATTGGACCTCACACCCTCCTTACACTGTTGGGATGTCTTGGCCTGTCCATGGGTTACTATCCTGGATGGAGAGTAGAACTTGTGCCCCAAAGTCCAGGAGACATAACGTCCCACGCTCTTGCCCTTTCTGCTGATACAACTCTAACCATGCCTATTACCGTTAACCACCATTTGTTAAGTACTTGCTAGGGGGCAGGCAAGGTACATCTACATTTATCATCTCACTTAATACTGAAAACATCCCTTTACTGTAGGTAACATTATTGTCCTCATTTGGCTAATGTGGAAATTGAGGCACTGGGCTTCTTTTGTCTTCTTTACCCAGCTGGTCAGTAGTAGAGATGTGATTTGAAGTGAATCAGCTAGCCTCGAGAGTCTTCCTCTTAAATATCATGTTGTGCTGTGTCCACAAACACGTATGGCCATCTGTGTCTGACCACTAGGATCACAGGGATTAAAACACTGCCCACTGGCTCATATTTCTGCCACTAGTCTAAGCCCCTTTCAGTGGCTTGAGTCAGAGCTGTAGACGTGGTGGGTCACGAATGCTGCAGAAGCTTTGAGAGCAGAATCTTCGGAGGGTCCCTGAGAATATGCTATTGGGGCAAGTATACTGTAGCAGTTTCTTCCTGTTACTCAGTGGGACCTCGAGTCTGCTCCTGTCTGATCTCCATGTTAATTTCTTAACAATCTCCCCTTAGACTTTTAACTTCAGCAATGTCAAAAAGCGTGTATTTTCTGAGTTCTCCATGCTCTCCTGCTGCCTGGGATGCTGGCCTCCTTCCCCATCCTTCACCTGGCGATGTTCTCTGTCCCTCCAGACTGACCAGATGCCCTGCCTGGGCATTCTCTCGACATTCTTCTAGGTTTTTCCTGGTTCCCCAGAAGTCCTTATTCTCTGTCGAAAGTGACACCCACGGGGCGTTTACCATGGCAAATCCAAATGATTCGTCTCATGTCTGGTTCCTAAACTTCTCTAGGACTTGGACTGGATACTGTAAATCTAGCATCTCCTGAGTCTGGCTGGAAGATCTCTGATATACGTTTGGCACATTGCCAGTGCCAGACAAACCTGGATAATGTGCTCTTTTCCAAGTGAATAGTTAGCTTTCATTGCTTTTTTATTAGATTGAATCATACGAAATTGCTGTTTTCATAAGTTAAAATTGCTTGAATACCAGCATTTCAAATGTATATTTTTCTATTCCCGTGAGCATTTTCAATCTGTTCCTCTCCTGGGTTCCTTCCTTTCTGCTTTTACAAACCAAGGGTTTCCCCTGCATATCCTAAATACATCTTTTCCTTTTTCTGACACTGCCTTCCCTTGAGTCCTGAACTTCTGGAAAGAGTTGGCTATATTCACTGTTTCCACGTCCGCAGCACCCACTCGTGCTTCAGTCTTTTGCCATCTGATCCCCCCTCTCTCTACTCTCCTGAAGCTGCTTCAGTTGTTTTTAGGCAGCCCTGGAAAAGTAAATGCAGTCAATCAATTCATATAATTAATTGATAACTACATGTGTATTATTTTAAAATGAGAGAGAATATATGGAGAGCATTTAGAAATGAGCCCCAAAAGATTTGGAGAATTCAAAGGCAAGAATCTTTATAATCTCAGAGAGGGTATATGTAAACTTTACTTACATTTCTGGAGCCAAATTAAAGAAGCCATAGAAATAGAGGGTTTTATAGAATCAAGACTAAGCAAATAAAACCATGCCATGGCACTTGTACCATCTACCCTCTTCAGTGGTGGGGAACACTCCTGGCTCCACCTCTCCTGGCCACGTAATTGACTCCTCTTCCCATCCCTGCCTGAGTCCTGCCCATGGGCATCCTCCACCCTCCTCCTCCCTTTGGGAGCCTCATGCATCTACCATTTGTGAACATCTGCACGTCCAGCTGTAACGTGTACTCCAGGCCGAATTTCGCTCTGGCTTTGGTGTATCAATAGGACTCAAACCAGGATTGTCATCTTTCTCCCCAAATTGCTTTCTCTTCCTGTTATTTCCCCCTTCAATGGTCCTTTTTAATGCTTTTGCCTCTGGGTCCACCTCTAGCATTTCTACCGTTCTTGTCCCACTGTCTAAGCCCTCACCCTGGACTGTTTCTTCCAGCATCCTAACTTTTTTCCACCTGTCTGCCAGCTCCACCCACTCACATTTTGAAAATAGTCCTTGGTGAGGCTGACTTAATCACATTTGCATTTCCCACAGCAACTAGCACTGTGCTCAGGTTAAATAGGTCTTCGATACATATATGTTGAGTTCAGAGAAATTAATCTTTTAAATCACAGGTACAGTCAGACTGCATTGTTGTAAGTTTTGAAAAATAGAAGAAAGGAAAAAACCCTCACAAATCTACCACCCCAGCACACTGTTCCAGTCCCTTTGGTGTAGTCTCTCATAAGTTTCCCTGTTCCTATTTTTAGGTGAGGTTTACAAAGTTGTTATTGTTATCCCAGTGGTCCACCCAGAGCACAGAGTTTCTTAGCAAGGGCTGCATCCTAGCAATTAATGTTGCTCACCACATTTTTCCGGCTCTCTGCCTTCCCAATGGGATTGTACTTCCCAGCTCCCTGCAGTTAAGTGAGGACGTATGACCAGAACTGGCCGATGATCAATTCATTGCTGACCCCTCAGAGCATTCTCTCCATGGCTCTTCCATCAACTTTGGTCCTTGAGTGAGATCACAACACAGAGAAGCCCCCAAGTGACCCATGATGGCCATGAAGTGGGAGTGAGAAAAAAAGCTTTATTTTCAGCCCTTAACATTTTGGGTCTGTTACTGCAGCAAACCTTAGCTCAATTGGAGATGTAGATTTCTATTTCTGGGAGATGCTCTGATTTAACACCATCGTTTTACAGATAGAGAAACTGAGACTCAGACAAGGGAAATGGCCTAAGTCATACAGAGTCAGTCTTGGCACATGACTGGAGCCCAGGTTCGCTGACTCCTTGGACACTTTCCCCAGCAGCACCCTGGGTCCTGCATGCCGTCAGCCTTGCATGATGCTGCCCTGCTTTTCCTCTCTGTTTTGTGGTAGTATTTCTGCTGCAGAATGTGTGAGGCCAGGCTGTCCCTGGAGTATGGGTCGCTGAGCTGCTCTAATTTTCTACCTTGACAGGTCATTTGAGAGAGCCCAGGGGTCCACTTTTGGAGCCCTCTGCAAAATGCCATGATACAGGTGCCCACCTCAGAACTATGGCAGCTGGAAGAATGCTTCCTTTTCCAAATGATCACCTCGAGTTTAGGCAACAGCATCTCTGTGCGAGTGGGAGTTCAACAGTTCTACTTTGGAATTATCCGATGGTGACAAAATTCTCAGATTCAAAGGTATGAGGATAATTAGGACTCTCGTTAATCGTTCTGTATCCCTTTGCCCACCCCCACCCCCCAGCAATGAGATGCACACAGATTAATTACTGTCTGCTATATATAAACGTAGAGAAAAGCAATCTGCCTTGGAGAGGCAGAGGGTAACTGTCATTTAATACATCACAGCTTTCCGCACACCTGTTCTCCCTTTGCTGTTGCCATGGAAACCACACTTTATAAGAGAAGCTGTGCATAATTAGCATGGATAGAGGTCTATATCAATCAGAATAATTTGGAAGAATACTAAAAACCCAAAGGAGCAGCCACAACTACTTGTCTCAGTAGGAAGGAATCAGATCTCCACTGTGTGGTAAGTGAGGAAGCAGTTACAGTAGGAAATCAGCAAGATTAGCAGTTCTGGGTCAGCTGAAAAACAAGGAGCCAGCCTTCCTGCACTGGAGAGCAAGAAAACTTTGACATGAGTTTGACTCTTTCCTTTTAAGTGCTCTTTAGAGTCACACAGAGGAGATACAAAGCCAAACAAACGCGTGAATTAACTTGGAGGTGATGGGGCTCAGGTAGCCGGAGCTGTGCTTGAGTCAGGAGGGCTCTGCACATCTGGGGCACCCCTGCTGCAATGGCAGGCAGGGAGGCTGGGACTCCAAGGCTCCAACTGTGGGAGGAGCAGGTGGCTGAGGCTGAGGGTCCTTCAGGAACAGTGAGCAGCTTCCAAAGAGTGGGATTTTGTGAGTGGTTGAAATCACAAAATTTCCTTCTAGTGGTGGAAAGAATTTCAGAAATAATCGAGTTCAAATGCGCTAGTTTTGGGGGGAGGAACGGGACTCACAGAGAGATGCAACTTGCCTGAGGTTTCAAAGCAGCTGGTGGCCAAGCTCTCGGGTTCTCACTAGTACTCTTTGCCAAGGCCACTGATTGGACCACCACTGGGTTGGTTTCCTGGTCAGAAATTCTTTGGTCCTTTATTACCATGGGGATGAAACTGAGCACGTGGCACCAAAAGCCATTTGGACTTTGGCATTTACAGTCTTTGACAGTTTCCCTTTAGGTGTGGACGTGCAAATTCATTCAGTCGTTCATTCATTCATGCAATACACATTCATTAAGTAAAACGGGATCATATTAAGTTCTTTTGAGATAACACACACAAAGCTGCCCGCAGACTGTAAATTTCCAGAGCTCTTACTGGATCCGTGTTTATATTAATCAATAGTCATTCATTCAGCATTTACACATTGAGTGCCTACTATGAGCCCACTGTATTCTAGGTGCTGGGAAATAGCTATGAGAAAGGCACGAAGATCTCTGCCTTCACAGAACTTGCATTCTAGTGGGAAGAGACAGACCCTAAGTATGGAAACAAATAAGTAACATAATTTAATTTTTTGTAATTAAAAAAAATTTATTGAAATATGGTTGATTTACAATGTTGTGTTGATTTCTGCTATATAGTAAGATGATTCAGTTATACATATATCTATTCTTTTCCATTATGGTTTATCACCAGATATTGAATATAGTTCCCTGTCCTATACAGTAGGACCTTGTTTTTTTTTTGGTGCGCTATGCGGCTTGAAGGATCTTACTCCATTGCCCAGCCAGGGATTGAACCCAGGCCTCAGCAGTGAAGGCGCCGAATCCTAACCACTAGACCACCAGGGAACTCCCTAGGACCTTCTTGTTTATCTGTTCTCTATATAATAGTTTGCAGCTGCTAATCCCAAGCTCCCAATCCATCCCTTCCCCACGCCCCTCTCCCCTTGGCAACCACAAGTCTGTCCTCTATGTCTGTGAGTCTGTTTCTGTTTTGTAGATAAGTTCATTTGTGTCATAGTTTAGATTCCACATATAAGTGATATCATATGGTATTTGTCTTTCTCTGTCTGACTTACGTTGCTTAGTATGATCATATCTGGGTCCATCCATGTTGCTGCCAATGGCATTATTTGATTCTTTTTAATGGCTGGACTACTCCACTCTCATCAGGAAGGCGGCAAGAAAGGATCCAAGCAAGTGCCTAGTTCTGGTTAACATAGGTGACTTCAGAGTCTTTCCCCAAACTTCCACTCCTCTGTGGTTTAGCGGACTCTTGATTTGGGGCATGTTGGGCCTCGTTTTGGAAGTCAGCCTGCAAATACTACTGTCCCTTCTATTTCCTCTGGGCTGAGTTTTTCCCCCTAGAATTCATTCTCCAAATACTTCTTGTGTTCAGAAACCACTCGCTTCTCTAAGCAGACTTCATCCTTTCCAGGTTTAAAATTTATATATTATCTTTTTCTTTTACAGTTAGTAGAGTATCAAAAATGAGGACAGTGGGACCCAGGATGAAGCAGGGTAAAGAATTTTCCCTGGAATGCTTATATGGGCGTTGTGCTGGGCCTGCTAATCTTAGTGTTTAGGCATCGTTTCTTTGGAAAAGTGATTATCCCTTGAAAACTGGAATGGATAATGGGGAAACTTGAAACAGCCTTGAAACTGGAATAAATGTTTTATTATGGATGCCAACTTCAGTGGTATTTGTACAGCAACAAAGCAGATCTTGAAGCCAGGCATTCATTCCTCTTTATTCCAGAATCTTATCAATACTTATTTGGACCAAGATTTCGCACACAAGATTGATTTTCTGTTTTTTTTTTTTTTAAATAAATTTATTTATTTATTTTTAGATGTGTTGGGTCTTTGTTGTGCGTGGGCTTTCTCTAGTTGCGGTGAGCGGGGGCTCTTCTTCATTGTGGTGCGTGGGCTTCTCACTGTCGTGGCTTCTCTTGTTGCGGAACATGGGCTCTAGGTGCCTGGGCTTCAGTAGTTGTGGCTTGCGGGCTCTAGAGCTCAGGCTCAGTAGTTGTGGCACACGGGCTTAGTTGCTCCGTGGCATGTGGGATCTTCCCCGGCCAGGGCTCAAACCTGTGTCCCTTGCATTGTCAGGCAGATTCTTAACAACTGTGCCACCAGGGAAGCCCATGATTTTCTGTTTATTCCTTTGGCCTTTATATTGATTGTATATTTGTATTGTTGTACTGAATATGGTTACTTATATATATATATGTACATGAACAAAATATGTTTAATAAGTATGCATAAAATATATGAACTTAAAAACTGTTCCCTGGTGGAACATTAGTGTCTTGGTTGAAATATCTAAGTGACTTCCAGAAGAAATTGTTAGTTCCACTCCAGTGTACTTTGTTCCTGTATAGGAGTTCACACTCGATACAACAATGATGCTTAATTTTTTATTGTTGTTGTTTTACAGTCCCCTGAGAATTCTAGGAACTCTTATGTACAGGACAGAACAGATTAAAACAAAAACAAAAACAGCTCTTGGGTTGGTTCCTAGAGGGAGAGACAAGCTATTTGATTCTATTCCATTATTATGGTGGAGGGCCTTTACAATGAAGAAATACAGTCCTGGAGTAGATTGCAAAAATGCTCTCTATTACCCACCTCTCTGTGTCTATGTCCTTTGTAAAGTGACTTTGCAACTCCTCTCGTCAAGAGATGAAGTCCATTTCCCTGTCTCTGAATCTGGGCTGGCCTTGTGACTTGCTTTGCCTGTATGATTTGCGAGAGATGACGGTTGCCAGTTTTGAATGTAGGCCTTGAGAGTTCTTGTAGTCTCCGCTACCTCTCTTGGGATTCCGTCTTCCACCCATGTGATCAAGCCCAGGCTACCTTGCTGGAGGCTGAAAGAGAATGTGGACCAGAACCAAGTCAATCTGAACATCTCAGACAAGGCCACCAAAGATCAGCTAAGCTTTCCTCGGCAGCTGACTACAGATATATGAGTGAGTGTAGCTGAGGTCAGATAAGCCTGGCTCAGATCTGCACAACCACCCATCTAACTTACAGATTCATGAGCAATAGTAAATACTCATTGTTTTAAATGACTAAGTTTGGGATGGTTTGTTATGCAGTGATAGCTAGCTGATACAGATAGAATCACAAGAAAGTGAGCTTCTTGAGTGAAAGATTCATGTCTGATTCTCTAGTTATTATGAGCTTCTTAAACATAATAGGTGTCTATTATTAAATGTTTATTAAATTTGTGAGTACAGTGTGATTAATTTGGTTTCCAGCATTGGAGGTCTTTCTAGTGGCACAGCTAGAAGGATGGTCATTTCCCTCACAAACCATGTGATTTCTGTAGGAGAGGAATGGATTCTGTAGCAGAGGTGCTAGTTTTTCCACAATATCTGCTCTCACCTTCTTTCTTAGTTCTAAGACCCTTAATTTTTATTTTGACATATGGATTGCTGCAATAAAGAATACATTTTCTGGCCCCTATCACATATATGTATATGACTGAGTTCTGGACATTGAGATGTAAGAGAAAGGGAAGGGGCAGGCTCTTTTTTTCCTTACCTCATTTTTGCTGGTTGGGATGCAGATGTGCTGGCTGGATATAGTGCAGCTATATTGGAAAATGGGGTAGAAATCATATGCTCAGAGTACAACACAGCAAATTTAAGCATATTGGGTCTGCGATCAGTGTTCTTAATTATTCATTCCCTCTTCCCTGTAAGAGAGAGAATCCTTCATTCATTTTATTATTTTTTTAACATCTTTATTGGAGTATAATTGCTTTACAATGGTGTGTTCGTTTCTGCTGTATAACAAAATGAATCAGCTATATGTATACATATATCCCCATATCCCCTCCCTCTTGCGTCTCCCTCCTACCCTCCCTATCCCACCCCTCTAGGCGGTCACAAAGCACCGAGCTGACCTCTCTATGCTATGTGGCTGCTTTCCACTAGCTATCTATTTTATATTTGGTAGTGTATGTATGTCAGTGCCACTCTCTCACTTTGTCCCAGCTTACCCTTCCCCCTCCATGTGTCCTCAAGTCCATTCTCTACGACTGCATCTTTATTCCTGTCCTGCCACTAGGTTCTTCAGAACCTTTTTTTTTTTTTAGATCCATATATATCTGTTAACAAATGATATTTGTTTTTCTTTCTGACTTACTTCACTCTGTATGACAGACTCTAGATCCATCTACCTCACTACAAATAACTCAATTTTGTTTCTTTTTATGGCTGAGTAATATTCCATTGTATATATGTGCCACATCTTCTTTATCCATTCATCTGTCAGTGGACCCTTGGGTTGCTTCCATGTCCTAGGTATTGTAAATAGTGCTGCAGTGAACATTGTGGTACATGACTGTTTTTTTTTTTTTACATCTTTACTGGAGTATAATTGCTTTAAAATGGTGTGTTAGTTTCTGCTTTATAACAAAGTGAATCAGTTATACATATACATATGTTCCCATATCTCTTGCCTCTTGTGTCTTCCTCCCTGCCACCCTCCCTATCCCACCCCTCCAGGTGGTCACAAAGCAGCGAGCTGATCTCCCTATGCTATGTGGCTGCTTCCTACTAGCTATCTACCTTACATTTGGTAGTGTATATATGTCCATGCCTCTCTCTCGCTTTGTCAAAGCTTACCCATCCCCCTCCCAGTATTTTCAAGTCCATTCTCTAGTAGGTCTGTGTCTTTATTCCTGTCTTACCCCTAGGTTCTTCATGACATTTATTTCCCTTAAATTCCATATATATGTGTTAGCATACGGTATTTGTCTTTCTCTTTCTTACTTACTTCACTCTGTATGACAGACTCTAGGTCTATCCACCTCATTACAAATAGCTCAATTTCATTTCTTTTTATGGCTGAGTAATATTCCATTGTATATATGTGCCACATCTTCTTTATCCATTCATCCAATGATGGACACTTAGGTTGATTCCATCTCTGGGCTATTGTAAATAGAACTGTAATGAACATTTTGGTACATGATTCTTTTTGAATTATGGTTTTCTCAGGGTATATGCCCAGTAGTGGGATTGCTGGGTCGCATGGTAGTTCTATTTTTAGTATTTTAAGGAGCCTCTGTACTGTTCTCCATAGAGGCTGTATCAATTTACTTTCCCATGAACAGTGCAACAGGTTCCCTTTTCTCCACTCTCCAGCATTTATTGTTTCTAGATTTTTTGATGATGACCATTCTGACCAGTGTGAGGTGATACTTCATTGTAGTTTTGATTTGTATTTCTCTAATGATTAGTGATGTTGAGCATCCTTTCAGGTGTTTGTTGGCAATCTGTATATCTTCTTTGGAGAAATGTCTATTTAGGTCTTCTGCCCATTTTTGGATTGAGGTTTTTTTTTTTTTTTGATACTGAGCTGTATAAGCTGCTTGTATATTTTGCAGATTAATCCTTTGTCAGTTGCTTCATTTGCAAATATTTTCTCCCATCCTGAGGGTTGTCTTTTCTTCTTGTTTATGGTTTCCTTTGCTGTGCAAAAGCTTTTAAGTTTCATTAGGTCTCACTTGTTTATATTTGTTTATATTTCCATTTCTCTAGGAGGTGGGTCAAAAAGGATCTTGCTGTGATTTATGTCATAGAGTGTTCTACCTATGTTTTCCTCTAAGAGTTTGATAGTTTCTGGCCTTACATTTAGGTCTTTAATCCATTTTGAGCTTATTTTTTGTGTATGGTGTTAGGGAGTGAACTAATCTCATACTTTTACATGTACCTGTCCAGTTTTCCCAGCACCACTTATTGAAGAGGCTGTCCTTTCTCCACTGTACATTCCTGCCTCCTTTATCAAAGATAAGGTGACCATATGTGTGTGGGTTTATCTCTGGGCTTTCTATCCCGTTCCATTGATCTGTCTTTCTGTTTTTGTGCCAGTACAATACTGTCTTGATTACTGTAGCTTTGTAGTATAGTCTGGAGTCAGGGAGCCTGATTCCTCCAGCTCCGTTTTTCTTTCTCAAGATTGCTTTGGTTATTTTGGGTCGTTTGTGTTTCCATGCAAATTGTGAAATTTTTTGTTCTAGTTCTGTGAAAAATGCCATTGGTAGTTTGATAGGGATTGCATTGTATCTGTAGATTGCTTTGGGTAGTATAGTCATTTTCAGTGTTGATTCTTCCAAAGAACATGGTATATCTCTCCATCTGTTTGTATAATCTTTAGTTTCTTTCATCAGTGTCTTATAGTTTTCTGCATACAGGTCTTTTGTCTCCTTACATCAGTTTATGCCTAGGTATTTTATTCTTTTTGTTGCAGTGGTAAATGGGAGTGTTTCCTTAATTTCTCTTTCAGATTTTTCATCATTAGTGTATAGGAATATAAGAGATTTCTGTGCATTAATTTTGTATCCTGCTACTTTACCAAATTCATTGATTAGCTTCTGGTAGCATTGATTAGTTTTCTGGTAGCATCTTTAGGATTCTCTAAGTATAGTATCATATCATCTGCAAACAGTGATAGTTTTACTTCTTCTTTGCAATTAGGATTCCTTTTATTTCTTTTCCTTCTCTGATTGCTGAGGCTAAAACTTCCAAATCTATGTTCTGTGTTGAATAATAGCAGTGAGAGTGGGCAACCTTGTCTTTTTCCTGATCTTAGTGGAAATGGTTTCAGTTTTTCACCATTGAGAATGATGTTGGCTGTGAGTTTGTCATATATGGCCTTTAATATGTTGAGGTAAGTTCCCTCTATGCCTATTTTCTGGAGGATTTTTATCATAAATGGGTGTTGAATTATGTCAGTAGCTTCTTCTGCATCTACTGAGCTGATCATATTGTTTTTAACCTTCGACCTGTTAATATGGTGTGTCACAGTGATTGATTTGCATATATTGAAGAATCCTTGCATTCCTAGGATAAACCCCTCTTGATCATGGTGTATGATCATTTTAATGCGCTGTTGGATTCTGTTTGCTAATATTTTGTTTAGGATTTTTGCATCTATATTCATCAGTGATATTGGTCTGTAGTTTTCTTTCTTTTGTGACATCTTTGTCTGGTTTTGGTATCAGGGTGATGGTGGCCTCGTAGAATGAGTTTGGGAGGGTTCCTCCCTCTGCCATATTTTGGAAGAATTTGAGGATAGGCATTAGCTGTTCTCTAAATGTTTGATAGAATTCGTCCGTGAAGCCATCTGGTCCTGGGCTTTGTTTGTTGGAAGATTCTTAATCATAGTTTCAATTTCAGTGCTTGTGATTGGTCTGTTTATATTTTCTTTTTTTTCCTTGTTCAGTCTCAGAAGTTTGTGCTTTTCTAAGAATTTGTCCCTTTCTTCCAGGTTGTCCATTTTATTGGCATAGAGTTGCTCGTACTAATCTCTCTTGATCCTTTGTATTTCTGCAGTGACAGTTGTTACTTCTCCTTTTTCATTTCTAATTCTGTTCAATTGAGTCTTCTCCCTTTTTCTCTTGATGAGTCTGGCTAATGGTTTATTAATTTTGTTTATCTTCTCAAAGAACCAGCTTTTAGTTTTATTGATCTTTGCTATTGTTTCCTTCATTTGTTTTTCATTTATTTCTGATCTGATCTTTATGATTTCTTTCCATCTGCTAACTTTGCTTTCTTTTTGTTCTTCTTTCTCTAATTGCTTTAGGTGTAAGGTTAGGTTGTTTATTTGAGATTTTTCTTGTTTTTTTTTTTTTTTTTTTTGGCGGTACGCGGGCCTCTCACTGTGTGGCCTCTCCCGTTGCGGAGCACAGGCTCCATACGCACAGGCTCAGCGGCCATGGCTCACGGGCCCAGCCACTCCGTGGCATGTGGGATCTTCCCGGACTGGGGCACGAACCCACGTCCCCTGCATCGGCAGGCGGCCTCTCAACCACTGCGCCACCAGGGAAGCCCCTCTTGTTTTTTGAGGTAGGACTGTATTGGTATAAACTTCCCTCTTAAAACTGCTTTTGCTGCATCCCGTAGGTTTTCGGTTGTCATGTTTTCATTGTCATTTATTTCTAGGTATTTTTTAAAAAATTTATTTATTTTTGACTGTGTTGGGCCTTTGTTGCTGTGCGCTGGCTTTCTCTAATTACAGTGAGTGGGGGCTACTCTTGTTGCGGTGTTTGGGCTTCTCATTTCGGTGGCATCTCCTGTTGCAGAGCATAGGCTCTTTTCGCCCAGGCTTCAGGAGTTGTGGCTCGCAGGCTCTGGAGCACAGCCTCAGTAGTTGTGGTGCACGGGCTTAGTTGCTCCATAGCATGTGGGGTCCTCCCGGACCAGGGCTCGAACCCGTGTCCCCTGCATTAGCAAGCGGATTCTTAACCACTGTGCCACCAGGGAAGCCCCCTAGGTATTTTTTGATCTCCTCTTTAATTTTTTCAGTGATCTTTTGGTTATTTAGTTACGTATTGTTTAGCCTCCATGTGGTTGTGTTTTTTAGTTTTTTCCTGTAATTGATATCCAGTCTCATAGCACTGTGGTTG
Source organism: Aethalodelphis obliquidens (assembly GCF_003676395.1). Taxonomy (NCBI): domain Eukaryota; kingdom Metazoa; phylum Chordata; class Mammalia; order Artiodactyla; family Delphinidae; genus Aethalodelphis; species Aethalodelphis obliquidens. The sequence continues at coordinate 6,176,312 of NW_020838006.1, forward strand.
GAAAAGATACTGATATGATTTCAATTTTCTTAAATTTGCAAAGGCTTGTTTTGTGACCCAAGATATGATCTATACTGGAGAATATTCCATGAGCACTTGAGAAGAAAGTGTATTCTGTTGTTTTGGATGGAATGTCTTGTAAATATCAGTTAAATCCATCTTGTTTAACGTGTCATTTAAAGCTTGTGTTTCCTTATTTATTTTCATTTTGGATGATCTGTCCATTGGTGAAAGTGGGGTGTTAACAGTCCCCTACTATGAATGTGTTACTGTCGATTTCCCCTTTTATGGCTGTTAGCATTTGCCTTATGTATTTAGATGCTCCGATGTTGGGTGCATAAATATTTACAATTGTTACATGTTCTTCTTGGATTGATCCCTTGATCATTATGTAGTGTCCTTCTTTGTCTCTTGTAATAGTCTTTATTTGAAAGTCTATTTTGTCTGATATGAGAATTGCTACTCCAGCTTTCTTTTGATTTCCATTTGTATGGAATATCTTTTTCCATCCCCTCACTTTCAGTCTATATGTGTCCCTAGGTCTGAAGTGGGTCACTTGTAGACAGCATATATACAGGTCTTGTTTTTGTACCCATCCATTCAGCCAGTCTCTGTCTTTTGGTTGGAGCATTTTATCCTTTTACATTTAAGGTAATTATCGATATGTACGTTTCTATTACCATTTTCTTAATTGTTTTTGGTTTGTTATTGCAGGTCTTTTCCTTCTCTTGTGTTTCCTGCCTAGAGAATTTAGCATCCGTTGTAAAGCTGGTTTGGTGGTGCTGAATTCTCTTAGCTTTTGCTTGTCTGTAAAGGGTTTGTTTCTCTGTCGAATCTGAATGATATCCTTGCTGGTTAGAGTAATATTGGTTGTAGGTTTTTCCCTTTCATCACTTTAAATATGCCCTGCCATTCCCTTCTGGTTTGCAGAGTTTCTGCTGAAAGATCAGCTGTTAACCTTATGGGGATTACCTTGTATGTTATTTGTTGCTTTTCCCTTGCTGCTTTTAATATTTTTTCTTTGTATTTAATTTTTGATAGTTTGAATACTATGTGTCTTGGCGTGTTTCTCCTTGGTTTTATCCTGTCTGGGACTTTCTGCACTTCCTGGACTTGATTGATTATTTCCTTTCCCATATTAGGGAAGTTTTCAACTGTAATCTCTCCAAATATTTTCTCAGTCCCTTTGTTTTTCTCTTCTTCTTCTCTGACCCCTATAATTCGAATTCTGTTTAATTTAATGTTGTCCCAGATATTTCTGACATGGTCCTCAATTCTTTTCATTCTTTTTTCTTTATTCTGCTCCGCAGTAATTATTTCCAGTATTTTATCTTCCAGGTCATTTATCCGTTCTTCTGCCTCATTTATTCTGCTATTGATTCCTCCTAGAGAATTTTTCATTTCATTTATTGTGCTGTTCATCATTGTTTGTTTGCTCTTTAGTTCTTCTAGGTCCTTGTTAAATATTTCTTGTATTTTCTCCATTCTATTTCCAAGATTTTGGATCATCTTTACTATCATTACTCTGAATTCTTTTTCAGGTAGACTGCCTATTTCCTCTTCACTTGTTTGGTCCGGTGGGGTTTTACTTTGCTCCTTCATCTGCTGCATATTTCTCTTTCTTCTCAGTTTGCTTAACTTACTCTGTTTGGGGTCTCCCTTTTGCAGGCTGCAGGTTCGTATTTCCCGTTGTTTTTGGTGTCTGCCCCCTGTGCGTAACGTTGGTTCAGTGGGTTGTGTAGGCTTCCTGGTGGAGGAGGCTGGTGCCTGTGTTCTGGTAGCTGAATCTTGTCTTTCTGGTGGGCAGGACTGCTTCCGGTGGTGTGTTTTGGGGTGTCTGTGAACTTACTATGATTTTAGGCAGCCTGTGTGCTAATGGGTGCAGTTGTGTTCCTGTCTTGCTAGTTGTTTGGCATGGGGTGTCCAGGACTGGAGCCTGCTGGTCAGTGAGTGGAGCTGGGTCTTAGCGTTGAGACAGAGATCTCTGGGAGAGCTCTCGGTGATTGATATTATGTGGGGCCTGGAGGTCTCTGGTTGTCCAATGTCCTAAACTTGGCTCTCCCACCTCAGAGGCTCAGGCCTGACACCCAGCCGGAGTACCAAGACCCTGTCAACCACACGGCCAGGTACGTGGGGTGTTTCTTACCTTTTGCAAAGTCTGAGGTCTTCTGCCAGTATTCAGTAGGTGTTCTGTAGGAGTTGTTCCCTATGTAGATGTATTTTTGTTGTATTTATGGGGAGGAAGGTGATCTCCACGTCTTACTCCTCTGCCATCTTGAAGGTCCTCCTCGAGAATCCTTCATTCTTACTCAGTTATCTATGTCTCAACTGGGTGCATATGCATCCATTTGCTTATTTCACATTCCCAAATGAGAAAGAATAGAGGTGAGGGCAAGACTAGGATGGACTATTTCAATTCTCACTTCATTTGATATTGACAACCTGCTGTCTACCTAGTTCTGTTGTCCAAGATACTGTGGCCCAGCTAATTAACAGTGCAAGAAGGTGAAAACCAAATGGCAAAACAAGTTCTCTTAGGCATTCCACATTCCCTAGGTTCAAGGGCAGGTTGGTCAGGGAGCTGTGGAGGGGTGGCAGGCCTCATGAATGAGGTAGACAGGCCCTTGGATGTTGGGCTCCACCCCATTCTTACCTTCTCTCCACCATAACCTTGTCTTGGTGGGAGAGGGCATCATGACAAAAAATGAGGGACTTCCAGAGGGGCAGAGGGTGCCTGCTGAGCTGAAGTGATGGCCAAGGTGGGCAGGGGAGGTAAGGTGGGCGCACATAGTGGAGTCACTTCAGCACCAAGCTGAGGACTTTGTACTTGAACCTGTGGGCATGGCCTTAGGGATTTTAGAGGACAGCTGCAAGCTAAGAGTCTTATATTGGGTTGGCTAAAAAGTTCATTCGGGTTTTTCCGTAAGATGTTTTGAAAAACCCAAATGAACTTTCTGGACAACCCAATATTTTAGTGAGACTAGTTGTGTGACAGTGTGAAGGGACTAGATTCAGGCGGGGCAGAGAGAGGGGGATGGAGACTTTGGTTCTGCAGGTGGGGTGAAGATGGCCTGGGCAGCATGGTATCTATGAAATGGAGAGATGGGGAAGGATGGACTTTGCAAAGGAAGCTACAAAAGGAACCTGGTGGCTGGATGTCAGGGCTGAATAAGATACAAGAGCTGAACTTGCCTTCTTCTTCTTCCTTTTTTTTTTTAACTTTTTATTGGAGCATAGCTCAGGGGTCCTGAACCCCCAGGCTGTGGACTGCTAGCAGTCTGCAGCCTGTTAGGAACCAGGCCGCATAGCAGGAGATGAGTGGTGGGCGAGCAAGCAAAGCTTCATCTGCCGCTCCCCATCGCTCCTTATTGCTCACATTACCGCCCGAACCATCCCCCACACCCCCGCCTGTGGAAAAATTGTCTTCCACAAAAACAGTCCCTGGTGCCAAAAAGGTTGGGGACGGCTGGTATAGCTGATTTACAATGTTGCATTAGTTTCTGCTGTACAGCAAAGTGAATCAGTTACACATATACATATACCCACTTTTTTAAGATTCTTTTCCCATATAGGTCATTACAGAGTACGGAGTAGAGTTCCCTGTGCTATACAGTAGGTCCTTATAAAATAGATAACTAATAAGGATCAACTTGCCTTCTTTTTATACATGGAAATGGGAAGATCGGCATTGCCATTGAGAGAAACGGGCCAGAGGGGCGGGCTCCAGTCTGAGTAGGATGGGGGCTGATGCCTTCAATTTGGAGTTTCTTGTCTGTGCACTGAGACCTGACCACCCTCAGGGGATCTGTTCAGTGGGCAGTTGGCAGTAGAGGGTAGGGATGGAGCTGAGAGTGGGACTGGATGGAGCTCCCTGACTGGTCAGCAGGATCAGGCAGACTGGCATCTAGATCGTCTCTCCCTAGAATCAAATGTCCAGGGGGTAAAGACAGCGTTTATTAGCAGACCTTTTGTTCATTGCCTATTATGTGGTACCCGGTGCTGAACACTTTGCATGAACTATCTAGCTTTATCCTCATCCTACAGGGCAGCACACCAGCAAAGAAAGAAGACTGAAGGGAGGGAAAGCTTCAAAGTGCAGCATCCTTGTGCCGAGACAGGGTTGAGGTGTTGAGAGGACTAGCTGTGGGACCTTGGGCAGTGAACTGAACATCTCTGAGGCTCCATTTCCTCAGCCTAAAATTAGTAATAGTAGCGATAAAAAATAGTACAATAATAAAAAATAAAAGTGATAGTAATAGTAAGCTCTATGTTCTGTATCTATTACAGCATATACTACTCACAACTTAATGTCTTACAACTTGTTGTATTTGTGAATCTGCATTTTGGGCAGGGCCAGGTGGGGACAACATGTCTCTGTTCCAGAAGGTCTGGGACCTGTGTTGGGATGGCTCGAGGGGCTGGGGCTGGCAGGGCATCCCTCTGCATGAGGTCTGCTCTGTGTACTCTCTCCATCATGGCAGCTCGGAGGTCCAAGAGCGAGTGTTCTAGGAGACAGAAAGCAGAGGCTGCTGGCCTGTTAAGGTCAAGGCCTGGCAGCTGGCACAGCTGGGCTTCCATTGTGTTTTATTGGCCAAAGTAGGTCTAGAGTCAGGGCAAGGAGACAGACCCCCCCACTCTCAGTGGAGTGTCCCTCTTCTGTGGTCCTCTTTAACTGGTGAAGATGAAATAATATAATGAACACGAAAGGCTTAGCATGCCATCTAGACATCTTAAGAGCTCAGTAAACAGTAGTTATTGTCATGATTAGAGGTGGTGTCAGAATTATCAGAGAGAGATTCGGGATTGAGTAAAGGTGCTGGATTCAATGACGAAGAGGCCATTGGTGATTTTAGAGAGACAGCGGTGGCCTTGCTTTCATGGCTGTGGTAGAGGTGGGGCAGCCAGTGTGCAGGAGGTAAGGGGTGAGTTGGTGGCAACTCCAGAAAGGCAGCGCATGGGCTGGAGAAGTTCAACTGCAGAAGGACAGAGAGAAACTGGCGAGTCACTGTGCGTGAGCAGGGGCAGGGCGGCAAGGCCGTCAGGGGGATGGTTCTCCCAGGGAAATGGCTCAGGGGCAGGGAGGCATGCGTGTGGGGAGGACAAGAAGGAGACAGAGGTATTTGGAAGAGGAAGAGGGGTGAGGCAGAGAGACTGAGAAAAAGTATGTGTATCTGTGTTTTAAAGGCCAAGTTTATTCTACGAAAGCTGTTTATTTAAGATTTGCATGCAAATGAAAACAGCCAGGATGTAAGCTCCTTAGAGGAGGGACTTTGAGAGGGAGAAGAGTTTACAGTCCTCATTTCAGGCTGGTAGACAGGCAGCTGCCCAGGCCAGGCTAAGGGCAAAGCTTCAGCTGGGAGGGGGTCTGGTCGGGCAGACCGAGGAGTGTTGTTTTTGGGGTCAGTGGGTGGGGACATTGATTTTACACTTAAGAGTGGAGGGTGACACACAGCCAGGGTAATATGAAGCCAAGGCCACATCAGGAGTAATTTTGGAGGCCCTAAGAACTAAAATGTTTATGGTTCTTCCTCTACCCCTATGTAGTTGAATAAAAAGAAAAAAAATTAGTGTTAAGAAGTCGAGCAAAGTTCTGATTTTTACCATGACGCTTTGATGCTTCTTTTAAAATAGAAACTGTGAATGTTTTCAGAAATGAAGTTTTGGTGCCCCTGCTTTGTGGGAGCCTTAGGTCTGGGCTTGGCTGGCCTGGAGGGCAGTCTGGTGCTGTGGGCAAGGCCCTCTGTCCTCACTGCTGGCCCTGGTGGGAGATGCTGGCCCTGGAATTCCTCCCTTGCAGACTCAGCTTTTTGGGTAAGGGTTCCTCCCAACACCCCAACCCCCTTGGACAGACCTGGGTCTTGCCCAGCTGCCTGCTGTCCTGTTTGAATATCCCTGAGGATTTATCCCTGGAAAGTTCCCTTTGTTTTTGACACAGGCTTCTTCAGGGTGGGGAATATTTTGATTTGTTTGTTCCTTGCTGTATCCCCAGAGCCTAGCCCAGAGGCTGGCAAATAGCTGGCACTGGATCATTTGTTTCATGAATGTAAGAATGAAGGGGCATCATACGGGGGACAGGTGCGGAAGGGGAGCACTGAGAGCAAATCTTGGGTATTTCACAAATTTGTGAATGGCTCTGTAAGGGGCAGAGGGAAGTAGCTCAGATAAATCGATGGCTAAATCCTTGAAAAATGATCTCCATGTCTTTGGGATGAAACATGGAAGAAAGGAAGGGTTAGTTCCACGGATCCTGGGTAGGTTTTTTTTTTCTCATAACAACTGAGAAGTTTATATTTCTATTTGAAATGCAGAGTGAAACTGTGTACAGCCCTTTAAAAAAGTAGAATGTATTTACTTATGCACAGGCCATATGGGACTTTGGAGTGGGTGTTGATGGTACCAAAATAAACTCCCTGGATTCACAGCCATGAGCAGTAACTGGAGCAAAATTTCTCTTTCACCTTAGAAAACTTGAATTTATTTTAAACAATTTAAAATAGAGTGGGTTTTCCCATTATAAAATCAGTGCAGGCCTATTATAAAAAATCGGGAGAACACAGAAGAGGCAAAGTCTTGCTAAGTGAACTTTGTAGAGCATAGGTAGGGTGCCGGATGATGGCTGCAGGGACAACCCTTGAGACAACGGGAGATCAGAGCCTAGGGGACATTTTTAGGGCAACCTAAAGGTGAGCTGTGGCGGGACCACCTCTATCTTCTGAAGGCTGCAGGTCCTGTGTTAGGCTTGGGCAGGGTCTGGACCATCTGCCTGTCCCTGTAACTCCACATCATGGCTCTTGAGTTTCTGTGATCCCCCAAAGAAGACTCTGTCTCTCCTTGGGGGGAAACAAAGCAGACTGGTGTTCTGTAAAGATCATCTATTTTCTGCAAAACCAGCAGCTTCTGGAGGGTGTGCAGAGACCACAGGGATGACAGGGAAGCCGTAATTGACCCTGAAGGCCAGGAGGGCTTATCCTTTCCTGCAGCAACTCATTAGAGACTCTGCTCCGTAGCGGGCCCTGAGCTGCGGGTACAGTGGTGAGTGAATAGGCGTGATGCCTGCTCTCACGGATATTACGGTTTAGTTTATGTCCACTGAGTTTATGTCCACTGTGTCCTCATATGTGACTGAGAGAAGGTGGGCCTGTGACCATAGGACTCCGGGAAAGGCTGTGGTCCCACCATCTAGTCCTACCCAGCTCCATCTTTTGGGGAGGTGGTCCTCATCTCCTTCCCTGACCCGCTCCAGAATCCTTGGAGTTGTTCTTAGTTGCCCTGGCTGCGCTGTGCGGCTTGTGGGAGCTTAGTTGCCCGACCAGGGATTGAACCTGGGACCCCCGCAGTGGAAACACGGAGTCTTAACCACTGGACTGTCTGGGAAGTCCCTTAGTTGTCCTTTATATACTTTGCCTCAGATGTTTCTGGGTTTCAGGGAAGCCGCACGGAGTCTTGGTGGAGATGGGTGATGAATGCAGGCCCAGTGGTCCTTTCCCTGCTGGTGACGAGGGTGGTAGGGAAGCTGGATCCCAGCAGCAGGATGGGTGAGGCTCAGCCTAGTGCCCTGGGCCTGCCCACCGTGGGACCCTTTGTGTCTCCTCAGTGATTCTCTGTCCACAAGCCTCTCAGGCAATCAGTGTCCTCATTGTGCCTCCTCTTTTCGTCTCACAAAACTTGAATCAGGAAACTTCTGGAACTTAAGCAGAAGGGGCTAGTGACAGCTTAAGCTAGTACCCTATCCATGGGATTTACATCACAAGAAAGATCCAGTCACCAAGACTGGCTTCTCAGTGGTTAAGAGAGGATTTTGGAGGGAATAGCTTGTTTGGAGGAGAACCCTGGATGTAAAATGTGGAGGCCTGTGGGATAAATTTTGTTCACAATGTACTTATTGCCTCAGAAATTCAGCCCTAAGGAGGCATTTCAAGTATCTCCTGAGTTCCCTGCTCCCTTCACAAACATGGTACCACAGTGATAGCCGTGACCAACACAGCTCCTCAGCTAGGATTTCCTTAAACAGCTCTCCTTTCAAACATCCTGCTGCCTCATCCACGCAAACCATTAAAATATTTTAGAAACTCTACCATTTTGGCATCTAAATCCTACTGTTCATTGTTTCATACCTAGAAGTAATTTAAAAATGATTTTGTCCATTTATGTTGTAAAGGGTTTTGAAAAATACAGCTACTGGATTTCTTATACGTAGTACCATGGGGGCAGCGCCTGGGTCACCAGCTGAGGAAGGGCCATTTACTGTGAACCAGAAGTCCTGGTTGTTCAGAACAGCTCCAACTTCAAATATTCCGTCCCGACGGTCAAAAGCATAGGTTCTGAAGTTTAGTTTTGAAAATATATCTCCATAGCTGGGAGGCAGTTAGTGTTTTGTAGGGACAAGGACTTCGTCCCTGTTTCAGACTCCCCAGGGGAAATTAGAGGCAGTACCACTTCCATTCCAGAAATTGCTGTGAGATTTCACGCAGGGAAAGTGAGACTTGCCCTTTTCATTTATTATTTTTTCTTCTATGGTGACTGCATTTTTTTTTTTTTTTTTTTTTTTGCTGAAGACAGAGGCTTTGGTGAGACTGAAATGCAGCATGGTTCAGTTCAAACATTGGCTTAGGAAATAAATGGAGACTCAGGAAACAGCTGAGTTTGAATCAAATGCTGGGGTTGTTTCTTTGGGAAGGAAGGTCCCTCACTTGGTCAGGATGTCAGCTCTCACTTGAGTGTGGGTTCTTTCACTGTGGTGGGGTCCTGTGGAGGCACGGGGGCTGGCCCTAATCAATCAGTGGATCTTCCGGAACTCTACCTTGTGCTCCATTCTGGATGCCATTTTGGAAATTCTATGAATCTGTCAGGTCTTTGAATAGTCTCCACATCTTTTATTTTTCTTGCAAATTTATTATATAAATATTAATTACAATAAAAGTTTAAGAAAGTGTAAAATTAAAAAAATAAAGAAATACAATTATACAGTTATTGTTACCAAACATTATCATCATTTTTATATATATATCCTTCTAGTCATTTTTATGTGCATGGGTTTTGTTAGCTTTTAAAAGAGTTATATCTCCACAGCAAATGCAATTTTCATTGTAAGCTTTTTACTAAACAGTGTAACATAATTAGTAATTAATATTTGTTATTGACTGTGCTTGATTCCTACTACTTTACTTACTTAAGTGTTCCTCTACCGAAGGTTATTCAAGTTGTTTCCAGGTTATCATTATTATAACCTGTAATGAATGTCTTTGTGTACACTATTTTATGACATTTAGGATGATTTTTAAAGGATATATTCCTAGAGCTAAAAATTCAATATTCTATGAGTTATAGGTGCTTTACTGGTGTTTAACATCAGTAACGTTAAAGTTCTTAATAACATTAAATAGCATTAGGAGGGTTTCTTAGAGGATACATCAATAACATTAATAGATAACATTAAAGTCTATGTTTAACAATTTGTAATCCCTGCTTAAAAAGATTTTTTTTAGACTAAGAATCACTGTAACATACAACTCCATGACCGAGTATGTCAAGACCTTGATCGCCTGTTCATTCTTCTATTGGGAAAATTGGAAAAAGGGAGAACCCTTTCTTGGCCAGGTGCTCTTCTCCTTGGAATCTCCAAGCCCTCCTGTGTGTCAACTGATGTCAGTGCCCAGGGCTCTGCCCAGACAGAAGGCATCTGCTTTCCAGCTATTTGGCAGAGAATGTAACTAAAAACTCGGCTGCCCAAATTTTGTCAAAGATCTGGTGTGGAAAATAACCTTTAGAGGACTGTTCAAAGGATATTATCGTGGACTCAATGTCTGTGTCCCTCCAAAATTCATGTGTTGAAGCTCTAGCTCCCAATGTGATGGTGTTTGCAGGTGAGACCTTTGGGAGGTGGTTATGTATACATGAGGTCATGGGAGTGGAGCCCCCATGATGGGTTTGGTGCCCATATGAGAAGAGGAAGTGAGACTAGAGCCCACTGTTTCTTCCATGTGAGAATACAGTACAAGCCAGGAAACGGACCCTCACCAAGAACAAAATCTCAGACTTTCCAGCCTCCAGAACTGTGAGAAATAAATGTTTGTTGTTTAAGCACCTGGTCTATGGTATTTTTTCAGAGCAGCCTGAGCTGGCTAAGACAAGGATTCAGGCCTTCCACTCCGTTAGACTTTCTCTACTTTACCCTTGGATCGAGCGGGACCACCACAACTTAGAACAACATGTTCTGGCCTCTTTATTTTATTTTTATTTTTTTTTTGCGGTAAGCGGGCCTCTCACTGTTGTGGCCTCTCCCGTTGCGGAGCACAGGCTCCAGACGCGCAGGCTTAGAGGCCATGGCTCATGGGCCCAGCCGCTCTGCGGCATGTGGGATCTTCCCGGACCGGGGCATGAACCCGTGTCCCCTGCATCTGCAGGCGGACTCTCAACCACTGCGCCACCAGGGAAGCCCCCTCTTTATTTTTTTCAAAAAAATTTTATTGAAGTGTAGTTGATTTACAATGTGGTGCCAATCTCTGCTGTACAGCAAAGTGACTCACACACATGTAGACATTCTTTATCTAATATTTTTTCCATTATGGTTTATCACAGGACATTGAATACAGTTTCCTGTGCTATACAGTAGGACCTTGTGGTTTATGTTCTGGTCTCTTTAAAATGACTATTTCTGAGTTGTGTTTGGAGTGTTGCTCTCAGCCCCCTTGGGGGAGAGATGCTCTAGGAATTAAATGGCGGGACCGAGTCTCCTCCGCCTCCTCAGGCCACAGTCCCAGCAGCACCTTCACCGCTCCTCAGCCACCGTCTTCTTTTCATTGATTATATACAACATGGTATTGCTTAACCAGCCAGAGTTCTTCCCAAAGCCAAATCATCCTCAGCAATGGTATAAAACCTCAGCAGGCTGGGTTGCCACCAGGTGGTTCAAACACACGATGAGGTGCCTCAAACACTTATTGCTATACTTTTTCATTTTCCGTATACCCATGGAGAATTTAATAGCAGGATGTCTAGAAAAAGAGCTATTTTCATTTCGATGTAAGATGTATGTTTTGTGTTTGGTCTGGTATTGCCTTTGAGTTGCCTGTATGGGGATGGGGGCCTCTAAAGGCCTTTACCTGGCCTGTTCTTATAGCCATTCTTGCAAACTCACCTCGCCCCTGCCTTTATGTTGTCTTTATTTTGCCTCACATTGTTGATTTAGTTTGGTTTGCTGAATAATAAGCACTTTTGTAAGTCACCTCCGTAATTTTGGGAACCAGATGGGATACAAGCATATCCCATAGAAATGTAATTTATTGGGTCAAAGCATGTGAATGTTTTTGAGGCTGTTCGTACATGCTGCCAATTAGCTTTCATTTTCCTGATGACTTCTCAGGGCTGTCATCTGGTTTTTCTTGGACTTTAGGCTGGGACTAATGTGAGCAGCCATTAGTGGGCTGGTACTAATGAGTCTTAAAACACTCTTAGCCATGAAATAAATGGATTAGTGTTGATTGACTTGATTGGAAGATACAGTGAATGTCAGGTCAGTTTTTTTTTTTTTTTCCAACTCTGTCTCCCCTCTTTGCAGGTTGGGTTCCCCAGGAAGCCTGCCCTGATGCTGACTGAGTGTGCAGGGGGCTTTCTAGGAAGTACCCTTGGGATCTACACCTTGGAAGGGCGGGAGCAGGACAGGGCAGAGGGCGAAGCTGGGCTGTGATGTCCAGCTTCCATGAAGTGTCAGTGTCAATGAAATCCTCAGGGAGCTCTGAAGCTGGGATGGCCCTTCAGAGTGGTCCCAAGTTGGGATGAGAAGGTCCGGGAGGATCAGTCAATGGAGCCAGTTGCTCGAAGAAGTATATGTGACCTTGGACAAGTCAGTCACCACAGGGGGTGCTGAGAGATGAGGTGGTCTGCTGGGAGCTCTCAATGCAGGTGCAGGTGCAGGTTCATTAGTCCTACAGGGGGATCTGGACAGTGTGTCACAATGGAAGCCTTCAGGCATCACCTGATTTGGGGCATTGCTAGGCCTGTGGGGTTTCTTTGCAAGAGAATTTAGCCTGCATTTGTGAATATTTTCCCTTTCGTCGGCACTTGCTACCATTGCCACCTGCGATTTAGGAAATCCGCATCGTGGTTAGCCTTCTGATTTTGTAATTACCTTTCCAGAATAATAACCCCATCCAGGTGTTTTGTAACACAAAACAGCAAGGGAAATTAAGTTCAATTAGAGGGGGAAAAATAGAAATTGAAGTGGAGTTGTGGAAAGAAAAGAAGCCCAACATGCATTTCTTTGAGTGTACTTCATTTAGGTAATTAAATCCCTGCAATGCGACTGAACCATTGGCAGTGGTGCCCTTTAAAGACCGACATTTAAAAAATACATGACTCTGTGGAATTTGGAGCTGTGCTGACTGCCCAATGCATATCTGGAAGTCAAAGGGGCGGGGAGAGAGGAAGGCAGAATAAGAGCCTCAAGGAAGGGAACAGAGACAAAAGCATCCTTCCTTTGTGTTTTCACATTTAAATTTTTTCTTAGCATAAGAACAAGAGCCTTGTGAAGATGAATTCACGTTAGTTTCCAGCATTTTGAAGGGATGTGTAGAGAACTGAGGACAAATAGTAACTTATTAAAAAAATATATATTTATTTATTTTTGGCTTCGTCAGGTATTAGTTGCTGCACGCGGGATCTTTTGTTGTGGCGTGCGGGCTCTTCATTGTGGTGCACACACTTCTCTCTAGTTGTGGCGTGTGGGCTTCAGAGTTCGTGGGCTCTCTAGTTGAGGCGCATGGGCTCAGTAGTTGAGGCATGTGAGCTCAGTTGCCCCAAAGCATGTGGGATCTTAGTTCCCTGACCAGGGATTGAACCCACGTCCCCTGCATTGCAAGGCAGATTCTTAAGCATGGACCACCAGGGAAGTCCCATTATGGGCTTTTATTGAAGAAGAAAATTTGAAAGTTCTTGTCTTCTGTCTCCCTTGAATGAGGAGATCCTGGATCTTGTTTTTTTTTCTGGCTGGCTTGGCCGAATTTCAGAGGAGATGGTTTACCACTGGGCAGAAGGAGCCCTCCTCTTGGGGAGCTGGACAAAGCTGGCAGGAAGCAAGAGGGAGACAATCTTATAAAGGAAAAGAGGGACCCGTTTCTCAGCCAAGACCCATGTCACCAAGAAGCAGCTGGTCCTCAGGCTCCTGGAAGGGTCAGTGGGTGGCATGCCCAAGGTTTTGGCCCCTGCTTGATGCTCAAAACAAACCGACCCATTTGTAGACTGAGTGCTCAGGAAAGCTCAGCACAGCCAAGCCATGTTAGAGATGTTCTTTTATTTATTTATTTATTTAAAAAATTTTATTGAAGTATAGTTGATTTACAATGTTGTATTAATTTCTGCTGTACAGCAAAGTGACTCAGTTATATGTATATACGATCTTTTTCATTATTGTTTATTACAGGATATTGAATATAGTTCCCTGTGCTATACAGTAGGGCCTTGTTCTTTATCCATTCTATATACAATAGTTGGCCTCTGCTAATCCCAAACTCCCACTCCATCCCTCCTGCCCCCCCCCAACTTGTGTTGGCAACCACATGTCTGTTCTCTATGTCTGTGATTCTGTTTCTGTTTCATAGATAGGTTCATTTGTGTCATATTTTAGATTCCACATATAAGTGATAGGAGATGATCTTTTAAACAGTTAGGTCTTCGGGAGGCTGCCACACCATCTCCAAAACAATTACACAGCCTTATTCCCCAGAGAGATGTTTTCTGACTTTCCAGTTCTAGTCTGAGACAGGAAACTGAAAACTGTCAAATTTATTCTTCTCGATCTACCCTAAATGTTCCATTCTAATGTTAGTTCACCTGTATTGAGGGGAGCACTGACACGGGGAAAGTGGCATTAAGGGTACAAGGAACTGGGCTTCTCTCCCCTCCGTGGTTAATATTGACCGCTGGGGAGTGGTCTGCTCTGGGAGGACACACATGTTTAAGTTGTGCAGGGGAAGAGCCCCATTAGCTGAAGTGTTTTGGGTTGACTTGGGCTTCCTCATGTTTTTGAAAAGGGCAGGAAGTCCTGTTTTGAATCTGTATAGGTTCCTACATTTTTGATGCTTATTATTATTACTCTATGAGTTTAAGATTATAGATTGACTTTTTGGAGCTTTTTGCACACCTGTGCACCAATCTGTGTAACAGGGCATTGGTTACCTTCAGTGCTATTAGCACACTTTAACCCCCTCATCCCTTTAAAAACAAGACTCATCACAAACCTGATTTAACACAGGCAGATCAAATTAGATGCTATGGTGTACTCATAATAAGGACCTACTCTATAGTGCAGGGAACTCTACTCAATACTCTGTAATGGCCTATATGGGAAAAGAATCTAAAAAAAGAGTGGATATATGTACATGTATAACTGATTCACTTTGCTGTACACCTGAAACTAACACAACATTGTAAATCAACTATACTCCAATAAAATTTAAAAAAGATCCTTGCAACTCTGAAAAAAAAAAGAGAGAGCACACTTCCACTTATCAAGGAACCTGTCCACATGGTGAGCATCTTTTTGTCAAATTGTGGACTGCATTCAATCTGTCATTCTCTAGGTAGAGACGTCGTAAGAAACTTTTGGGCTGCATTCACACCACCTGTGATTTCTGTGGCCCCTTCCTGCCCTAATATCCACAGGCACATGAGAAAGGCTGAAGTCCATTTTTCTAGTTAGTCAGGATATGTATCCATCATTGTCAGCCACGATTTAGTCTAATTTAAAGACAGGCTCTTAGGCGTTTAGTCCAACTTTTTTTTTTTTAAATAAGTGAACTGAGTGATTAATTAAACTGGCTTTATCCTAAAATCTAGATCAGTACTTCCTTTCATGCATCATCTTGCATTTTCATCTTAGTTCATTTATTCAAAAATACTTTTGAGTGTTTACTCTTTACTGTGCACATCCTGAACTTGCCATACATTTGGGACTTCAGACTCACATGGATCCAATAATCTTAGAACCTCTACAGCTGGTAGTTATGAATTCCCCAGGAGCAGGATTTTGAATAAAGTTGTTTCCTTGCTCAGTTGGGAATTTGCTAGCATTGTCCTAGCCCAGTCTCAGGTGGCACCAAGGGAGGAGCTGCCCGTAGATGGTGTCTCCTCACCTCCTGGTTATATTGTAAAGTTGTTTGCATCAGGACCAAAGACATTTCTCCTATAGCTACCGCTTGCTTTATAATTCCATATGTATTCTTCTTAGTAAATGGTCTCTGTGAGTCTTGGAAGAATAAAGTTTCTGAGTTGATCTAACTGCCTAATTTTATAGATGTACAAACTGCTGCCCAGAGAGATTAAGAAACCCACCTACGGGTCACACAGTGGTGAATGGAGGGAGACCCTGATCTCCCAACTTCCTGTTTGAGGTGGCTTGTACTATTCTTCCTCAGGACTAATTTTATAAAACCTTCTAGAAACAACTTATAAGAGGTTTTTTGTGTATTATATTAGTTACTCTTACTTTATCAATTCTCCCTTCTTTATATCTTCTTGAGTTTTTTCTATCTTTAGTTGCACAATGAAGCGCATTAATTTTTAATCTTCCTTCATTTCTAATATACACTTTTAAGAATATAAAATTACCATTTACTTAGTACTTTAACTACCTTCTGTAACTTTGATATGCAGTATTTTTGGCATCATTTTTTCTAAAGATTTCATTATGTACATTACGATTTGTCCTTTGACCATTAATATACTTAAAAGTGTGTTTCAGAATTTCCAAATATATGGGTTATTTGGGTTATCTTTTTGTTATTGATTTCTAATTTAATTACACTGTAGTCAGAGATCATGGCCTCTGTGCTTTTCATTCTCTGGGATTTATATAGCGAACTGCTTTGCAACATTTTATGCGATCTGTTTTTATAAATGTTTTATGCTGCTTGAAAAGGATATGTATTTTCTAATTGTTGGGAATGGTGTTTTATATAGAGCCATTAGATCAAGTATTTTAATTGTGTTCTGTATCTTCACTAATTTTTTATTAGCTTAATTAGGTACTGAGATATGCATATTAAATTTTCTATTGTGATGTGAATTTGCTAATTTTTCTTTGCAGTTCCGTAAATGGGTGCTTCATATATTTTGAAGCTGTGCTGTTAGCAAAAGGTGCAGGGTTTAGACACTGGAGCCAGACTGGCTGGGTTTGAATCATACCTATGCCATTGACTAGCTCTGGGCCTTTCCTGTAATTCAGTATTCTCATCTGTAAAATGGGCTATGCCTTGAGGATCATTGTGAAGATTAAATAAATTAATACATATAAAAAGCACTTAAAACAGTGTTTGGTACATAGTAAGTGTTCCATAAGTGTGAGTTATTATTCTTACTGGTGAATTGCCTCTTTTATCCTTATGTAATGATTACAACTGTATCTACATAGGTAAATATCTATATCTGTATTGTTTTATTTAGTCTTCCTTTTATGATACTCATGCTGTTAATACCAGCTTTTTCTTTTTTCTTTAGTTCAGTATACCCAGATATCTCTTCCCATACATATATTGATACTTCTAACATTTATATTTCATTATGTTTCAGATGAATCTTTGGTAAATAACATGTGGCCAAATTTATAAATATTCAATCAGAGGATTTCTGTTTAACGCATTAAATCCAACTAATTTATAAGATTATGACTATATTTTAAATTATACTTAACATTTTATTTTCTGTTTTCTATTTACCATGCTTTTTCTCTGCTTTTTTTTCTTCCCTACTTTCTTTTAGGTTAATAAAGTATTCTTTATTGCCCTTTTTAGAGTCAACTGTTTTTGAAATTTATTCTATTTCTTTTCTTTTATTGGTTACATTTAAATTTTTAACGTGCATAGTTAATTAAAACAACTACAACAATAACCTTATCCTGAATAATTCAAGCACTTTAGAACATTTTAATTCTGATCTTCCCTTTTCCCACGCCCATGTTTCTTTTTTATAGAATTTTAGTTCTACTTGTTTTAAGTCCTCCAAATAGGTCCTTACTGTTTTTACTAATTTTATTTTTTCATTCAGTGCTTGCATAACTTTACCTATTTATTTACCAATTTCCTTGCTTCCCCTTGCTTCTTGCCTCTCACTTGTGTCTTAGGGTTCAATTTTCTTTTTCCTGTATTATTTCCTTTAATAGATATTTCTGTTATGACATGTAAGTCTCAGCCTTTATCTGAAAGTGACTATTTCCCCCTCCTCCTTGAGTCATGTATTCGCTGCATATGGAATTCTGGGATGAAATTTCTTTTCCCTTAGTCATTTAAAGGTTTTAGTCTATTGTGTTCTGGCTTTTGTTGTCACTGGTGAGAACTCTGCTGTCAGTTTAATTGTTGTTCTTATAGGTAATACATTTTTTTTCCTCCAGTCCCTTTTATGGTGTTGCATTTTGACTTTGATGTTCAATTTTCACAATATGAGCCTATGGGGTAGGGTTTTAAAAATGTATCATTTGTAGAGCTCATTATACTTTAACTGAAGATTCATGTCTTTCATTAATCTGAGAAGAGTCTCATCCATTATCTCTTAGAATATTACTTTGCTTTTCTACTCTCGTTTTAAAAAGTTCTATTTGACATTTTCTACCTCTTTGTCTCATTAATTTCTTCCTCTGTCTACTCCAGTTAATTAACTTTTCAGTCATGTTTAATCTTATGTTGATCTTGGGCAGTGAAATTTTAATTTCTGAAAGTTCATTTGCCAATTATTTTTTCATATTTTTCTGCTTTCATATGATTGTATTTCTTCTTTTATCTTTTTAATCATTTAAAAGATAATCATCCAAGAGTCTTTTAAAATTGTTCTTTATCACAAATTCTATTGTGCCCATTTTTTATGTATACTGGGTCACTGTCACAGTGGCTAGTGAGTGTGGCTTGTAATTTTGGATTGTAAGCTCATTTTCAGCAGAGCTTTTCTTACATTTTCTTTCTTTCTTCCTGTAGCAGTTTCACGGATGCTGGATTGTGAAAAGAGTTGCTACAGAGTGGGTTTTCATTTGATTTAAGAGCCAGTCTTTTCTTTTATGAAGATAATAGCTTTTCCATGGTCTGATGTTAGGGAATGATTTCTGCTTTTGCTCTCTACTTTCTGTGGATTTAAAGCCATACCTCCTATTCCTATGGAACTATTAAAGCACAAGATCCTTAGGGCCTGTGTTCAGTTTGACATGCCTCTCGAGTGTCATGACATTGGCACATGGTTTTATCCTGCTTCTTTGCTTTTGGCACCAAGGAATTTCTCCTTTCTTTTAACCTAAGCTGTATATTTAATTTTTTTTCTTTTGATCTATAATTTCTATGCGGTTGTATTGAATGGAGCTGGGAAAATGGCTCAGTCTACCATGTTTCCAGAACCCACAAGTCCTGAAATTTATTTTTTATTATGGAAATACTAAAAAAAAAAAAAGTAAAAAATTAGCAGACAAATTAGAGAAAGTATAATATATATGATAGAATGTTAATATCTTTAATTTATAAAGAGACCTATAATCCAACAAGAAAATGACAAACAACCTAACCACAAATTAGATGATTTTAATAATAAGAAAGGTTTGAAAAAACTCAATCTTTATGGTAAACACATGCAAATTGAAATGATGAAAGACCTTATTTTGGCTATCAGAGTGAAAAAAATTTTTAAACAATTATAATATTAAGGATTGTTTAAGATGTGGGAAAATGAACACTCAAACACTGTTGATGGCAGATCTGAGGGTCAATTTTTGGGAGGACGATTGGGCAATATGACCGAGAAACCTTAACAAATGAAAAGTATTCTTTGGCACTGTTACTTCTAGGAATTTTTATTAATAAATGAATTAGTATGCATGTAAAAATCTATATATAGGGCTTCCTTGGTGGTGCACTGGTTAAGAATCCACCTGCCAATGCATGGGTTCGAGCCCTGGTCCAGGAAGATCCCACATGCTGTGGAGCAACTAAGCCCATGCACCACAACTACTGAGCCTGCGCTCTAGAGCCCGCAAGCCACAAGTAGTGAGACCATGTGCCACTGAAGCCCACATGCCTAGAGCCTGTGCTCCACAAGAGAAGCCACTGCAATGAGAAGCCCGTGCACCATGGTGAATAGTAGCCTCCGCTCACTGCAACTGGAGAAAGCCCGTGCACAGCAATGAAGACCCAGTGCAGCCAAAAAACAAATAAATAAATTTATTAAAAAGAAGACTTATGTATAAAGATGAAGAAGCATTGTTAATAACGGCTAGTAGTTGAAGTCAGTTAAATATTTAAAAAAGGAAATCATGGTCTATCCATGCAGTGAAATATGATAATTAATTAAAAGAATAACAAAAATAAGTTAGAAATGGAAAATGTTTAGTACATATTATTAACTAAAAATCAGATGACAAAGTAAGAAATATAGTAGAATCCACATTTATCTTTATTTGTACTTATATGCTCTTAAAAAATCTAGAGAGGAGGGGCTTCCCTGGTGGCGCAGTGGTTGAGAGTCCGCCTGCCGATGCAGGGGATACGGGTTCGTGCCCCGGTCCGGGAAGATCCCACATGCCGAGGAGCGGCTGGGCCCGTGAGCCATGGCCGCTGAGCCCGCGTGTCCGGAGCCTGTGCTCCGCAACGGGAGAGGCCACAGCAGCGAGAGGCCCGCGTATAGCGAAAAAAAAAAAAAGAAAAATCTAGAGAGGCAATCACCAATATGTTAACTTGGCAGAGTGGGTGATTCTTATTTCTTTTTTTTTTAAATCTGTACTTCATATATTGCTTGTGTAATTAAATATAGTTAATTATTACAGTATGTCCATAGGATGAGATTTTTTGTGGCTACTAAAATCTGTGATTCTGAAGAATGTTTGATAAGATGTGTAATGCTTAGAAAATAATACTGACGAAAAGCAAAGTAGGACATAAAATACGGTAGGTTTCCTACATAATGGAGTATATAAAATGCATGTATGCATTTGGAATGAAATAGTAAATATATTAATTTTATTTGTTAAATGAATCATTATTAACATTAATATCAATAATGGTTATTGCTAATGGTAGGCATATTTATGGCTTTTCTTTCTTCAGTTTTGCACAATGTCCATGCATACTTTTATACATCAGAAAACTATTCAACTCCAGTTTAATTCCAAGAAAAGTTGGGGAGAGGCCTGTGGGAGATGTGGGCCTGTGTGGAGAGGCCAGAGGTCTTGTGACAGAAGCAGAGGAGGCCGGGGGTGGGCAGACAGCCCTGCCTGGTTTGTCTCCCAGGCCCGCCTCGCCTCTTCCTTCCTGGGAGTCCTGTAAGCTTAAAGGGTTAAAGCTTTTTACAGTTTCCATCTGCAAATGAATGTGATTAATCTTCTCAGAGAATATTTGAAATGAGAATTGTAAAGACCTCTGGAAAGTATGAAAATTTTGCTTTTTGAAATGCCCATGTAAATTCACCTTACCGCAAAGGTTTGTGGAAGCTGTGACAGAGGTAGAAACTTGGATGAAGTGCCCCAGAGCAACAATGCCCTAGTGGGCCCAGGGGAACCAGGAGGCCTCTGAGCAGAACACTGGGATTTAAATAAAATATGGGTCTAGATTGCATAGGCAAGCTTTATTTTTGGGAGCTGGCAGCTTGCCTGAGGTCTGAAGGGACTTCTGAGAGCTTCCTGGATATAAGTGGTCCATGAGGTTGGCAAGCATAAGACTGGGTAACGCATGTGTGGGGGGACTGAGGAAGGCTCTCACCCACCAGACTAGTTAATTTATTAGCCCTAGACTCACCCAGTCTTGGGGGCTGTGCAGTGACATGAGTAGCTAGTTCAGACGGCTGTGGGAAGGGCCCACCTGGGTCAACACTCTGAACCACGAGACACCTGTTAAAAAAGTTGAATTTTCCAACTTGCAGGCATTCGTGATAGCTGATAGAGAGCTGCTGGGCTTCCTTTAATGAATCCGTGGGACTTATTTGATGTGAGTACATTGACTTTTTGAATTCAAATGGATGTTCTTAATCTGCTTACAGATGAATGTGTTCTTAACCATTTGCCTGGCAATTTTGTGTTTTAGAACAGTCTTCATCAATCATCATAAATCACAGAAGAGAAACTTTTTCTCTACCATAGTTATCAGCAGCTGTAAGTGGATGCTACAACTGGTAGGCTTGTGAGGAAGTCAGCCTGGGGACCTGTGTGCATATGCAGGTCTCTGGCAGGAGTAGGGAGTCGTTCTCTGCAGGGATGCCGTGGAAGTGGACAGGGTGGGGCCAGGCCCGTAGGGCACCGTCAGGGGCTGTTGGTAAAGAGAAGCTGACTGGAGACTGCGGCCAGCCACTGTGGCTCTTGGGGCAGTCTCAGGGTGGGTGGGCTTGAGCTTTGCGCTGGACCTGGAAGCACTATCTGGATGCCCACTCTCGGTCTCAAAGCTTTTGATGGATGTGATTAGAATATATTCTCTTCTTTGCCAACACAAGCTACAAAGAAAGTTGAAGTCTTCCTATTCCAGGCAACGGAAAGCATAAGAAATACTATTAGTAAACTGATGAGAATTTACTGAGTATCTTTGAAGTTCTCATTGGTATTTTCCCCACACTGAAATTATGCCTTAGACAAAATCATGTCGGTTATGCCGAATTAAGAAGTGAATACACCCACATGTTTGGCACACATGAGATTTTTATTTCACAAGCTGTTTAATCTTCTTGCATATTCCAAGGGAGGCTCATTGTAGGAGTATGTGTATATCTTTGACTTGCAGTCAGGTTATAAAAAAAATCTAGGTCTAGAGTTTGAAAGTACAGGAATAAAAATACTTGAAAAAAACCAGGATAACAAACTCACAAGGAAAGAAAGTGTTGGCTTCATTTTAATTTTCTTGCAAAGTTTATAGAGTTCCAAATATCTAGCTCAATGTATTCTCCGTGTTACATATACGACTGTAGGAATCCACACCATTTTATTTCACATGAAGCTGAAAATTAAATTTCAAGTAAAAGTTTATATTTTGTTATTTGGTGACACTTGCTCATCCATAATCCATGATTTAATAAATTACTGTAAATTTATTAATTATAGGTATATATAAATTTATAAATTAAAGACGACTTCTCTTTGTCTGCTTTTTCCCTGCATGTGGGTCACACTTTTCTATTTCTTTTTATGTCTCATAATTTTTTGTTGAAACCTTGAAATTTTAGGTACTATATAGTGGCAAATGTTGATTCTGAATTTTCCCCCTCAGGGTTTTTGTTTGTTTAGTAACTTTCCTGTGAAATCTATCTCCCTTGTGGTATGTGGCTGCTTATGTCTTTGCTCACTTAAAAAACATATATAAGTATAATTATAAATTAATATATTATTTTTAAGCCTGATTTCCTAGGTCTTGTCCTTGTGTCAGCATAGCTTAGGGGCCAGCCAGTGATTTTTCAGAGATTGTGTTTATATACTTTTAGCCAGCAGGCTTCTACTCAATGCTGATGGATCTGTGTGTTGTTTTGAGGATGCATCCAAACTTCAGGCAGTTTAAAGTCGCCCTGGCGTTTACTCTTTATAAAGCTCCCTCTTGCTCCCTCTGGTCCCCCCTGCACGTGTATGCCAACTCCAGGTCTGCCAGAGATAGGTGGAAAGATTATCAGGTGCCTCTATGAGTGCTCATTTCTTGCATTCCCTGTTAAATTTCTGACTAGTCCTCTAGGCTGATGTTTGCTCCAAATAGGACCACCACCTCAGACCGTTGTAATGACCGACCTTCCTTGTTTGGTCATCACTGAGATTGCTGCTAATTATTCACTGAGAACCAGATTTTCACCTCCAGCTCCAAATTAAGTCATCCCTTTCTGGCACTGAAGCTGTTGGTCATACAGTCTGTTCTACCTGTTAGAACTACTATGCTAACTGATCTGACAGAGTAAGGGAGCTTGATGGGATCAGCCCTGGGCAAATGTGCTGTAGATTCCAACTGTTCTTCTCCAAAATCAGTGGGTTTTTTGTTTGTTTTCAAATATGAGCCGTTATTTTGAAACAACTTTTTAAAATAAATATTAATTTAGATTTTTTAAACATCTTTATTGGAGTATAATTGCTTTACAATGGTGTGTTAGTTTCTGCTGTATAACAAAGTGAATCAGCTATACGTATACATATATCCCCATATCCCCTCCCTCTTGCATCTCCCTCCCACCCTCCCTATCCCAACCCCTATAGGTGGTCATAAAGCACCGAGCTGATTTCTCTGTTCTATGTGGCTGCTTCCCACTAGCTCTCTCTTTTACATTTGGTAGTGTATATAAGTCCATGCCACTCTCTCACTTCATCCCAGCTTATCCTTCCCCCTCCCTGTGTCCTCAAGTCCTTTCTCTACGTTTGCATCTCTATTCCTGTCCTGCCCCTAGGTTCTTCGGAACCATTTCTTTTTTTTTTAGATTCCATATATATGTGTTAGCATACGGTATTTGTCTTTCTCTTTCTGACTTACTTCACTCTGTATGACAGACTCTAGGTCTATCCACCTCATTACAGATAGCTCAATTTCATTTCTTTTTATGGCTGAGTAATATTCCACTGTATATATGTGCCACATCTTCTTTATCTATTCATCTGTTGATGGAAATTTAGGTTGCTTGCATGTCCTGGCTATTGTAAATAGTGCTTCATTGAACACTGTGGTACATGGCTATTTTTGAATTGTGGTTTTCTAAAGGTATATGCCCAGTAGTGGGATTGCTGGGTCATATGGTAGTTCTATGTTTAGTTTTTTAAGGAACCTCCATACTGTTCTCCATAGTGGCTGTATCAGTTTACATTCCCACCAACAGTGCAAGAGGGTTCCCTTTTCACCACACCCTCTCCAGCATTTATTGTTTATAGAAATTCCAGTGGTTTTGATGAATAAATCTTCTCAGTTTGCTGTATGCTTTTGGTTGCTTTCCAGGGTCTTGAAATAGCTGTTTTGGTAATATCCTTTATTTTAGTTGCTTTCAGGGAGAGGCTTTGGTGACCTCCTTCTCTCACCCCAGATGTCCACCTTACCTCAATTATTTTTGTATCCCGAGAAACTATTTTCTTATTTGTTACACAAAGAATTCTCAATCTATAATTGACCTCTGATATTTAAAATGCATTTTGCCTTAAAGGCCAATTCCAGGCAAACTTCTTAGGATGTGAGTTTGCTTTCAGAGAAAAAATAGCAGTCTCTTAACCAATCTCTACTAAACCAATTCATTACATTAACATACAATTTAATTAAATATTATGTAAACCACTGAACATTGAGTATGAAAAGAGAGCTGTTTCTATGAAAACAAAATTGCATGCTTTGAAAATACTCAGTAAATGTGAGTTGCTAAAAAAAACTGCTATTGGGCTTCCCTGGTGGTGCAGTGGTTAAGAATCCGCCTGCCAACGCAGGGGACGTGGGTTCGAGACCTGGTCCGGGAAGATCTCACATGCCACGGAGCAACTAAGCCCGTGCACCACAACTACTGAAGCCCGTGTGCCTAGAGCCCGTGCTCGTAACAAGAGAAGCCCGTGCACCACAACGAAGAGTAGTCCCCACTCACCGCAACTAGAGAAAGCCTGTGCACGGCAACAGAGACCCAACGCAGCCCAAAATAAAAATAAATAAATATTTTTTAAAAACCCCCTGCTATTGAATTAGGTGTGGGTGAGACAACTATAAATGACTGCAGAAATACAGAAAAATTTGGAAGGATTTTGTGCTAGATTACCTCCTAATTGTCCTTAAAATTTTACTTTGCTTGAAAGAAATGGAAAATAGAAGATGGAAATGTGAGTCATGAATGTGGCTTTTGAAGAACGATGACGGAGAACTTTTTATCAATGTTCTAATATTCAAAGAACACACCTTCGCCCCGTATAAAAAGTTAGCAGAAAAATGAATGCTTATATTTTAAGTTACAATAAACTGTGTAGAGTGTTATGCATCACTTTTTTTTTTTTTTATGATTCCCTGTCTTAGCTAAGTTTTTGATTGACCAAATTATTACCAGTCGCAATCAGAAAAATAATTTCTCTACTCTTCCTTTGCTCAGGAACCTAGGGAGATCTTAGTTAAGCTGGCTGCTGGCTACCTGCCTGGGATCCCCCCACCCGACTCTGCAGTTGACCTTTTGAGTTAGCTCAAGGCTTACCCCCCATCTCCCACTCCACTGTGGAGGGAAATACGTAGATGGGGGTAGGGATCCCGAGGAGTCTGGAGTCACTGTGCCAAGCCAGGGAATCTTGAGAGAGAGAAGAAAGTTTCCTGCTCTTTCAGCTGTTTGGAAACTCTTGATGCTTCCATGTTGACTGAGGCGTCTCCTGGTCCCGTCCTGGGAAGGCCCAGGAGCAGCTTTATACCTTAGGGACAAATAGTGTCATTTCCTTGACTATCAAGGGGACAGATGTGAGGATTCTGATGAATAAATTTGGATGCATACAGCGGGGGACAGAAATACTCCTATCTCTCCCCCCTTGTATGCATCAGAATTTATTCATCCATGTCCCATTTCCTCAGCTAATCTGAAAACACATTCACAGTGAAAAGTTAGGGAAGATTGTCCTAACATCTGTGTTTTCGAATAGACAGATATTTTGAAGACAGAAAGGGGTAACATGAATGTGGGGTTTTAGGCACTGATATTAGTTGATAGGGGAGAAAATTTTAGGTTGGCAAGACTTTTAGTGCTACTCAAACCATATTACAGAGGAAGCTGCTCAGCTTATCTAGACTCCAGACCGAGGCAGAACTAGCTGTAGTGGCCACCACGAAAAGAGTGAGGCTCAGAGAAAGCATGTAAGATTGTAGTAATTTTGAAAATCTGGTTATTTTGATAATGGATCAAGAGATCATAGGAAACGTTTCATGTTTTGTTGAAAGCATTGTTGCTTATTGAAATCTATACCTACATATCCCTTAAAAACACAAGTGTGGCAAAGGGAGAATTTGAAAGTTCCTTGCCTTATAGAAAGTCTCATGGTTTAGCTGGAATAAGCTCGGTGCTTTTTATTAGCTTGTTGAGTCTGAATCTAGGTCTTGATTCTCAAACTTCTGTCCACAGTGAGGAAACCAATGAAGCTTTGAATGAACAAGTGACCTTGGGAGGACAATGTGATCACTCTCTCTCCAGAGGCACTCGGCTCAGGAGAAAAATCTTAGTAAGGGTGCTGAGATCCAGGAGGGCGTACGGCTTTTTAGGAAGGTGGACGTTTGGCATGAAACTTGTTAAGAGTGTCACAGACCAAGAGGCTTTTAGTTTTCTGTTGAGAATCAGAGCAGGGACTTTCTGCATCATGGAGCAGAGGGGAAAAGAGAAATGATTTGACTCATCTCCTGCTACCCCCTTTCAACTCCTGCCTCATTCTGTATCACCCCAGTCCTTTCTTTCTAGGTGTTTTGCAACATTACCCAGTGAAGAGGGAGAGAAAGAAGCCAGTAGAAGAGATGGAGGTGCATGGGAGCCTTTGGAACAGGGTTTCCTCCCTCCCTATAAAAATGAGAGCCCTCCCTCAAAGGAAACAATGCCATTTCTCCTACCCTGTCTGAAACCTGCTTTCTCCCAGGCAGCTCCCCGTTGCTTTGTTTGTGTTTTCCTTCTGGCTCACTACCGATAGGAGGTATTTTTATTCTGTCTCTCTCTCGCTCTGTCTCCCTCTCCCTCTTTCTCTCTCTAGCTTCTAGCTCTCATCTGGTCCTGCTGAGAGAACATAATACCGCCTTATTTGTGACTCTGCAGTCATTTCCATGGCAACCGACCCATGGCCCAAGTATGAGAGCCTGTGCAAGGACTGTGCAAGATAAAAGGCCTTTATTAAAGCCGAGAGCCAGCAGGTTCCCTCCCGCAGCCCTTGCCCAGGGAGGAACTTCTACAGGGGTCAAAGGGGGGGACACATAAATCAAAAGCAGGGTTCTCAGCTTTCTCACAATTTCCCCAGGGTAAGTGAAATACCTGCAGCCCAGCACATGTACAAGTGCGTGTGCATGTACACACACACACACACACACACACACACACACACACACACACACCCCACTTCTATTTCTGGACCTTCAGCCACAGAGCATTTTTCTCTTTGAAGGAACTCAGCTTCAATGCTGTGGCCTGGAACAAAAGCTTGTGTTTGAAATGAGAGGTGGGCTCCACAGTTTCAGCCTCCTACGTATAGCATGGGGATGGGGAAGGCAGGGGTGGGGGTGGTGACAGCAGGGACAACGGTGGATAAAAGGTCACAAGGGTGGCAACGTGGGAATAAGGAAGACATTTTAGAACTCCTAACTCAATGATGACTAAGAGAGAGAGGAGGAAAAGAGGGTTTCAGCTGAGGAGTTCTTAACACAGAAGCTCAGAAAGTATTCATTATTGTGCAGTGGGATTTATACACAGTAAAATGATGTGAAATGGCAAGAGGGCCTGATATCTCTCCTCACTTATCTCTCCTTTCTTATCCTTTTCCTGTGGATCTCTGCTTTTTTGTTTTATTCCACTTGAGTTTGGGTTAAGGGAATACCATTTTGGGAAGATGCTAGAAAAATCCTAGTCCAATTCCTAAGGCCCTTCTTTCTGCCTCTGCCCTCCCTCCCACCAGAGCTCTTGAATTCAGATAAAGAGAAGGCAAGGGAAAGGGTCTCTTGCCCGTTGCTCCTGAGAAGTGTCTGCTTGTGGAAAACAAATGGAACTTGCTGGCGTCTGGAGCCAAGAGGGTAGCCCGGGTTTGTGCTACAACCAGGATGAGTTAATCTTTATTAAGCACATGTGGAGAGGACCAGCTCATTTCCAAACACATCCACGGCCATCCGCTCCCCATTTCCTTTATTGATCTCCCTGTCTAAATGAGTACTTCTAAACTTGGTGGGCGTTTTCCAGTTAGATCAAAGGCCATTCATGTCGCCTGCTGCCTCTGCACTGCACTAACAGCCCCAAAGCGAGAGAGCATATTCAGGGTGTTGACAGAACACCCTGCTTTAATCACGGCAGCCCCTCCCGAGCACCCTGGTCTGCAGGACATTTCTCTTAATAGACCGAGGCTTTCTTTATTGGAGGTGGAGAAAAACTGGCTCCTTCTCCAGGAGTGGGCTTTCAAGGTGAGCTGCGTAGCTAGTGGAGAAGAGCCGGGGCTCACTCCCTGGGCTGGCGCTGTAGAAAAGGTAGTTGGGTCAAGCAATGACCGCAGGGTTTTGAGATCTCTGAGACTCCCGCTGGGAGCTCTGGCCTTGGACCTGCACAGCCTCCTAGGGGATCTTCCTGTCCCCAGATGAGTCAGAGCTTGGGTAGCACGATGTGCTGTGGGCACTACCCACTGCCAGGAGGGCTGAAGAGAGGACAGAGGATGGGGTCCTTCCACAGAGGTGGGCCCTTCCACCTAGGATGTGTACTGGTGAATACAGGTGGCCCAGAGCCTGGACCTCAGCAGGGGCCTCGCATGGCCCACCGTAGTTGGCCCAACCCTTCTGCCTGAGTTCAAGGTCCTTTTTATAAGGCAGCCTCATTTCTCTGGTCTCTTAATCCTTTTTTTTCTGGCCTGGCTCATCTTCCACGTAGCCAGGTGACCTTATTTTCTGGCTTTTGGTCATCCTTTTCCTCTTACCTTAAAAAGCTGCCCTCACCTGAGAAAGGGGATCCTTTTCAGCCACCATCCTTCTCCTTCCTCCAGATTCCTCTCACACTGTTAGTACTGTCTTGCTTGCTGTTTTGTCACTAATTAGAGCGACTCTCCTTTATTGGGTGCACTTCCTGTGCTGGGGGCCCTGGGCTGGGTGGTTCACATGCAGTTAACAAAGTCAAAGCTCACAGTGTTACCCTGAAGGAGGTGCCATTGTTACCCCCATTTTATCCACAAGGAGAACTGAGGCTCAGCACCTTGCTCAAGGGCACAGAAACATCCGGATCCACAAACGTGTGATGTTACAATTCTTAGGTTTTAACATGCGCGGTCAAGGATGAATAATCATCATAATGGTAATGAAAATAAGTTATTTGCTTAGAAGCCACATGGGCACAGTCATGTTTGCGTGACAGAAGGTTTAGCAACAATGATCTCTGACTCTGAGGTAGAATCATTTCCCGGGTAGACAGATTTAGGCCCCAGTCCCTTCTGTCTCTAGAGCACCTGCACTTTTATTGGAGACCAGGAAGCTTTCCTGTAGCTACTGTGGGTGCAGATCTCTGTGTCAGGGGCCTGGGGATCCCATTTGGTGGGGACCGTAGAAGGTCTAGTTGGACTATGGCAAAGGATTTGTTCCTCTTAAGTGTTTTGGCTTCTAAAGGGAAAGCCTTGGACCCTTAGACTTTCTTATAGCTTCCTCTCTCTCAAGGAAACGTGGTGCAAATACTGTCCTCAGAAATGGTCATCTCTGCCAAACTTAAACCACTGTTTCAGGAGAGAGCCCAGACCGCTTAATTCAGTTCTCCCCTCCCTCTGGACAAGTCCCTTCTCCTGTTTATATTTCTCCCGAAGACAGGAGATGTCTTTCTATTTTCTCAAGAGTCTTCATCCTGGAGTTCACACACCGATCCCCCAGAATTGCCCTTTGCCATTCTTCCTAGGAGGGCAGATAGGTTTTATGAAAATAAGGCTTTTGGTAGCTCCTGCAGGTGGGTCAGACCTGTCAAGTCTTGTGTGATGATTAGGTGCCTTCTTTTACACCCTCACCTCAGGAGGATTATCTCAGCAGGCTTGATGGGACCTTGAAGGGAGGGGAGGTAACTAGGGCCTTCTGAGTGCTGGGCTGTGCTTGGAGGTGTCCAGTAGCCACTCTCCACGTGGTTGCATCATGAACCCAGGGCCAAGGTGGAGGCTAAGGTAAGGGATGTCATAGGGGGTCACTGACAGTGAGATGACAGCCTGGCCACTGAGCGCCCCTTCCCTCCCCTGCATTCTTGCCCCTGGGCAAGCGTTTGCATGATCCGGACCAAACGTACCGTCTGGACCCCCAGAGGAGTCTCCGTCATCCGTCCTCCCTCCTCCGTCTCTCCTCCCTCTTCCCCTCACAACACAAGCTCAGAGGAGAGGCACAGCTTGGTTCCCACTCGCTTGTGGGGCTCGGATGGACAACGCTAGGTCCTTTTTCTGACCCGCGACAATCACACTGTCGGCACGAGGAGAGTGGGATGCTGAGGAGTGGATACCTTCTGAATACTGAGTTTCTGGGCCTTGACTTACCAGCGGTGGCATCTTCTCTCCTGTCAAGTCTTGTTGAAGCATCATTTCGGCTGCACCTTGGGAGGCAGAGCCGGAGAATGATGGAGCTGTGTTGTTCAGAAGCCTGAGGCACCTGCTGCTCCGAATTGCCATGTAGCCACTGTGGAAGGCTCTGGAAAGAGGCACTTGACCTTCCCTTACATGAGAAGAGCTGGAGCCAGGGATGAGCATTGGAATTAGTGCCCATTCTAGCTGGAGGGGTTCACCTTTACTCTCTGGCAGAAAAGGAAGTGTTTGAAAATTCAATAAAGCTTCCTTTCATTATCCAGCCCCAGCAGGACTTTATCATAATTTTTATAACTTCTTCATTCAAAACTCTGGGTGCTTTGAAGGTTAATAACTTGTGTTTATCGAAACGTCCCTTCAAGGAACTCAGAGAGCTTTGTAGACGTTATCTAATTCAGCAGCACTGCAGGACCAGGAAATGGGGAACAGGGAGAGGATGAACAGACAAGATTATTCCAATTTAGGAGAGTTGATAATATTAATAGCTCCCACAGGGAGTTTAAGTGAGGTTTTGAAAATCACAAAACAAGTTGTGAGCCATCCAGGAAAGGGTCTCTTCATGTCCCAGCCTCAGATCAGTATCTGGCTCTACCACTGTGAGCTGGGGGTGCTGGGCCTCTCTGTCTCGGTTTCCTCATCTGTAAAATGGGACAGTAAGTCCTACTTCTTGGCGTTGTGTGGCATTTAGTGAGGTAGGGGAATGATGGTACCAGCACAGTGCTTGGCATATTGCCAGTGCCCCATGAATATTACCTCCCTTCTCACCTTTTTTTTTCTTTGGCTGTGAAGCATGTGGGATCCTGGTTCCCTGACCAGGGATTGAACCTGTACCCCCTGCATTGGAAGCATGGAGTCTTAACCACTGGACCACCAAGGAAGTCCCTCTCCCACCTTCTGAAGGAGCCGAAGAATATCTTCCTGGTGGACTGGAGGGTAAACCACGTGTCTTGTCCTCTGCTGAGCATGAGGAAGTTGGAGTAGGGATGCAGGGGGTTTTCTGGGGATGAGGGATCAGTGGGCATTTCTCTTCTCTGGAAGCTCTGACATCCGAAAAGCACAGCCTAGTTTTGTGAGAAAACTGACACTCCCTCCCCAAAATCTGGAGCAGGAGGAATGCATATTCCTAAGTAAATGGAGATTTGAAGCAATTTTATACTTAATTAGGGGTGAAAAAAGTGCCTCTACCTGAATTGTCATTTGGGGGGTTGAGTCATTTGTGGAGGTTTTCATGTCTCAGCAAGTGACTCCAAACTTCCATCTGGCTCTCGCTGGAGGAGGAGGCTTCTGTGAGAAGGCACGTGGCCTGTGTCTGGCTTGGACTCTAGGGTGGCAGGAGATTTCCACCTTTGGAGCAGGACATGGCCTGAGAGATTTCTTTCCCCGGACCCACCTCATTAGGATGAATGATACCTGCACCCGTCTTTAGCAGCTGTGACGTTTTAAGGTCTTAAAGTTGTATGGAGAAGAGAAAAGGAAGGACGTACAACTAAAAGATCCTCAGGAACTTTCTGGGTGTCCTGGTGACTGATACACGCAGAGAGCAGGGCATGTGCTGCTCCCCGAGGCCCCCACCACGTTCTGAACAAGACTCAGAGAAGAAAGAAAAGGACCCATCTCTGATGTTTCCTCCATCAGTTCCCTACTAATTTTAGGTCCTGTTCTACCATGGGAATCTATAGGATGACTGTGAGAGGCACAGTCTTTGGACTTGCAGCCAGAGGTCTGGGTCCCTTTGGTCCCCCTACCTGAGTTCATCTGTCTTTGGCAACTCTAGCCCTGGGGGGCTTTGCTAGACATCTTGCCATCAGTGGTATTGCTTGGATTCATCTTTTCTGGTCTTGATCTTAGAGCAAGTGAATTTTGGACTTACATGGTTTGCATATGTCAACCAGTGAAAAGATAAAGGTGGATGATGCCAAGGAAAAGGAGATGGTGGACCACCAGCAGGTGGTTCTAGTGATAAAGAAATGGCGACCAGGAAGTGGCTGTCGTGTTGCTTAATCTTGGGGCCAACTTATCTAAAAAGAGTGCAGAGTAGTTCCTCAGTTCCAATGGGAGCCACCCTCAGCAGCAAGACCATCTCACTGACACCATATTCTAAACTTGGTAGAGGGCTTCCCTGGTGGCGCAGTGGTTAAGAATCTGCCGGCCAATGGAGGGGACATGGGTTCGAGCCCTGGCCTGGGAAGATCCCACATGCCGCTGAGCAACTAAGCCCATGCACCACAACTACTGAGACCATGTGCCACAACTACTGAAGCCCACGTGCCTAGAGCCTGTACTCCGCAACAAGAGAAGCCACCACAATGAGAAGCCTGTGCACTGCAACAAAGAGTAGCCCCCGCTCGCCACAACTAGAGAAAGCCCGCGCGCAGCAATGAAGACCGAACGCAGCCAAAAAAACCCACCACCACCACCATCACCAAACCACGGTAGAGACACAAAAGAGGGTGAGCCCGACTTTGTTTACTGATAACTAGGCCTTTCTTCTTCTCTATAGATGAGAATTAACATTCAAAGCTTAGAAGAGGAAGCAAAATTTTTCTGCATTCTCTAGCCTCATGTTGAAGCCACACAGATTGCTCTATCACCTCTGGAGACCAATTTCTTTCCTGGGTATCACCTGGAGAGTGATGAAAGCTGCCTTCCCTGCTTCTGAGCTGAGGCCTCAGAGCCAGGCTGAAGGCAGTCCTGGGACATTTACCTCTGAATGTCTCAATTCCAGCAGTTTTAAATCTCAGCCATAAATGTTTCAGAAGCATTTTTTTTTTGGCACTGGTGTGTCTTTTTTTTTTTTGGCACTGGATGTACATGTTCAGTGATTTAATGACCCATCCTGTGACCTAGTATTGCTACTGCTGTGGAATGAATAATTCTCCATTTGCAGGTGGAGAATTATTCTTCCAGGCTTTAACTGGGAATGCTTCATGGAATGGCGTAAAGCACAGGTGATCAGGACCCACACAGCAAGTAGGAGGGAAACCCAGGTTATCAGCCAACAAAGAGATGCTCTCCTGGGCCGGGAGTTCAGAGGAGGCTGAGTGAAGAGCAGAATTTGACTCCCTGTTTAATGGGCACTAAGTTAGACCAAACGTAGATTGAAGAGCAGGACCGACGAAATGGTGGGGAAAACCCCAGGTGGTTCAAGACCAGTTCTGAGAGGGCCCTGGCAAAGCTGCTGGCTAATGGGTATGGCCAAGGTTGGTTGCCACGTCTCAGGCCCACCGTCTGACTGGGCAGGGAGAATCGCTGCAGGCATATTTGTCTGCCAAGTGCTTGGCTAGACCCTGGGCTGCGGTGCAGGGGCCTGTGTGTTCTCCTGGTGAGTCGGTGTCCCTGGCTTGGAGACCACTAACCTGTCCTGAGGGAGAGAGATTTCCAAGGCCAGACACCTGTGAGGAGTCCTCCCTTCCCACTAGTTCTTTTTTTAACATCTTTATTGGAGTATAATTGCTTTACAATGGTGTGTTAGTTCCTGCTTTATAACAAAGTGAATCAGCTATACATATACATATGTCCCCATATCTCCTCCCTCTTGTGTCTCCCTCCCACCCTCCCTATTCCACCCCTCTAGGTGGTCACAAAGCACCGAGCTGATCTCCCTGTGCTATGCGGCTGCTTCCCACTAGCTAGCTATTTTACATTTGGTAGTGTATATATGTCCATGCCACTCTCTCACTTCGTCCCAGCTCACCCTTCCCCCTCCCCATGTCCCCAAGTCCATTTCCTCACTAGTTCTTGATTGCTTTCCAAAGACCCGGATGCTTTTTCCCGGATGCGGTACATTCACTTATTCACTTATTTATCAAACACCTTTTGAAAGCCAGGTGGTGGGAAGAGTGTGGGGAGTGGAGAAGTAAACAAACACAGTCCCGCTGCAAGGATCAGGTGGCCAGAGGAGGAGACAGGGGCATCTACATGTGCTTCCCATCCGGGGGGGCAGTAAACTGCCAGGATGGGCGCTTGTACTCACAGAGGGCAAAGTTTAGCTCAGACTCTCTGCATGTGTCTGTGTGTTTTCCAGGGAAGGTTTCCACCGAGAGGTAATGAGGCTCAAAGGGCAAGAGG
This sequence comes from Aethalodelphis obliquidens, assembly GCF_003676395.1. Classification (NCBI taxonomy): domain Eukaryota; kingdom Metazoa; phylum Chordata; class Mammalia; order Artiodactyla; family Delphinidae; genus Aethalodelphis; species Aethalodelphis obliquidens. The sequence goes on from NW_020838006.1 coordinate 6,210,549, forward strand.
GAGTTAAAAGGATGATGGGAGGCTGGAGGTAGGGATGGTATAAAGAGTCAAAGCAAAGAGAATAAAGTCACAGGCCTGGGAGAACATGAGCACGTTATCCAAGTGAGCAAAGCCTTGAGCCTTGGGAGGGAGATACCCTATGCATTTCCAGGGGTGAAGAAAGGAGCAACAGGACCCTGTACTCTTGCATCGTTCCCTTAAGTAATAGAGTGCGGAGAAGCTTTTCTTGGCTTGCTCCAAGGAGAGAGTTGAGTCCATGGTAGCGTTGCCAGGTTTAACAAATAAAAATACAGGATGCCTGGGTAAATTTGAATTTCAGATGAACAACAATTTTTTTTTAGAATAAGTATAGCCTATGCAATAGTCAAGATTTGCTTATGCTAAGAAATGATTCATTGTTTATCTGAAATTCAAATTTAACTGGGTACCCTGCTTTTTATCTGGCAACCTAGTATTTAGGCATCTCAGGATTAAAGAGATGGAGGAGGCCCCGAGGGTTTTGATGTCCCAGGGCTGGGCACCTTGGCAAGAAGGTGCTCAGAGGGTTTCTGGGTTGTCATTTCCAACTTTGAAGAAAATTTTTCAGTTTTTACCATCATAGCACAAACGAAACCATGTCATGTTACATAATTTATAGAGCTAATTTATTCATACATTCACTTTTAATTCAGTCACAAATATTTAATAGGCTCCAGGCCCTGTGCCAGGCACAGGGTACACTGTGTGAGCAAACACAGACTCAGACCGATTCTTGAGGCATTTTCACATACTTTTGACAAATCTATCACATTTCTGGCAGTCGCCATATTTTCCCTGACGGAACCAAGGAAGACACTTATTTCCTCTCCCATCCTCCCCCACCCATATTGACCCCACATTGTTTTCCACCCCCTGCTCCTGCCTGCAGTCCCGTTATGAATGGCTTAGGTGTGGTGATCTCAGTGCTGAGTTTGCATCAGAATCGACAGTAGGTTTTATTCAACCCTGGCTTCTGGGGTCCTTCCCCAGAGCTTGATTCCATAGGTCTCGGATGGGGACCAAGAATTTGCTTTTCTAACATGTTTTTAGGTGAGGCCAATGATGAGAACAGTGGTCTTATGTGATGGGTTCCTGCAAGCACCTGGGAGAGGAATTACTCCCCCTGCCCCAATGCCATCTCCTCTGCCATCTCCCACCCATTGGCTTCATGCCGATCACTCTGGATTCCCAAGAGCTGAGGGCAAAACAGGCTAATCTGATATTTGGCAGGTCACAGGGGCGACTGTTCTTGGGATGAGGATTTCTGGTTAGCCAGTGGAAGCAATAGAATGTGAGTCTTTCTGAGATGGGATTATTTTTAAAAATCCTGTGAACAAACATTAAAATTATATATGTATTGATAAAGTTGAATGCGGAAAATTTAGAACAATCCTAAAAGAGAGTTAAACTAAGAAGATTAAAAAATTATTCACAGTTCTATTGGTATAGTTCCTCTAAATATTCTATATATGTATGTATAAATATATTTATATATTTCATACATTTATTCATTCATGCATTCACTTGGCCAACATCTACTGCATGCCTTCTCTGTGCCAGGCACTGTTTTAGGCACCAGAGTTACAGTAATGGAGGGGAAGACCCCCAGAGATCCCCTCCCTCATGGACCCTATATTCTATTGGGAGAAACAGATCATATGCAAGAATATAAGGAAAATATTTTAGATGGTGACAAATACTAAGGATAAAAAAGTTAAATCAGGGGGTGGGGGAGGGATGGACTGGGAGTTTGGGATTAGCAGAATGCAAACGATTATACATAGAATAAATAAACAACAAGGTCCCACTCTAGCACAGGGAAATATATTCAATATCCTGTAATAAACCATAATGGAAAACAATATGAAAAATAATATACATATGTATAACATTACTTTGCTGTACAACGGAAACTAACACAACATTGTAAATCAACTATACTTCAGTAAAATAAAATTTTAAAACAATTAAATTAGGAAAGGGGGATATGAAATGTGGGGGTGGGAGGGTTTGGGATGATGAGGGAAATTGTCACTGAGAAGGTGATTTTTAAGCTGAGATGGGAAGGAACTAAAGGAGTAGCCATGAGGCTGTCTGGTGAAACAGCTTTCCAGGCAGGGGAGATGGCAAGTGCAAAGGCCTTGAGGGGGGACCAGGCCCCCGTGAGTGTTTGAAGAACAGCAGGTCGGGTGGTGTGGCTGACGTGGAGAGCAGTAAGGGAGGAGGTGGAGGGGTAAGCCACCAGATCACTCAGGGCCTTATGGTTTCTAAGGTTTCCCTCTGCATGAGATGGGGGCCATTGGAGCAGAGGAGTGGTACTGTTCCACTTCCTGAACAGGACCCCTCTGGCAACTGTGTTGAGGATAGATCTTAGGGGGACAAAGATTAAATCAAGGAGACCCGTTAGGAAGCCACTGCAATATTCCAGGCAAGATGCAGTCGTGGCTTGGATCAGGATGGTGGTGATGGAAGAGTGAGAAGTAGTCCATTTCTGCCTTCTGTTTTGAAGGTAGATCCAAAAGGATTTGCTGATGGACTGGAGAGTGAGTGAAAGAGAGATCAAGGTTGAGCAGCATCAACCATTAATGGACGAGGGAAGATGCAGAGGTTTTGAAATGATGATCAGGAGTTCAGTGTGGGACAAATGCAGTTTCAGAGGCCAATCAGACGTGACCTGGAGACGTTGGGCAGGCCATTGGTTTTATGAGTCTGGAGTTCAGGGGAGAGATGTGGCTAGAGATAGGAACCTGGGGTTGTCAGCATGCAGGTGGTATTTCAGGTCTGTTGGTGCCCCATCCAGATCCCCTTGACTGGGGATCCCAGATCCCGAGATCCACACTCCCTAGTTGCTGTGAACATTGGCTGCTAATGGCCCATAGCTGCCCTCTCTTCTGGAGAGCTGCCCTCTGCTGCTGTGGCCACCTCACCTGGTAGGTAAAAGAACCCACCCATCCCTGCCCCACCAGAGAACGGTTTGCAGTGAATGACTGACCAACTGTGATGTAATTCATGCTCCAGAGCTTTCCACAAGCTGGAGCTTATGTCAAGCTGAGACCACAGACACCCTCCTCCCTTCTCCTGAACGCTCTCCTCTCCTCACTCCCCGTGGGTTACTTTCAAGAGCACCCTCTCAATAAACCACCCCACTCTGAATCTCTCTCCCAGGCTCATCTGGGGAACCGATCTAATGAGAGAATTTCTTTTAGTTCCTGGAGCATGGAGGTGTTTGTGCTATGTGCTTGTGTGCACCATCCTTCTGGAAATGTCTGGGCTTTTCAGGTTGTGTATTACCTGATTACATGATGAGTCAGGATGGATTTGAGATGCCACCAGCCTCCCAGCATCCTGTCGTTAGCAATGCAAGGCTTGTTGTGGGTACAGGCGGGAGGGCAGGCTGGTCCTGGGGGCGGAGGCAAGTCATTATTTCCACCTGGGTGCATTCTAATCATATTTCCCTCTGTCAAACTGAGCTGTACTTCCCATCTTACTGCAGAGTCTCTGCTTTCCTTCCGCTTGGATCAGAAACAAATCAGCGAGATCAAGCCTGGCAGCTGATCATTTAGAAATTTTCATCTTTATTAGTAGCCAAGAGCTGGCAGCATCTTTTGTATTTGTGTGTGAATACACGTGTGCCTTTTGCTTTTTTTTTTTTTTTTTTTTTTGCCTTTTGCTTTTAAATAGTAGATGGCACTGCCTCTCATTTTGAAATGCTGTATAGTTTGCACTTTAATTTTCAAGCTTTACTGAGGTCACAGACAAGGACAAATCAGCATAGAACAAAGTTCCTAACTGTGAATCTACCCAGAATAGTGATTCAGGTATCTGGCTAGGCTTTTATACTTTTATTTATTTATTTTTGTTCAATTTATTTAAAAGAAAAATGAAACAGTTCACCCATTTCTTACCCCCTTCCCACCTCTGGCAACCACCAATGTTCTCTGTATCTATGAACTTTTTTTTTTCATATTTGAGATTCTATGTGTAAGAGAGATCATACGGTATTTGTCTTTCTTTGTCTAACTTATTTCACTTAGCACAATGCCCTTGAGGTCCATCCATGCTGTGGCAAATGGCAAGATTTTATTCTTTTTTTTTATGGCTGCATGATATTCCGTTTTATATATATATATATGTGTGTATATATATATGTGTGTGTATATATATATATATATATATGCCACAATTTCTCTGTCCATTCATCCATTGGTACAAACTTAGATTGTTTCCATATCTTGGCCATTGTAAACAGCGCTGCAATGAACACAGGGGTGCAGATATCTTTTTGAATTAGTGTTTTCATTTTCTTTGGAAAAATACCCAGAAGTGGAATTGCTTGATCATATGGTAGTTCTATTTTTAATTTTTTGAGGAACCTCCATACTATTTTCCATAGTGGTTGTACCAGTTTACATTCCTATCAACAGTACACAGTGGTTCTCTTTTCTCCACATCCTTGCCAACACTTGTTATTTCTTGTCTTTTTATATAATAACCATTCTAATAGGTATGAGATATCTCATTGTTTTGACTTGCATTTCCCTGATGATTAATGATGTAGAGCATGTTTTCATGTACCTTTTAGCCATCTGTATGTCTTCTTTGGAAAAATGTCTATTCAGATTTTCTGCCCATTTAAAAATTGGATTGCTCATTTTTTGCTATTGAGTTGTGTGGGTTCTTTACGTATTTTGGGTATTAACCCCTTATTAGAGATATGATTTATAAATATTTTCTCCCTCTCAGTAGGTTGCCTTTTCATTTTGTTGATGGTTTCCTTTGCTGTGCAGAAGCTTTTAAATTTGATGTAGTCCTACTTGTTTATTTTTGTTTTTGTTGCTTTTACTTTTGGTGTCAGATTAAAAAAATTACCACCAAGACCTATGTCAAGCAGCTTATTGCTTATGTTTTCTTCTAGGCTTTATGGTTTCAGGTCTGTGTTCAAGTCTTTAATCCATTTTGAGTTAATTTCGTCTATTGTGTAAGATAGTGGTCCAGTGTCATTCTTTTGAATGTGGCTGTCCAGTTTTCTAACACCATTTATTGAAGAGACTTTTAAATTGAAGTATTACAGACATACACCAAAGTGCCCAGATATTAAGTATAAAACTGTACATATTTTTACATATGTGAATGCCCATGTACCCACTACCGAGGTCAAGATATGGAACATTTCCAACATCCCAGAAGGTTCCCTTGTGCTTCTTCCCAGTCAATCCTTGTCCCTACTGTAAGTAACCACTATTTTGATTTCTATCCCCATAAATTAGTTTTCCTGTTCTTGAACTTCATATATATGAAATCATGCAATCTGTAGTTTTTTATATCTGGCTTCTTTGATCCTTTATTTTGTTGGTAAATTCTGCAGTAGTTTGTTATTTTAAAATTTCTGCATAGTATTTCATTTTATGAATGTACCACAATTATATATGCATTCCACTCTTATTGAATTGCTTCCAATTTTTGGCTACCTTAATATTATCAAAACTGTCTTAGTGTCTATAAACTGATTGAATACCCCTTTCCCCACAAGAAACCTGCACAGTCGACTGGATGGGAATTTGTTAGCCTTATCTTTATTTTATCTTCATTTTATAGGTGAGGAACCTTCATAGGGAATTTCAAGGACTCACCCAAGGTCACATGACCATGTAGGGACAGAGTCAGGACCAGAATTTGGATCTCTTGACTGCTGGTCCAGTGCTCTTTCCCAGATCCCTGCTAGCAGTGCCCTGAAATTCTTGGCTTTGAGAGGACCAAGGCAGGGGACCTCTTTGCTCCTTGGAGTAATGCTAACAGCTGCCCTCCTGATTGCTGAGACCCTGCTGAGGCCTCTCATTTACCTGGAACCCGTTTCCTATTTGAACAAGTGCCGTGTCCCCAGTAGCTTTTCAGCATAGCGACATGCACTTGACACTCAGGTAGCGACAACAGTTGAGTCTCTTTCAAAAGGAAGCAGCTGAAACCTCCACTTGACAGTGCCTGGAGACTAAGCAGTTGTAGCCGAAGCTTATGGCTGCCAGGCATGGGCAGAGAGTGAGAACACGCAGTGTAGATGTCACCTGGAAGAACACCTGGACACACATGTTGTCAGTGCCGTGGTCCTGGCTCCAGGAGGCTTGGCAACCGGGACAGGACGCAGCCCCCTTCCTGCCGGCTCAGGAGCAGACGCTGGTGGGGGTGGGGGCTGTGCTAGTATTTAGGGAGAAAGATGAAAAGAAGGTCTCCTGTCCTGACCCTAGGTTCTTCATAACCATTTCTGTTTTCCTTATAAAGACGCAGAGGTAGAGAATGGACTTGAGGACACGGGGAGGGGGAAGGGTAAGCTGGGACAAAGTGAGACAGTGGCATGGACATATATACACTACTAAATGTAAAATAGATAGCTAGTGGGAAGCAGCCACATAGCACAGGCAGATCAGCTCGGTGCTTTGTGACCACCTAGAGCGGTGGGGTAGGGAGGGTGAGAGGGAGATGCAAGAGGGAGGAGATGTGGCGATATATGTATATGTATAGCTGATTCACTTTGTTATACAGTAGAAACTAACACACCATTGTAAGGCAATTATACTCCAATAAAGATGTTAAAAAAAAAAAGAAAGAGAGAAAAGAAGGTCTCAGAGCAGACGGTGCCCTGAGCATCGTTTCTGATGATTTCTGAGCTGAGTGCCGCGAGAAGGAGCCGTTTTTATTCTGTCACTCTGCCCCATGCCTCTCACTATGCCCATGCGGGATTCTTGCAGGATTCAGAAGGGCCCCACGATAATGGGCTGCTGGCTGTGGTTGCTGCCTCTGCTTTTCCCTTTTTCTCATTGTTCCTCATTTCTTTCACCAGCTCTGTTGCTTTCCTGCTTAGTTTTCCTTTCTCTCATTATTTTTGATTCTTTGAAAAAGCAAGGCAGCATCTCTAGGATGGAGTAGTCAGGATTTAGAATGTTTCTGGCACCAGTGAGTCCTCTTGTCTTCACCATCTCCATGTCTCCATGCATGTTAGGTCACCTCGTTACATGTTTACAGACGGGCAGATGGGACCTCTGAGTTTAAGTAGGTGGATGAGCTCATCCTGGTTTTCCTAGGACTTTTTTGGTTTTAGTGCTCACAGTCCTGCATCCTGGGAGCCCCTTTGGTCCTGGGCAAACAGGGACAGTTGGTTACCCGAAGGCTATATGATTACGTCAGGTTACAAGCCTGAAAGTTCCAGGGCTGAGATTTGAAGTAAGGTCTCTCTGGTTCCCAACGTGCTGTTTTCCCACCTCTCCGACGTTGACTTTTCCTAAGGTTCGGTTTGAAATGATGTAGAAAATATTTTGAGGGATGTGCATGCCGGAGCTTAGCTGGGGCAGGAGGTGATAGGCACAGCCTTGAAGTTTGCTTCATTTGCAGACAGCCTCAGATGTGTCCCTTGCTCTCAGCCTGCTGGCATGGTCCCCCAGACTTAGGCTGAGAAGAGAAAAAGGCCTGTTTATTTAGGTATTGCTGATGAAAAGTGAGAGATGGAAGTACATCCAACCTCTGCTCTTCATGATCTCCCAGTCTTGACTAGTTTTGGGTGTTGCCAAGGTTTGATAAAGTGGGATGGCTAGCGACCCTACCAGAGCGCATGTGAGGTGGGAGAGTGACCCTTTTTTTCTTGAGAAATAAAGCACTGAACTTTTATTTTACTTAATATAAGAAACTATTCCTGGGCTTCCCTGGTGGCGCAGTGGTTGAGAGTCCGCCTGCTGATGCAGGGGACATGGGTTCGTGCCCCGGGCCAGGAGGATCCCGCGTGCCGCGGAGCGGCTGGGCCCGTGAGCCATGGCCACTGAGCCTGCGCATCTGGAGCCTGTGCGCCACCATGGGAGAGGCCACAACAGTGAGAGGCCTGCGTACCGCAAAAAAAAGAAACTATTCCTTTGATTCTTTCTGTAAAAAGGAGAATTAAGGGATTTCCTTGCAATTTTTTTTTTTTTCCTGCGGTACGCGGGCCTCTCACTGTTGTGGCCTCTCCTGTTGCAGACCACAGGCTCCAGACGCGCAGGCTCAGCAGCCATGGCTCACGGGCCCAGCCGCTCTGCGGCACGTGGAATCTTCCCGGACCGGGGCAGGAACCCGTTTCCCCTGCATCGGCAGGCGGACTCTCAACCACTGTGCCACCAGGGAATCCCATTCCTTGCAATTTAATACAAAACTATTATAAATTTTTAAACAGACAGTATTTAGAATTGTGTTATTTTCAACAGGTTACCATTTTCCCCTAGCTTAAATATCTCATTAGGAATGTCATGTATTTTGACTTGGTAGTGTGTTGTAGCATCATATTCTTATTCCTTTAGATCAGAAGCTGTTTTTAAACTTCGACTCTTAAGCAGGAGAAGCATTTGCTTGAGAGAAAATCCTAGGGCCCAGGGCAGCCAAAGGGCAAGGCGGCTCATGGTCAGTGTTACTGCCCTGTTGCCTTCACATTTACTTGCTCCCTTTCTTTATTATTCTTTTGGCTTCTAGGGCAGTGGTTCACAGCTTTGGCTGCACGAAACCAGCATCTTTAATCACCTGAGGTGTTTGAAAATCGTAATGCATGGTCTCACCTCCAGGAAGTCAGACTTAATTGGCCTGGGGTGTGGCTGAGGCGTCAGAGCTTGAACAAGTCTCCAGGTGATGCTGACTTGCAGTATTGAGAGCTGCAGAGTGACCCTTTTGCAACGTGACCTGTAAGCTGCTAGATTCCTAAGTTTTGGCCAACTTTTTGGGGCTGTTGTCTGGGTTCAGCTGGGCCTCCAGGCCTTTTTTTGCGCAAGTTTGCTGTGCCCAGCAGAGCTCCACCCCTGCCAGGGTCTCAGCCCTCATCCACTGTGTTCCTGACCCTCCAGTTCACCAGGCAAGACCAGTATCCCCACTGTCCTCCCAAGGCCAGTACACCTTTATGGAGAACTTAATTTCCTTGGACCCAGTTTCTTCCTCACCTCCATCTCGAGCTGTGTGAACTTCCCTGACATCTGCTGACATCCTTGTCCCAGCAAAACGAGGGATGGAGCTCTCTCCACTGGCAAAATTGTGGTGAGAAGTCAGCACCCCAGCTGTGCACACATGTCCCCATACAGGGCTGGGGGAGTCTCAGACGTCTCTGGGGGTCTGGTCTGTGGATTCCTGGCACCTGACCCTCAGGATAGGGCCCGTGTCCTGGTGGAGCCCAGTGCAGGCTTGGACTCAGAGCAAGAACAGCAGGGGGTCCTGTGGCGTGTGCCTCTTGCCCTCACCTGGGGCTCCCCGCCATTTGTTCTGCACCCCAGCTGTCTTGATTACTGGTGGTTCCTGAGCAGTCACTCCTCACCCTGCCCCCGTTTCCCCCCACTTTTTTGCTAGGCTCTGACTCATTCTTCACCGCTCATCTGGGTGCTGCCATCTCGGGGATGCCTTGGCCACCTCCTTCCTGGCCCCCTGCCTAGGTGAGGCAGCTGTCTCGCTCTGAGGCCCCTTGGTGCTGAATCCCACCTTTTCTTCGTTTCCATCACACATATTATGGGCGTCTGTTGACTCCTTAAGGAAGGGGTTTCACCTCATCAGTCGGAGCCCTGTCTTCTCTGTGTTTCTGAACCTGACCCTTACTCTTCTCCCCTCCTGTGGTCATCCCGCTGGGATCCTCCTCATCTCTAGACAGACTCTTCCAGTCACCTCCTATCCAGTCTCCAAACCAGCCACCGGAGTGTCCTTCTAGAATGTAGGTCTGACTGTGTCGCTTCTGTCAGAGGCTTTTGGGGGTTTTCTCTTGCCCATAGGAGGCTGCATCAGCCTAAGTCCTGTTGGGGTGCGTCAGAGCAAACCCTAAGACAAAGAACCAAACACCAGCAGTTTATTTGGGGGATGAAGGGAGCACAAGATGGGGTAGGGACTTGAGACAGGGAAGGATGTGCCTGTGAGCAGATCACCTGCAGGGTGCCTGGGAGATTGTAGCACGTGCCCCAGAATTGTTACTTAAGGAGTTATAAACCCAGGTTTTCTCTCCAAAATCCCATTGGTCATTAGCTGAGTGCACTCCCAGGGGTGGTAATTACCTGCCGCTGTGGCCTGCCCCACACAGCACCCAGCAAGCTCCACTGGTCCAAGGGTGCCTGCGGGCAGAGAGCACAGGTACGTGCAGGGAGAAGCTATATGTGGAACAGTGGGTGCTGAGGGCAGTGGGAGGGGCCGACAGGATTCCCCACAGCCTGGCTCCTAAGGCCTTCTGTGACGTGACCATGTCCCGACTTTCCAGCTCCTCTACCTGCACCAGTCCCTGTGCTGCTGTGGGTTCCTGCAGAGCCCAGCTGGTTATTTTTTGCCTTCATGCTATTGATCATGATATGCCTTCTGCTTTGGACGCCCTTCTCTCATTTTTCCATCTGGTTAACATCTACATATTTTTCCAGATTCATCATCACCTTTTCCAGGAAGCCCTTCTTCTTCTTTTTTTTTTATATGCTTTTCCATTATGGTTTATTACAGGATATTGAATATAGTTCCCTGTGCTATACAGTAGACCTCATTGTTTATCCAACCTATATTTACTATTTTGCATCTACTAGTCCCAAACTCTCAATTCACCCCTCCCCTACTCCCCCTGCCCCTTGGCAACCACAAGTCTGTTCTCTATGTCTGTGAGTCTGTTTCTGTTTCGTGGATAAGTTAATTTATGTCATATTTTAGATTCCACATGTGAGTGATATCATATGATATTTGTCTTTCTCTGTCTGACTTACTTCACTTAGTGTGATCATCTCTAGGTCCATCCATGGTGCTGCAAATGGCATTATTTCATTCTTTTTTATGGCTGAGTAATATTCCACTGTGTATATGTACCACATCTTTTTTATCCATTCCTCTGTCAGTGAAATTTTAGGTTGCTTGCATGTCTTGGTTATTGTAACCAAGTGAACATAGGGGTGCATGTATCAATATCTTTTTTTTATTGGGGTAAAATTGCTTTACAATGTTGTGTTAGGTTCTACTATACAGTGAATTGAATCAGCTATATGTATACCTATATCCCCTCCGTCTTGGACCTGCCTCCCACCCCCCCATTCCACCCATCTAGGTCGTCACAGAACACTGAGCTGAGCTCCCTGCGCTATGTAGCAGGTTCCCACTATCTATTTTACACATAGTAGTGTATTAATGTCAAACCTAATCTCCCAATTCATCCCACCCTTCCCTTCCCCCCCGTTTCCACATGTCCGTTCTCTACATCTGTGTCTCTGCTCCTGCCCTACAAATATGTTCATCTGTACCATTTTTTCCTAGATTCCACGTATATGCATTAATATACAATATTTGTTTTTCTCTTTCTGGCTTACTTCACTCTGTATGACACACTTTAGGTCCATCCACATCTCTACAAATGACCCAGTTTCGTTCCATTTTATGGCTGAGTAATATTCCATTGTATATATGTGCCACATCTTCTTTATCCATTCATCTCTCGATGGACACTTAGGTTGCTTCCATGTCCTGGCTATTGTAAGTAGAGCTGCAATGAACATTGTGGTACATGACCCTTTTTGAATTATGGTTTTCTCAGGGTATATGCTCAGTAGTGGGATTGCTGGGACATATGGTAGTTCTATGTTTAGCTTTTATAAATTTATTTATTTATTTATTTTTGGCTGCATTGGGTCTTCGTTGCTGCGTGGGCTTTCTCCAGTTGCGCGAGAGGGGGGCTACTCTTCATTGGGGTGCACAGGCTTCTCATTGCGGTGGCTTCTCTTGTTGTGGAGAATGGGCTCAGTAGTTTTGGCACATGGGCTCAGTAGTTGTGGCACATGGGCTTAGGTGCTCTGCGGCATGTGGGATCTTCCTGGACCAGGGCTCAAACCCATGTCCCCTGCATTGGCAGGTGGATATTCTTAACCACTGTGCCATCAGGGAAGTCCTATTTTTAGTTTTTTAAGGAACCTCCATACTGTTCTCCAGAGTGGCTGTATTAATTTACATTCCCACCAACAGTGCAACAGGGTTCCCTTTTCCCACACCCTCTCCAGCGTTTATTGTTTGTAGATTTTTTGATGATGGCCATTCTGACTGGTGTGAGGTGATACCTCATTGTAGTTTTGATTTGCATTTCTCTAATGATTAGTGATGTTGAGCATCCTTTCATGTGTTTGTTGGCAATCTGTATATCTTCTTTGGAGAAATGTCTGTTTAGGTCTTCTGCCTATTTTTGGATTGGGTTATTTGTTTTTTTGACATTGAGCTGCATGAGCTGCTTGTAAATTTTGGAGATTAATCCTTTTTCAGTTGCTTCCTTTGCAAATATTTTCTCCCATTCTGAAGGTTGTCTTTTCATTTTGTTTACAGTTTCCTTTGCTGTGCAAAAGCTTTTAAATTTCATTAAGTCCCACTTTTATTTTATTCTTTCATTTCCATTTCTCTAGGAGGTGGGTCAAAAAGGATCTTGCTGAGATTTAGGTCATAGAGTGTTCTACCTATGTTTTCCTCTAAGAATTTTATAGTGCCTGGCCTTACATTTAGGTCTTTAATCATTTTGAGTTTATTTTCCTCTGTGGTGTTAGGGAGTGTTCTGATTTCATTCTTTTACATGTACCTGTCCAGTTTTCCCAGCACCACTTATTGAAGAGGCTGTCTTCTCTCCATTGTATATTCTTGCCTCATTTATCAAAAATAAGGTGACTGTATGTGCATGGGTTTATCTCTGGGCTTTCTATCGTGTTCCATTGATCTATATTTCTGTTTTTGTGCCAGTACCATACTGTCTTGATTACTGTAGCTTTGTAGTATAGTCTGAAGTCAGGGAGCCTGATTCCTCCAGCTCCGTTTTTCTTTCTCAAGATTGCTTTGGCTATTTGGGGTCTTTTGTGTTTCCATGCAAATTGTGCAATTTTTTGTTCTAGTTCTGTGAAAAATGCCATTGGTAGCTTGATAGGGATTGCATTGAATCTGTAGATTGCTTTGGATAGTATATTCATTTTCACAATGTTGATTCTTCCAATCCAAGAACATGGCATATCTCTCCATCTGTTTGTATCATTAATTTCTTTCATCAGTGTCTTATAGTTTTCTGCATACAGGTCTTTTGTCCCCTTAGGTAGGCTTATTCCTAGGTATTTTTTTCTTTTTGTTTCAAAGGTAAATGGGAGTGTTTCCTTAATTTTACTTTCAGATTTTTCATGATTAGTGTATAGGAATGCAAGAGATTTCTGTGCATTAAATTTGTATTCTGCTACTTTACCAAATTCATTGTTTAGCTCTAGTAGTTTTCTGGTAGCATCTTTAGGATTCTCTAAGTATAGTATCATGTCATCTGCAAACAATGACAGCTTTACTTCTTCTTTTCTGATTTGGATTCCTTTTATTTCTTTTTCTTCTCTGATTGCTGTGGCTAAAACTTCCAAAACAATGTTGAATAATGCAGGTGAAAGTGGGCAACCTTTTCTTTTTTTCTTTTTTTGCGGTATGCGGGCCTCTCACTGTTGTGGCCTCTCCCGTTGCGGAGCACAGGCTCCGGACATGCAGGCTCAGTGGCCATGGATCATGGGCCCAGCTGCTCCGCGGCATGTGGGATCTTCCCAAACTGGGACACGAACCTGTGTCCCCTTCATTGGCAGACGGACTCTCAACCACTGCACCACCAGGGAAGCCCTGGACAACCTTTTCTTGTTCCTGATCTTAGTGGAAATACTTCCAGTTTTTCACCGTCGAGATTGATGTTGCCTGAGGTTTTGTCATATATGGCCTTTATTACGTTGAGATAAGTTCCCTCTGTGCCTACTTTCTGCAGGGTTTTTATTATAAATGGGTGGTGAATTTTGTCAAAAGCTTTTTCTGCATCGATTGAGATGAACATATGGTTTTTCTCCATCAATTTGTTATTATCGTTTATCACATTGATTGATTTGCATATATTGAAATATCCTTGCTTTCCTGGGATAAACCCCACTTGATCATGGTGTATGATCCTTTTAATGTGCTGTTGGATTCTGTTTCCTAGTATTTTGTTGAGGATTTTTGCATCTATGTTCATCAGTGATATTGGCCTGTAGTTTTCTTTCTTTGTGACATCTTTGTCTGGTATTGGTATCAGGGTGATGGTGGCCTCATAGAATGAGTTTGGGAGTGTTCCTCCCTCTGCTATATTTTGGAAGAGTTTGAGAAGGATAGGTGTTAGCTCTTCTCTAAATGTTTCATAGAATTCGCCTGTGAAGCCATCTGGTCCTGGGCTTTTGTTTGTTGGAAGATTTTTAATCACAGTTTCAATTTCAGTGCTTGTGACTGGTCTGTTTATATTTTCTGTTTCTTCCTGGTTTAGTCTCAGAAGGTTGTGCTTTTCTGAGAATCTCTCCATTTCTTCCAGGTTGTCCATTTTATTGGCATATAGTTGCTTGTAGTAATCTCTCATGGACCTTTGTGTTTCTGCAGTGTCAGTTGTTACTTCTTTTGCATTTCTAATTCTATTGACTTGAGTCTTCTCCCTTATTTTCTTGATGAGTCTGGCTAATGGTTTATCAGTTTTGTTTATCTTCTCAAAGAACCAGCTTTTGGTTTTATTGATCTTTGCTATTGTTTCCTTCATTTCTTTTTCATTTATTTCGGATCTGATCTTTATGATTTCTTTCCTTCCGCTAACTTTGGCGATTTTTGTTCTTCTTTCTCTAATTGCTTTAGGTGTAAGGTTAAGTTGTTTATTTGAGATGTTTCTTGAGGTAGGATTGTATTGCTGTAAACTTCCCTCTTAGAACTGCTTTTACTGTATCCCAAGGTTTGGGGTCGTTGCGTTTTCATTGTCACTTGTTTCTAGGTATTTTTTGATTTCTTCAGTGATCTCTCGGTTATTAAGTAGTGTATTGTTTAGCCTCTATGTGTTTATATTTTTTACAGATTTTTTTCCTGTAATTGATATCCAGTCTCATAGCACTGTGGTCAGAAAAGATACTTGGTATGATTTAAATTTTCTTACATTTACCAAGGCTGGATTTGTGACCCACGATTTGATCTCCTGGAGAATGTTCCATGAGCACTTGAGAAGAATGTGTATTCTGTTGTTTTTGGTTGGAATGTCCTAGAAATATCAATTAAGTACATCTTGTTTAATGTATCATTTAAAGCTTGTGTTTCCTTATTTATTTTGATTTTGGGTGATAACGCCCATTGGTGAAAGTGGGGTGTTAAAGTCCCCTACTATGATTGTGTTACTGTCGACTTCCCCTTTTATGGCTGTTAGCATTTGCCTCATGTTTTGAGGTGCTCCTATGTTGGGTGCATAAATATTTACAATTGTTACATGTTCTTCTTGGATTGATCCCTTGATCATTATATAGTGTCCTTTTTCTCTTGTTATAGTGTTTATTTTAAAGTCTATTTTGTCTGATATGAGAATTGCTACTCCAGCTCTCTTTTGATTTTCATTTGCATGGAGTATCTTTTTCCATCCCCTCACTTTCCGTCTTTATTTGTCCCTAGGTCTGAGATGGGTCTCTTGTAGACAGCATATTTATGGGTCTTGTTTTTGTATCCATTCATCTAGTCTGTGTGTTTTGGTTGGAACTTCTAAATGATTTACATTTAAGGTAGTTATCGATATGTATGTTCCTATTACCATTTTCTTAGTTGGTTTGGGTTTGTTATTGTAGTTCTTTTCCTTCTCTTGTGTTTCCTGCCTAGAGAAGTTCCTTTAGCATTTGTTGTAAAGCTGGTTTGGTGGTGCTGAATTCTCTTAGGTTTTGCTTGTCTGTAAAGGTTTTGATTTCTCTTTCGAATCTGCATGAGATACTTGCTGGGTAGAGTAATCTGGTTGTAGGTGTTTCCCTTTCATCACTTTAAATATGTCCTGCCACTCCCTTCTTGCTTGCAGAGTTTCTGATGAAAGATCAGCTGTTAACATTATTGGGGCTCCCTTGTATGTTATTTGTTGTTTTTCCCTTGCTGCTTTTAATACTTTTTCTTTGTGTTTAATTGCTGATTGTTTGATTAATATGTGTCTTGGCGTGTTTCTGTTTGGATTTATCCTGTATGGGACTCTTTGCACTTCCTGGACTTGATTGACTGTTTCCTTTCCCATATTAGGGAAGTTTTCAAGTATAATCTCTTCAAATATTTTCTCAGTCAGTTTCTTTTTCTATTCTTCTTCTGGGACCCCTATAATTCGAATGTTGGTGTGTTTAATGTTGGCCCAGAGGTCTCTGAGACTGTCCTCAATTCTTTTCATTCTTTTTTCTTTATTCTTCTCTGCGGTAGTTATTTCTACTATTTTATCTTCCAGGTCACTTATCTGTTCTTCTGCCTCAGTTATTTTGCTATTGATTCCTTCTAGAGAATTTTAAATTTCATTTATTGTGTTGTTCTTCATTGTTTGTTTGCTCTTTAGTTCTTCTAGGTCCTTGTTAAACATGTCTTGTATTTTCTCCATTGTATTTCCAAGATTTTGATCGTCTTAACTATCATTATTCTGAATTCTTTTTCAGGTAGACTGCCTACTTCCTCTTCATTTGTTTGGTCTGGTGGGTTTTTACCTTGCTCCTTCATCTGCTGTGTGTTTCTCTGTCTTCTCATCTTTCTTAGCTTACTGTGTTTGGGGTCTCCTTTTTGCAGGCTGCAGGTTCGTAGTTCCTGTTGTTTTTCATCTCTGTCCCCAGTGGCTAAGGTTGATTCAGTAGTTTGTATAGGCTTCCTGATGGAGGGGACTAGTGCCTTTGTTCTGGTGGATGAGGCTGGTTCTTGTCTTTCTGGTGGGCAGGACCATGTCTGGTGCTGTGTTTTGGGGTGTCTGTGACCTTATTATGATTTTAAGCCGCCTTTCTGCTAATGGGTGGGGTTGTGTTCCTGTCTTGCTAGTTGTTTGGCATAGAGTGTCCAGCACTCAAGCTTGCTGGTTGTTGAGTGGAGCTGGGTCTTAGTGTTGTGGTGGAGATCTGTGGGAGACCTTTCGCCGTTTGATATCATGTGGATCCAGGAGGTCTCTGGTGGACCTATGTCCTGAACTCGGCTCTCCCACCTGAGAGGCACAGGCCTAACACCCAGCTGGAGCACAAAGACTCTGTCAGCCACATGGCTCAGAAGAAAAGGGAGAAAAAAAGAAAGAAAGGAAGAAAAAAATAAAATAAAGTTATGAAAATAATAAATTATTAAAAAAAGAAGAGAGCAACTAAATGAAAAAACAAATCCACTAATGATAACAAGTGCTAAGAACTATAGTTTAAAAACAAACCAACAAATAAACAAAAACGGAGAGATGGAACCCAAGGACAAATGGTAAAAAGCAAAGCTATACAGACAAAATCACACAGAGAAGCATACACATACACACTCACAAAAAGAGAAAAAGGAAAAAAAATAAATATCTTTTGGGAAGTCTGAGGTCTTCTGTGAGTGTTCAGTAGGTGTTCTGTAGGAGTTGTTCCAGATGTAGATGTAACTTTGATGTATTTGTGGGGAGGAGGGTGATCTCCACATCTTCCTCCTCTGCTATCTTGAAGGTCTCCTCCATGTGCCTTTTTTTCAAGTACTGAAGGGGGAGACCCGTGGAGCTGAAGTTCCAGGCAACAAAGCAGAGAGCAGCAAACATGGGGTACGGGAGAA
Organism: Aethalodelphis obliquidens; assembly: GCF_003676395.1. NCBI lineage: Eukaryota > Metazoa > Chordata > Mammalia > Artiodactyla > Delphinidae > Aethalodelphis > Aethalodelphis obliquidens. Next base: position 6,228,108 of record NW_020838006.1, read on the forward strand.
TATTCAAAGTCCGAGTGCTCACAGCCTTCTGGGGGAAGGCAGTTTTATTCTGAGCCTAGATTCCTTTTTTGCAGCATCTTTCTCAGATATGCCTCCCTCACCAGACCATGGGATCTATAGCACATGTGCCTCATCTGATTCCTCTTTGAGTCTCTAGTAATGAGTGAGCCTGTGGCCCGGTGCATAGTAGGCAGTTAGTAAGTAATGCACTGGATTGAACCGTTCATCTGCAGTTCATTGTTTAGCACATGGTTGGGACCCTATACTTCTGTCCTGAGTTGAATTAATCTTTGCTCCACTTCCTTTTTTCATTGGCAGAGGCAGCAAGGGAATAAAACCAAGTCCTCCCCTACTCCAGGGCACTCTTCTACCCAGAAAGATTAGAGCTGCAAGTGGTGACCAAGGAGAGGCACAGAAGCCACAGGAGACAGAAAGCATCAGGGAAGGGCACACGTGTGTGTATCCACACACACACACACACACACACACACACACACACGCACACACACTTACGTATACACATGCAGAGAAATGTGGACAGACAGATCCACACACACACAGAGACAAATCTAAATGTCAACAGACAGATCGAGAGGGGTTGGACCCACTAGAAAGGGGTAAACAGAGTAACAGGCATAAATGGAGGGAAGGAGAAATAGACAAAGAGAAGAATAGAAGGAGGAGGAGGAAGGGAGAAAATAAGATCAAATAATGTGCTAATTGGGAAAGTAGTGAATAAAAGCCCCTGGAGGGAGGTTTCCCACCTCTCAGGGCAGCAGGGATGGAGGCTGGGGCTGCAGCCACTAGCTCTTCGTCTCCGTCCCTGTTGCTGGTCCTCAGGCGGAGGTGCGTACAGGGTTGTTGCTGTCGGGGGAGGACGAGGGGCTGCTGCGGGCCATCTGGAGCCACACGTCCCGGCACGCGTCTGCTGCCATGGTCTGGTGGCACCTCCTTTGGTGGCGAGTGGTGTGTGCTGTCCGCTGGACCTTCTTTGCGCCTTCTTTTAGGGGCTCTAATCCACAAGGAACAGTAGAGGGAGTCGGCAGCTGCCACGTGTCTGCCCTTGGCCGTGTGCTGTTGGATTTGCGATGGCTCATGAAGGAATAATCACCCATATCAGTTTTTAAAGCTGCCTAATGCTCCGCTCAGCCCAGCTGTCTAGAAGTTTGCAAAACAGGCAGCAAGGCTCCCTGGGAGAGGGCCACAGACACAACCGAGTATCAGGCCTGCAGATGTCACTGCCAGCGCCCTGGACGGTTCCTGGGCGTTGTCATGGTGCTGGGAAGGGCAGAGAAGTGGTCCCACCTTCGTCTGGGTCAGAGGGCAGGAGCTGAGAGAGCAGAACCTCGTAGTACTGAAGGTCCCATATCCTAGCAAGCATCCTGGTCCCAGGCCAATCAGGTAGCTCACTTAGTTACTGCCTTAACAATTTTATATCAAGATAGCAAGTCTTTATAGTAAAATTTCTCTGTTAAAATACGGGTGTGATCTCTGTCTCCTGATGGGAACTTGGTGCATGCTCACATGGAATTCTCAGGAATTCAATCAGAGAGCATCTATTACTTGAGGGGAAAATCCAAAGTGTTCCACTAAGGAGTATTACCTTGTTTTATTGCTGCTATTTTGATCACTAAGGCTATAGCAGCAGCTGCTGCTCAGGTGATAACAATACCTCATATACGTACAGCATCTCATGTTTCACAAACACTGCCGGCCCCCTTTCCTCACTTGTTTTCCACAGGAGCTCCGTGGGCTAAGTACTGTTATCTCCAGTGACTTCACGGAAGGAGAGTGACTTGCCCACAGTCATAGCTCGTCACAGATGACTGGGTTTCAAACTAATTAAAAAAAAAAATTCCAGTTCCTCTCTTTACCTTGCAGCTTTTCTTGAGATGAATTCATTTGCAGGCAAGCAGTAGTTACCTTCCTTTCCTTTTTGGCTTCCCACCCAGCCTCCCCAGCTCTCCACTCCCTAAGCTTTTGAATGTTATCTAGCTTTCCTGCATGAAATGGACCATAGGGATGCATGGACTAGGGGAACTAGGCTGTTTGGATCCTACCCATTCTTCTGGACATCTCCTTAATGCTGGCATGGCTCTCATTTCCAGTGGGTTTGCATTTAAATGAAAAGCTTTCTAGAACCTTGGACTTAGACCTGGTGCACTTAAAAGGCACTTCCCAGAACACTCAATTTTATTAATACCATAAAACAATCTGCATTAAATAGCTGGATCATTTCACATTCAGAAGACATCTCCAATTTGAACTGCTTTATTTGGATGGTACTGAAGTATTCCTGTAAATGATGTTGCAGGTGGCACTGGGGAGGCTTGCCTGGAAGATGGAGGCCTTCCTTTCCTCCCTCCCTCTCTCCTTCCCTCCCTCCCTCTCTCCTTCCCTCCCTCCCTCCCTCCTTCCCTCCCTCCCTCCCTCCCTTCCTCCCTTCCTTCCTTCCTTCCTTCCTTCCTTCCTTTCTTCCTTCCTTCCTCTCTCTGTCTTTCACTCTCTGTCTCCTTCTCTCCCTCCCTCTTTCTTTCTTTCTTTCTGCTCTATTGTGGTATAATTGATATTAAAAAACCTGCACATATTTAGAGTATACAAGTTGATAGGTTTGCACATATCATACACCTGTAATACCATTACTGCCACAATCAAAGTAACAAATATATTTAAAACGTTAGTTTTCTTGTGTTTCCTTGTGCCCCTTTGCTTTTTTGTTGTTGTTTTGAGAACACTTAACATGAAATCTGCCCTCTTAACAAATGTTTAAGTCCATAGCACAGTATGTTAACTATAGCATGATGTTGACCAGCAGATCTCTGGAACATATTCATCTTTATAACTGTAACTTTATATGCACTGAACAACAAATCCCCATTTCCCCCTTTTCCCATCCCCTGGCAACCACCATTCAATTTTTATTATTACGATTTTGTGGGTTGGCTGAGCTCTGCTGGGAGGTTCTTCTGCTCTACATGGTGTTGGCTGGGGTCACCCATGTGTCTACATTCAACTGGGAGTTTAGTTGGGGCAGAAAGTCCAAGGTGGACTCATTGATGTTTCTGGTGCTTAGGTGTCTAGAATGGCTGGCATCTGGTGAGGCCTCAGTCTCCAGTTGGTCACTCAACATTTCTTCACACAGCTGCTGGGTCCTAAGAGAGTGAAAATGGAAACTGTCAGGTCTCTTCAGGTCTAGACTCCAGAGGTTGTATGACATTATCCTCACACTTGATGTGGAAAGCAAGGTTCAGTTCAGCCGTGTAGCATCTGAGGTCACTCAAGAAAAGGAAAGGGCCTCGTAGAGGGTTTGAAGGATCTACCAGCTCTCAGGGGCTTTGTTCCCACTGAAAGCCATGACATTTTTGCCAGAGAATCTGTCAGTCCCAGCTTGAGGAAGAGCAAGTAAAAGCTGCTTACTTGGTTCTAGAGAACACATTTTATTTATCTCTGAGAAGTAAGCTAGAAATGCAATGCCCTCAGGATCTGAAAACATGTCTTTAAATTTTAGGCACTTAAATCCAAAGGGAGGTAATGAATTTTGCTGCATCACTAAAGCTTCAACCTCTTTGACGAGCATATGTAACAAAAACAGAAAACTAAATGCACAAAATTACCATGGTGATGGCTAATTGTGGTGAATCTGCATCAGTTCACAGAAATGCAAATAACACTCCTGTAAGCTAAAGTGCTAAGATACAGAAAGTATTGTTCTGTTCGAAATGTTGTGAAAATCACAGTCTGCTCTGATTAAAATAAAATGTTAGCAAATTAAATATTGTTTAATAATGAAGAGGAAAAGAAAATCATTTTTTCCCCAAAGCTATTTGAGAATCTGGTTTAGGATGATGGTGTGAGGGGCTGGAACGTGGTTGATGTATACTCTTCACTGGAGAGAAATTTGAAAAAGGGTATGGATCTTTGTGGTCCTCCTGTCTCCCTCTCAGCAGCTCTTTTTATGACGGCATCCTCTTTCCCAGATGCCCAGACATCTCCTCAGTAACTGACACCGTTGTGGGAACTACAGGGAAGACAAAGAGATGGACCCTGCCTGTTAGGAGAAATACCAGCCTGAACTTTACCTACCATCGTGCCCAGGAGGCCTAGACACCTGCCACCTTTGGGCAAACATTTTCCCTCCATGAAACTGATAAAAGCTGTAATGCAAATAACACTCTCACTGGTAGTTACAGAAAGTATTGTTCTGTTGAAAATGTGAAAAATCACAGTCAGCTCCGTTAGACTTAATCTCCTCATTTGTAAAATGGGGAGACTATGTACCTTGAATGAGATAATGGATATCAAGCATCCAGAATGTGACAGTTGTTTAATGTCAATGATATTAGAAAAGGCCAGTGCACCTGAAGTAATGGCAGAGTCAGGGAGACCCTATAGTGATGTGCCAAATGGACTCCAAGTTCTGGAAAACCTTATAAAAGGAGGTCAGCTTCCTGAATAAGGAGAGGCTTTAGCTGGGCTTGGCGGGGGCGGAGAGGATGTTCTCAGAAGGTATCTTAGGAGAGAAGGTGTGGAGGCAGAACAGGGTGCGTTGGTGGACAATGGGGAGACTTGAATGATTTCCATGAACTAAATGGAGACTAGTGTTGGGATCTGGGACCATGAAACCCAGACACAGGAGTCTACTTAGCAAGGAGACTTAACTCTGAGTGCCCTTAGGAAACTGCATCTATTCCCAACTCTTTAAAATTTGTGTGATGTACCCTCCCCCCACCACACCCAAATCCATTTCAGTTTCTCTTTTTCTCTCTTTTTTCCAAATCACACTCTCATCTTCACTCTATAGTGTGCTGGGCCAAAAAGGCCCAGGACTGGGCCTTTTAAAGGACTGGGCCAAAAAACAAATGGAGCACATCTTGCCATCTCTTCCTGCAAAACGCATTACATTTGTTTAACTGTGACTCAGATTTGGAACGACGGGAAAAGGAAAGGGCAACAGTGTTTGGGTGACGACAGCACCATCCATTACCTTGCTGGGAGCCTGTGGAACTATGTGCGGAGGGGTGAACTGTGAAGCAAACAGTGATTCAAGATTAATACTAATTCCTCATGCCTGTATTGTGATTTATAAGTGTTTCAAACGCTCTCATAGCCAGTCACTCATGTAACTTTTAGGACAACCCTATAAGGTTGTTAAAGTAAATGCTGTCCTTATTTTACACACGAGGGAGCTGAAATGCGTAAGAAAAAGACGGCTTGCCCCAAGTTACACAGCAGGCAGACGGTGAAGGGAAATGGGGATCCAGGATGTTTGTTATGTCACCCATCACATTTTTGTTTGGTGGTTACTTTTCCCCCCATCCCTGTCCCAGTGGTGGACTATTGTTTGCAGACTTTTTGACGATGGCCATTCTGACCAGTGTGAGGTGGTACCTCATTGTAGTTTTGATTTGCATCTCTCTAATGATTAGCGAGGTTGAGCATCTCCTCATTATTCACGTTTTGCCTACCTCTGCAGCTTCCTCTTGCTCTATTCTCTTCGTTCTTCCCACTCCTTCTCACATCAGGGTGTCTGTACACTTTCCCCCTTTGCGTAGAATTCTGCCCTATCTCCTCACTTATTTAACTCTTCCTTGTTTTTGCACACACAGCTCGGAGGTTGCTTCACAGAGGCGCTTCCCTAACCTACCAAATGTGGCCTCCCATTCATATGCCTTCATAGCTCTGGCTTCGTTCCTCATGGGGTCCTTTGCACAGTTTGCAATTGTATATTTACGTGAATATTAGATTAATAATGGTCCTCCATTGTTGACCGTGTGTTCCATGAGAGGAAGGGCTGATGTTTTTACTTAAGGACCTAGCAGAGTGTTTGATGTGTAATACACACTCCACAAATGTTTTCTGAGTATGAAATAGATACAACTGATGTTGGTCATCTTCACATGAGTGAATATCTTGAAGCCATGCCTCAAACTGAACTCATTCTTTCTCCCTTAACCCTTGCCCTTCCCCTCTTACCTTGGACTCCCCTCTACGTGAATGGCCTGGCCGTCCACCAGTCACTCCACTAGAAATCTCTGTGTCATCCTTGATTCTCCATTTCCCGCCACGTGTAGTCACTAGAGTCCTATAGAGTCCATCTCTTTAATATCTCTTGGATGTGTGCCCTTCTCCTGAACCCCACCTTGCCTGTCTTAGTCAAGAGATTCTTTTGTTTGAAGTATTACAGTTTTCTTATTTGAGTTCCTGACTCCACCCCTGTCTCCCTTTCACTTTCTAAAATACTAATACACATATTGTTTCCTTTTCAGAGTTTCAGTGGTCTTCTATTTGGGTGAAAGATCCAATCTAAACCCCTTAGCATTCCTCTCATGCTGACTGTTGCTAACACGTCCAGTCTCCTCTTCCTCTTTTCCCTTCCTCTCCTCCAGTCCTTTGTTCCTGACACAGTGATGCTCTTCCTGTGGTCTTCAAATGTTGCCAGGCTTGCCTACGCCAATGTGTTTTGTTCATGCTCTTCATTCTTCCTGGATGACCTTGCACACCCCGCAAATGTTCCCCTATCCTTCTAGCTCAGCTGCCTCACATCACCTCCTTCTCCTGGGAAGCCTTTCTTGCCCCCCACCTTAGGTTCCCCCAAACACTTCTTATACACCTGTTCTAAAATAAGTACTTATTTCTGAGTTTGTATTCCCAGTAGAAGGGTACCTGCAATGCTTAGCACAGTCATGCCTGGCTGGCACTGAATCAGTGATTTTAAAAAATATGGATATGTTTTCCTCAGATGAGGCCATTGGTTGTCAGCCACAGGAACCCACCCACTTAAGGCTCATTAGTGTAAACAGGGTTTGTGGAAAGGTTCCCAGGAAATCTCATGAAACCCAGTCGTAGGCAGTTCAGCTGGGCTTTACCAGCAGTATTAGAAGTTGTCAGGCATGCTCTCTTTCCTTCTCTGGAGCTTCATTCTTTGTTGTCTCCTTTTATCTGCACATCTTCTCTCGTCTCTGCAGAGCTTGCAGTCTCTGAAGCTCTGTCTTGGGTCACCCAGCTTGGGTTACGAGTCTGCCCTTGACACATGCTGCAGTGCCAACATCTGACCTTCAGCAGTCCCTGTGTCTCAGTTCAAATTATCTAGAAAGGTTATTGGTTCCTGGCCAGCCACTGGGATGGCTGGCTTTGCATCAGTTCTATTCACTGTTGCTAGAGGGAAAAGTCACTTGGCCTGAAGCTATTGGTTGGAGTGGAGTCTCTGAGAAAGGATGTGGGAGGGGCAGGAAAACTGATTGATGTGCTAAAGCAGGAACAAAATCATAGTTTTGTGATTTGCTTATCGGGACCACTGCAGCTGGGAGGGACGTGAATAGCTGAAATCACGGACAGTTCTCCAAGCCTTCAGAATCCCAGAGTCTGATGTTGACCTTGGCCCTATGCCAACCAGCTCCCTCATCCTGTCTCTAGCCTTAGTGTCTTTTAACCCAGCAAAACAGTCTCACACATAAGACATCCAGTAGAAACCAGCTGTTAAGTCAGCAAGGGGATGGCTGGGCTTTCAGGTGTTTGTTTGAACTGGGTTTACTCGTCCAAAAGTGATTCTGGGCAGACAGCGTGCTTTGTCCTGAACTGTCATTTCTGGAGGGAGTAGTTCTAACTACAGGTACAGGAGTGGGCTGTAGGCTCTGGCTGGGCCTTGCATTCTCCAACTCTTCCGCAACGAATTACTTTCCTGGATTTGAAAGTATCAAGAAGTGGCATGGAGTAGAAAGACCACAATTGTGGAGTCTGTTTCATTTTTATCTACAATCTTTGCGTGCTTCTATTTTTCCTTCTCTGATTATGCAGAGTAATTTCCTTGGGAACACATTTATAGAGCTGGGTTTTCTAGGCCCATTTTGGGTTTATGATGCAAAGAAGTCCTGGGATACCTCATCTATTGCCTCCAACCAGTAAGCAAGTGTGTCTTTTAACTCAAGGCATCCTGATTCTCTAGGCCATCCGATTAAAAAAAAAAAAAAAAAAAAGGTTTGTGCTTGAGGTTCAGATGTGGTGAAACTGATGTTGCGAAGTCCTATTATCTTTTAACTCAAGGCATCCTGAGTCTCTAGGCCATCAGATTTAAAAAAAAAAAAGGTTTGTGCTTGAGGTTCAGATGTGGTGGAATTGATGTTGCCAAGTCCTATTTGGACATTTGGCTGTGGGGCTTTAAGTCCAGTTTAAGAACTGGCCTTTTGAATATTATTTGGGCATCTAGGGGCAGGAGAATCAGGCTGAAAAGAAAACATTTCAGGGAGAATTATTGAACCTCCCAGGCTCTCAGTTTCTTTATGAATTGTGGACCATAAGGAATATAATGTCTTGAACGTGGTAGTTGTAGTAAACAGTCAATTGAAGAAGGTGAAGGTTGCTGCTGTTCCTCCAACTGTCTCTGGTAATAAATATGGTGCAAGCTGTGCTAATTCCCAGGACACCAGAGGGCCGGTGAACACACTGAAGGAGAAGCTTGAAATTTGGTGGTCTCCAAACTGTAGGCAAAAACTAAGCCTATTTGGGCGCTACACCTACACTCACAATGTTCTGTGGCCATATAGGTAGACTAAACTCTGCCTAAAAAGAAGTTAAGCAGGTTTTCTTTGTAATTAAAACAATCTACTGTAACACTGCTCAGAATTTTTAATATGCTTAGTAATATATATTAAATCTGGAGGTGCATATAATATCTAGTACATCAATCTTATTTTGTGTTACAGCCTTTTCCCCTCCTTTTTTAGTAGAATATCTCGTAAGGCTGTCATTATATGAAACACAGGTATAACCATATAACAACTGAGTTCAATAAGTACTGTTGAGCATTGCTTATGGACACAGGGCTGTGTTAAGTAGCAGGAGACAGACAGCATTTGTGTACCAGGCAGGACTCCTTCAGCTGTAAGAGACTGAGACCCAGTTTTAGCTAGCCTAAGTAAAAAATGGAATCTATTGACTCATGGAATTTGGAAGACCAGGGAGGGTACTAAGGAGGGTAGCATGATCAGATCAAGGTGTCCAGAGAACATAGTTGGATTTCTCTATTTCTTGTCTCTTCTTGGTATCATTATGAGACAGGCTCAATTCATGCACCAACTATCTTAAGTTGGGTTCCCAGGAAGCAGACTCTTGAATGGAGAGCTGTGTAAAGATTTACTGGGCAGAGCTCTTGGGAATTATACCTAGGAAGAAGTGAGAAAGCCATGATTGGGCAGAGGAAGACACTGACCCCTGGAGTGGTTGCAGCTGAAGCCTCAGCTAACCCTACAGGAAGCTCTAGAAGCCTTCAGAGTTGTCTCCACATTGAAACAGAGTCTCTGCAATTGTATCTCTCTATTAGCAGGGCATTGGTTATAAGCTACTCTCCGGGAGGGAGCATAACTTTGATGAAATGTTTTTTCGTGGCAGATTCCTGGTGAGAGACACACCTCTGAGCCATCAGTAGCCAACACTTTGGCAGTTGGGGAAATGAGTGGCTTGGCTTGAAAAGGGTAATTGGACAGAGCATCATGGTCCACTAAAGTCAACCAACATGGCCCTTCCAGCTCAAGCCTTAGCCTTCTTACTATTTCAGAGGGAGAGAGACTTTCTTTTCAGGTGATGTTTGTGAAAAGGGAATTTCATTATCCAGCCTGGGTTCTTACTGCCCCTGTGATGCAGGAGGTGAAGTCATGTGGTTGATGCACCATATGAGGGAGGGGCAATCCCCAAAAGGAACACACACGGCATAGACAGAAAAGGGAATCAATTATAGCCTTCAGCAACTTATTGTACCAGAGAATGAGAAAGCATATCCACAAGTGATGAGTAATAGCACAAAAGATTTTATGGCAGATACTTCTAAAAACTGTGACCTGGGGTCACTTAGTCTTCATGTTTTATTGGTTAAGATGGAGAAGGGAAACTTGTTTCTAATTTACATTTGCACTTACCACTGTCTTTATTACATGTTTTAATTTTTTTTTTTTTTTTTTTTTTTTTTTTTTGTTTTTGGGGTGCGCTCTTTTTTTTTTTTTTTTTTTTGCGGTACGCGGGCCCCTCGCTGTTGTGGCCTCTTCCGTTGCGGAGCACAGGCTCCGGACGCGCAGGCTCAGCGGCCATGGCCCACGGGCCCAGCCGCTCCGCAGCATGTGGGATCCTCCCGGACCGGGACACGAACCCGCGTCCCCTGCATCGGCAGGCGGACTCTCAACCACTGCGCCACCAGGGAAGCCCATATGTTTTAATTTTGAAGATAACTGTACCTATACCATAGTGTGGGCTGGTCTGCTTTGATTAAAAATGTTTTTCGAAAAGACAAGATAAAAATTGTATAAGTTGGAATAATTTCCAACCTAAGGTACATAGATGTACTCTTCTGTGAATATTGCTACCTCCATTAATTATTTATCTAAAAATTTCTATGGCTTCATTACTAATGATATGCTTTCTTATAGTTTTTGAATACTTATTATTTGCCAGAAACTCAAATAAGCAGTTGACAATCATCCTCAATCAATCTTTACAACAACTCTCACATAAGCACCAATAGTGTCTCCGTTTTACAGATGGGGAACTGAGGTTAAATGAAGTAATTTTTCCAATGTCTTATAAATAATAAATGGGATTTGACTCTAAAAGCTGGTGCTTAACCCCCCTGCTATGTTGCCTTATTACTCAAGTTGCCATTTTTGAATAGATCTTTTCAAAACTAGTTCTTACTCTAGTTGAACACTTAATTCACTGATTCTTGTATGATGAATTAAAGAATTGAAATGGGAAGATGTAACAAAATTGTACTCTTTAACTTATTTCAAGAGATATTTTTATCTGTATAGCAATCGTATCTTCAATGTTTTAACATTAAAATGGGTTTTACACATAATATCAGAAGAACATGAAAAATAACAAGGCTGGAAAGTTAACGCTTGATACTACCACCTTTCAGCCATTTTTCTCTTTGTGTTTCCTCATAGGTCTAGTTCAGAGGAAGATATTTTTATCTACCTGTATCCATGGCAGAGCTATTAGGTTGAACCATGTGGAATTTTCAATATTTGACCATTTTTTCCCTACAAAAATAATAATTTCATATGGTTCAACCTAATATTTTTCAGCGTTAAATTTAACACTTTGTATTAACATTTTCCATGTTATTATGTAGACTTCATAGTTGTCATTTCAATGACTGTCCAATATTCCATCAAGTAAAAGCTCACTTTAACTATTCCTTGTCTGTTGTCTTTAGCTTTTTAGTATTGTAAATGAATATCTTCATACAAAGACATTTATCTCTCCTTTGGGTCTTTTCCTTAGGATAAATTCTTACTGATGGAATTACTAGATCCAAGAAAATTAATATTTTATGGCTTTTGATATGTATAGTTAAATTACTTTACAAACAGAATCTATTTAAATTGCAATCAACAAGTGTATAAATGTACTAACTTCATCAGAACCTGATTAGCCTTGAGTATTATCATTATTTTCGATAATATAATAGGTGTAAAATGGTACTTAATGAATATTTTAATTTGTTTTTCTTTGATCACAGCAAGGTGGAGCATTTATGCATGTTTGTTTACTAATTTCAATTCCTTCTGCATAGATGATCAGATCATATTTTTTGTTCTTTCATCTATTGAGCATCTTATTTGTATATAATTGTGCATTTAATGTAATTTAGATATTTACCCTTTATCTTTCTTTAAAAAGAATTTTAATCCCTTATTTTACTCTTAGTTTTCATTATGTTATTTTAGAAGTCACAAAATAAATATTTTATACTGTTAAATCTGAATTTTTCCCATCAATTAAAGCTTAGAAAATTTTAATTCCTGTATATATTTAAACATTTAATTTTTCTTTGCCACATCTTATATAAGATTTAAAAATATTCACTCTTTTAGTGATCTAAAATTTATTTTGATTTATGGTATAAGCTGAGGATATAAACTAATTTTATTTTAAATTTCCTGATCAGATATCCCAAACTATTTCTTATACCAATCTCTTTTTCCCCATTGTTTAGTGATGTTTCCTACAAGAATGTAAAAATGTTTAATGTGATAGAGTCTATTTCTGAAGCATTTATTTGGTTCCACATTTTTTTATAGTGCCAGATGTATTTTAATACCTAACAGGATGGTCTCCTCTAATGATTTTCACATCGAGAATATTTAAAATATCCCCCCCCCATTTGGTCCCTATTTTTTTCTTCTTAGGGCAATTTTATAATACGTCACTATTTCATAATTTGGTCAGGTTTAAAACTAGTATATTGGTTTCCTTTTGCTTCTGTTAGAAAATAATGCCACAAACTTTATGTCTTAAAACAACACAGACTGATTACCTTATGGTTCTGCAGATTAGAAGTTTTGCTTGGTTAAAATCAAAGTGTTGGTAGGGCTGCATTCCTTTCTGGAGGCTCTAGGGGAGAATTTGTTTTCTTGCTCTTTCTAGCTTCTAGAGGCCCTTGGTTCATGGGCCCCTTCTTCTACCCTTAAAGGCAACAATGCTGCATCTCTCTGTTTTTCATTCTGAGCAGAGCCAGAAAATATTCTCTAATTTAAAGGATCTATGCGATTAGGTTGGGCTCTGGGTAATCCAGGATAATTTCCCTCCATTGCAAAGTCTTCACCCTTAATCACATTTGTAAAGTCTACCCTGTAAGATAACATATTCAAAGGTACTGGGATTAGGATATAGAAATATTGGGGGGGGCATAAATTTGCCTACAACAAGTAGCATCAGAATTTTGCTTGGGATTCTGTTAAATATATGTTAAATGACCTTGGAAGAACTGGCATTTGTGCAATATTTCATGTGCATATCCATCAGTAAGGTATAGTTCAGTCTTCATGGTGATCATCTGGTGACATTTTGAGGATTTCTTTAGTAGTTTTATAGACCTTATCTCCTTAATCATACTCCTTAAACTTCCCTTTTGTGTGTTGCTGTTGTAAACAGAACTTCCCTTTGCCCAGATTCCTCCCTAGTACATTTTTCTAACAAGTTACTGTATGATGTCCTTAATTCTTTATGAAAATTTATTCCCTAATGTAATCTTAATTTGGCATCCAGTCTACAAGGAGAAACATATGCTGGCAATATGTGGTGCCGTGTGAATGCAGCTCCCAGGGAATCAGCCCAGCTATGCCATATTGAGAAGTCTCCACTTTCATTATTTATTTGAAAAGATGCAAAAATGCTGAGCATTGAGATGACCTTCAGCGCTTATGAAAGGTTGCTGAATACCACGTTTGACCTAGTTTGCTCAATGTCCTGAGCAGAAGGACACCCAGCAGTCCAGGAGCTGCCCTGGCAAAGGGAAGTGGCATATGGGCCTGGGGTAGAGAGGCAAAGCTTTGCTTAGGGACCCTGCACAGCCCCTCTTTCCAGGTGATTAATTTCTACTTCAGCAGGTTGCAGTTTGTGATCCACTTCCTTCTAAGTTTGATATGTTGAAAGCATTCTCGTGATGCAAAGGAAGGAGCTTGGGATTGGGAAACAGGAGGCCTGCTTCCAGCCTCACCTGAGAAATTGGTTGAGCCCATATGGTCCTGAGGAGGTAATGTGATTCCTTGGGGAATCAGTTCTCTTATTTGTAGTAATGGGGGTTGGATCCATGAGTCTGTAAATTGATGGAGATTTTGAAGATGGCAAAATGCATTTGAAGAAGGAACAAAGCACCAGTCATTTTAGTTCCCACTCTTTTTTTTCTCTTTACATTGATTCTAGGGTGACAGGAAGCAGAGCTCTTTTTGACCCATTTACTCTAGAAGTATCTCTGACCTTGTGAGCTAATTCTCATCTCAGCCTATGAGCTCTTGCGAAGTCTCAGAATTCTCTGCTCTAAGTAGTAATGACATCCTTCCTAAATGATGGGCATGTAGGATTAAAAGCACATTGGTCTTCTGACATTGGAGCCTCCAGCCTCTGTTCCACAGAAAGCTTTTGCTGCAGAGGCCAAGAGGAGAAACCTCATAGGCTTGTCTTCAGGACCCAAATAAAGTCTGGATGGATTTGGCCTTTCCTAGGCAATCCTTCATATGGATCTTGTTGAAATTCTCCCCTCCCACTCTGTGTGAGCACTGAAATGTCTTGATATTGTGTTTCTTCATCAGCTACTATTCCCGTTCCCTGAAGATCAGTGGCTCTGATGTCTGACGAGCAGGGATTGGCCGGTGGGATCCAGAGAGTAGCTTGGAGATGGGAGGAAGAGGGAAGCCCTCAGAGCTGTGCTTCAGTGGAGGAAATCCCCAGAGAGTCTTGGGGAGAAGAAAAGGGAAAAATCGGTGCTGTTCTACAACCATGGCTTTTGAAAAGACACTACAGCATAGCATGCTGGAGCAGGAAGAGCCCTCAGCCTGAGGACCGGAGGGTCAGAGGGAGGGGCCAGGGCCCCAGCTGCCCGGCCAGATTGGAATTCGAGGCACCAGATATAGCAGATGGCCATGCAGCGGGCTGCCTGCCTTCCCCCAAGCTGTGAGCACGGGTGGGATCAAGCTTTATGCTTCCTTATGTAGCTGCATTAAACTGAATGTAGGAATAGGGGTATTAGCAAAGGACTCCCTTAACAGCATTTTTAAAGAGAAGATCATATGGTGGAAATGAGGTTGGAAAGATCAGTGTGTGAAATGCAACTTTATCGAGGTGCAAGTGAGAGGTGGAGATGGCCTCTGAAGAGGGAGTTGGGAGCAGGAAACTTTCATCTTAGATTCACTTTGGCATTTGTACCAGTCCCCTGACATTTTGCAGATGACATTGTCTTTTCTTGGAAATCGCCTTGTTTGTTCTTGCTCTGTTTTGGAATAACCCTCCCAAGTTAGAAGGAGCTTGTCCTGGAGTTTATTCACAGCCTGTCGCAAACCTTGCCTGTGACCAGGAGCACAGTTTATAATCTGTTCCTGGACTTGTTGAGAATCTTCAGGCAGACTTTTCAGTAGAGTTCTATCTTAGCTCGGGCTGCTGTAACACAATACTGTAGACTGGGTGGTTTAAACAGCAGAAATATATTTCTCACAGTTCTAGAGGCTGGGAAATCTGAGATTAGGGTGCCAGCATGGACGGGTCCTGGTAAGGGCTCACTTCCTGGCTTGTAGATGGCTGCCTTCTTGCCACGTCCTCACATGGCCAAGAGAGGTGGAGCTCTAGTCTCTTTCTCATCATGGGGACTCCATTCTTGTGACTTCTTCTGAGCCTAATTACCTCCCAAAGGCCTCATCTCCTAACACTATTCCATTGGGGATTAAGATTTCAATGTGAATTTTGGGGGCACACATGCATGCAGTACGTAACAGCATCCAAGCCTTTGTTTAGCAGGTAGTGACACAGGCTCAGACTAATGACCACTGTGTTCACAGCCTGGAATTGAGGAGTTGACCCAGACCATGGGACCACAGGACACATACTCTGCCACTCACTGCCTGAGTATTCACTGGGCATATTAGTTATCCTTTCTGAGCCTCAGTTTTCCTATCTGGAAATGCTGGGATGATATTTCCTATCCTCTACAGGGTTATTGGGAGGAGTTGCTGGGATAAATTATGCAAAGCAATTCATTTATAGTAAGTGATCAATAAATATTAATTATTCTTATTATCCATGTTCCAAATACAACATAATTTCCACCTATATATGTATTCCTTTGCAAACAGACGAAGACATTGTCAGAAAAGATAATTGCTTTCACAGATAGAAAGCATTTGAATAACCTCTAGTTGGCTGGGTAAAATTTTCTGCTCATCTTTATTTGCAAGGTCATCATCCAAGCTGCATGACTAGCCATCAGAGAGACATCTTGAAATAAACATTTTCAAGGACACGTGGAGATAATGATACCTTGTGGAGCTGGACTGATAAAAAGCAAAAGAGATGGAGGAGGAGGGATTTATTGATGAGACACTCCCAAGAGAGAGCCGCCCGTAAAGATGAAGCCACACTGTCCATGACATGCCCTGGCTACATACATTAAATGAGCAAAGGAAGGCCTCAGTGATCCTACAGCAAAGCACCCCAGGGAGCGGTGAGTTTGTGCATGTGTGTGTATATGAAGCCTGTGTTAATAGCGTGCCTTGTTTGGGCTGTGAAATAAACTATGGGGGAGCAGAGCAGACTTGCCATTCCGTTAGTCTGCATTTTCTCTGATGCCCAATTGGCATCGTTATGACCTGGGAGGAAGTGAGGTTCACTTTCTCTATCCAGCAAGAGAGCTCCCAGGGCAGGCTTTGAGGATAATAGCGGTGACTAAGCAGCCACCATTTACTGACCAGGAGCTACTTGTCAGTTATGTACTAGTACCTTATACTCATTATCTCCAACCCTGACAGCAGTCCTGTGAAGCACCCCCATCTATGACATCAGTCTTTGCCTGGAGACTTAGGAAACTGATGTCCAGAGAGGTTAGATGATTTGCTCAAGCTCACAGAGCTTATAAGTGGCTGAGTTATAGGTCAGACACTTGTAGTCTGAATCCAAAATCTGTGGTCTGTCCCCCCATACTTTCTGCCCACCTCCCCGCAAAATACTCCAAACAACAAACTGAGTGTAGAATCCTGCCTCTAGCATCTGGCTCTGCCCTGAATCCACATCGGCACTAGAGTGTGGTGGTCGGCAGCGGGATGAACCATTCTGGGAAGGGCTGTGATGACCCAGTAGAGTTGGACAGCGCCACGCAGTGGCCCGGGCTACAGGGGAACTGGTAGTGTCCATGGGGTTGAGAGGCTACTATTGCCAGCAGAATAGCAGCAGGCTAAAGGGTGGAGGGCACATGACCCTGCTGGTGATTCTTTAACTCCATCGCTCTTTGCCTAGAGACCCAGAAGTGGGATTCAGATGTCTGCTGCCAGCTGTCTTCCACACCTAACTCCTTAGTCTGTTCTAAGTCTGCAGAGATAGTTGTTCTCAAAGCTTTTGGTTTGAGACAACCAAACCCCTAAAAAATATGTATTTTTATCTTTTAGAATGTATCAGTCAGTCCTATGTGATTAATTTGTGTATTTAGGTTTTTCATATCTTACTTATATTCTTTTTCACATTAAGTTATGGGTTGAGAGAAGTGGATTAAAGTCTCCTGTTAATGTGCTTCTGTTTATTTTTCCTTTTTTAAAATATTTATTTATTGGCTGCGTCGGGTCCGAGTTGCAGCACGTGGGCTTCTCTCTAGTTGTGGTGCAGGGGCTCATTACTTGTGGCATGTGGGCTTCAGAACGTATGGGCTGTGTAGTTGCAGCATGAGGGCTCTGTAGTTGCGGCATGCAGGCTCTCTAGTTGCAGTGCATGGGCTTAGTTGCCCCGTGGCATGTGGGATCTCAGTTCCCCGACCAGGGATCGAACAGGCATCCCTTGCATTGCAAGATTGATTCTTAACCACTGGACAACCAGGGAAGTCCCATATTTTTTCTTGTTTTTGATGATTTATCCTATGGTCTGTTTAGTGCTTTTTGCCCTGAATTCAACCCTAAGAGTGAGATTCAGAGCTTCTATTTTCTTTCGATTCGCATTTGCTTTTTGCTAACCTTTGTGCAGCCTCTTATTTTCAACCTTTCTGAGTTAGGCTGTCTTAGATATGTCTCTTGTATTATACATATCGTTGGTTTTTCCTTCATGACCCAATATAAGAATTTGGTCTCTTACTCGATGTTTACATACTTTACATCTATTATTAAAACAAATGAGTTGGATGTTAGTTCTGTCATCATATTTGATGTTATGTCTTCTATTTTTTCCTTTTTATAATCTGTCATTGTATGATCAGCTTCCTTTGTGTGTGTGGAGGTGGGGTGGTATGTGTGTGTACTTTCTGGTGATTTGAAAAGTTTGTGCTCTGTTTTAATTTCTTCTGGTGTTTACATTGGTAATTTCACTCTTCTCTTCATTTAAACTCTATTGACTTTGCTGTAGTCAGTTTTGCTTCTACCTCTTCTCTCTCCATCTTTCCCCTGGCTGTACCCAATCTTTGTCAGTTCTTTTTTTTTGGGTCAAATTTCTAGGGTTCACACTTATTCCTTTCAATATATTTATCTTACTCCATTGCTTTATCAGATTTAAATGATATATTTTGACTTCAGCCTAGAAAAAAATGACAAAGTCAGCATCCTTATACCACCTTCCACCTTTGTCTTCCCCGTCTCCTCCCAATTGTTGTTAGTAATATCATTTCTACATTATTGTTGTGTATAACATGTATATGCTATTTATTATTTTTAGTGGTGATAAAATACATATAACACAAAATTTCCCATTTTAATCATTTTAAAGTTCACAGTTCAGTAGTATTAAGTACATTCATGTTATTGTGCAACCAATCTTCAGAACTCTTCTTATCTTGCAAAACTGAATCTCTATATTTGCTTAAACAACTCCCCATCCTTCCTTCCCCACAGCCTCTGGCAACCACCCTTCTTTTTTCTGTCTCTGAATTTGACTACTCTAGGTACCTCATAGAAGTGGAATCATACAGTATTTTGTCCTTTTGTGACTGGGCTTATTTCACTTAGCATAATGTCCTCAAAGGTCATCCATATTGTAGTATATGTGCATCTCCTTCCTTTTTAAGGATGAATAATATTCTATTGATTGTATCTACCACATTTTGTTTATCCATTCATCATCCATTGGTGGACACTGGGTTGCTTCTACCTTTTGGCTATTGTGATTAATTCTGCTATGAACACGAGTGTATAAATATCTCTTTGAGACCCTGTTTTCATTTCTTTTGAGTATATACCCAGCATTGGAATTGCTGGATCATATGGTAATTCTGTTTTTAATTTTTTGAGGAACCATCATCTTGTTTCCACAGCTACTTCACAATTTTACGTCCTATCAGCAGTGCAGAGGGTTCTAATTTTTCCACATCCTTGCCAATCCTTGTTATTTTCTGTTTCTTTTTTGATAGCAGCTATCCTAATGGGTGCAAAATACTATCTCATTGTGGTTTTGAGTTGCTTTTCCCTTATGACTAGTGATGTTGAGCATCTTTCATGTGCTTATTGGCTGTTTGCATATCTTCTTTGGAGAAATGTCTGTTCAAGTCCTTTACCCATTTTTAAAATTTTTGGTTGGGTTTTTTTTTTTTTTTTTTTTTGATTGTTGTTGAGTTGTAGAAGCTCTTTATATGTTCTGGATGTTAACACATTATCAGATGTATGATTTGCAAATATTTTCTCTCATTCCATGGGTTGTCTTTTGACTGTTGTGTTCTTTGATGCACAGAAGTTTTAAACTTTGAGATAGTCCCAGTTTATGTACTTTTCCTTTGTTGCCTATGCTTTTGGTGTCATATTCAAGAAATCCTTGCCAAATCCAAAGTTATGAAGATTTTGCCTTTTGTTTTCTTCTACTTTAAGTTTAAAAAAAATCTTTTAAATGCTTAGTGATATTAGTAATTTTTTTTCCTGTCCTTTGTCAACAATTTTTGTATTGTTTTCTGGTCAGTGTTCTCATTTCCTGTTTGTTTCTCTATCTCTGTCTTTTATTTTCATATGGTCTTTTTATACAAATTTGCGTTGATTCTTTTTTATTAGATCATCTTTGAATGAAACACATTCTTCATGAAGTTTTTTCCTTTTTCCATTAGGTTTTTCCATTAGGTTTGGGTGAGGAAGAGCCTTAAGGTACAGGGTTGGATGCACCTGGGAGTGAATGAATCATTTTAGCTTTTAGTTGTCCCCTGACAAAAGGACCAATGCATGGTTGTTTGCAATTGAGAATCTATCTTCTATTTACATCAGTCACAGTCAGCTTCCTGCAAAGTCTGTGTGATTCCTCATTGAGCTCCTTTCCCCTGTGACACTTTGTGCTAAATAGGATCCTAGAAAACCTCCTCTGACAGCTCACTGATGCCCTCTGGTTTCTCCAAATGAGAGATTGTTTCTCTCCCTAGAATGTACCATCTTGCTTGGACAACTGTGATCTGACAGTTTGCCTGAGATCTGTACCTGCTGGATTTCACTAGATTTCATAGCCCTTTGTCTTTTAGCACAGTTCAGAGTTCCAACAGTCTATTTTAGTTTGTTGAAGGTGGACTTTGGGTTTCTGTTTCCCATTCTCTTTGCTGTTGGGGTGACTTCCTAGAGAAAAAGAAAGGAGGACCTTACAGTGGGAATCCAAGTGGCTATATTCACTTCAGTTCTCTATCCCTTTTTCTTTTTGACCAGTTTGACAGCCTCCCAGTTTCCTAAGATACAGATTGGAGCACTGAGAGTCCAACTACACAGAAGTTATGGAACAGGATGGTTATAGACTGGACTTCTGACTCCATTACTTTCTAGCCATGTGACCCTGGGCAAAGAACTCTTCTGTGCCTTGGTTTTCTTCACAGTAGTAATAGCCAAGGTTTTATTGGGCGCCTGCTCTACTAGAGGCACTGTTCAAAGATTGTTGCATGGGGCTTCCCTGGTGGCGCAGTGGTTGAGAGTCCGCCTGCCGCTGCAGGGGACATGGGTTCGTGCCCCGGTCCAGGAAGATCCCACGTGTCGCGGAGCGGCTGGGCCTGTGAGCCACGGCCGCTGAGCCTGCGCGTCCGGAGCCTGTGCTCCGCAATGGGAGGGGCCCCAGCAGTGAGAGGCCCGCGTACCCCCCACCCCCCGAAAAAAAAGATTGTTGAATGTCTTTGTTACCCAATACAAGTCTGTGTGCCCGATGCAGAATGAGCCCAAACAATACTGAAATGTCGGAGATGGAGCAGGGAAAGGTTTATTGCAGGGCTCTGCAAGGAGACGGATGGCTCATGCCTTAAAAAGCCCGAATTCTCAATTTTCGAAGGCTTTCAGCAAAGCTCTCTTATAGGAGAGGTGAGGGAGGGGCATGGTTAGTTGTTGCAAACTTGTTGGTGTCAGATCCTTTGTTCTTGCAGCTGGTCACATATTCCTATAGACCTCCATCAAAGCAAATGTTATTCCCTATCCTGAACGCTTAAATCCCGGAAGTAAAGCGACATCATTACCCCTCATTTTACTTGTTCAAGGTCCCAAGGCTCAACTTTCGCCCTCCAACGTCCAGGCCTGGCTAAGAGGAGGGGTCCCTGCGCGGGCCAGTCCCCCTACCCGGGAGCGCTGGTCCAGCACCCAGCCCGTGTCCTCCCGCCAGTGCCCAGCCTGGCTAAAAAGGCAGACCTCAGATGGTGGCGCCGTCAGATCCAGGTCCCCAGACCCCGCCCAGCCGTCATTGCTGAGGGAGCCAGGCGCCCAGGACCCAGGGGCCCTCAGGCTCTTCAGGCCGCCCAAACGGGGGCAAGGTCCCATGGACTGCGACCCAGGGTGACTGCTGCCACCGGGGCCACCACGAGACTGATCCTTGGTTGAGTGGGACTGCTAACCGCTCTGCGCGCTAACGCCCCATGCTAATGTGTGGGCGCCGGCCCCCCTGCTAATAGCCACACGCTACCGCCAGGTGCTAATGGCTGCCCTGCCCCGCTCCCACTGACAGCTGGCCCTGCGCTAAGGACCACGTGCTAAGAGCTGCACGCTATTGGCCACGTGCTAACGTCTGTGAGCCTGCCCCCCCACCCCACCCCCCCATGGCCCA
Organism: Aethalodelphis obliquidens; assembly: GCF_003676395.1. Classification (NCBI taxonomy): domain Eukaryota; kingdom Metazoa; phylum Chordata; class Mammalia; order Artiodactyla; family Delphinidae; genus Aethalodelphis; species Aethalodelphis obliquidens. The sequence goes on from NW_020838006.1 coordinate 6,249,594, forward strand.
CGTGCTAACGTCCATACGCTGCCCCGCCCCTATTACAGATGAACTCCTGTAAGCCTCACCTATTGTTATCCTTCTTTTACAGCTGAGGAAACAGAAGTAAAAGGTTGTTAAATAAATGGCGGAGCTGGGATTCACATCTAGGCCCTCTGCTTCCAGGGCTGTGCTTGTTTGCTCTCCAGTCCCTGCTCGGCTGTGCAGTGGCCACCTTGTGGGGCTGCTGACAGGATTAAAACCTTAATGCTAGTCAAGCAGTGGCGCAGTGAGCTCGGTAAGTAAGATGTTTCTCCTCTTCCTTCTACCCTTTCTCCTTACATTGCTCGTCCTTTTCCCCCTGCTTTTACCTGTGTTCATAACCTTTTGAGATAGGGCAGGGGAAAATGATGGTTTGATATCATTTTGTTTGACAAAAAGGTGCAAAACTGTCCGAAGCATTGAAAACTACTTCTTTCTTCTGAAGAAAAGTTTAAAATGCTGACCTTTGTACTGGAGATAAATTAGAAAACGATAAGGAAACTAGCTTTCAATTTTTGTGCCACTTAAAAAAAAATGTCCTAATGTCTTCAGGAGCTAAAATGGTGGCGAAGGGAAGGAACCTGTGACGGAGGACTCATCTTTATTGGAGTATAATTGCTTTACAATGGTGTGCTAGTTTCTGCTGTATAACAAAGTGAATCAGCTATACATATACATATATCCCCATATCTCCTTCCTCTTGCGTCTCCCTCCCTCCCACCTTCCTTATCCCACCCTTCTAGGCGGGCACAAAGCACGGAGCTGTGCTATGTGCTATGCGGCTCCCTGTGCTATGCGGCTGCGTCCCACTAGCATTTTGACTGAGGACCCCCCCCCCCCCCCCCCGGTACGCGGGCCTCTCACCGCTGTGGCCTCTCCCGTTGAGGAGCACAGGCTCCGGACACGCAGGCCCAGCGGCCATGGCTCACAGGCCCAGCCGCTCCGCGGCACGCGGTATCCTCCTGGACCGGGGCACGAACCCGCTCCCCCTGCATCGGCAGGCGGACTCCCAACCACTGTGCCACCAGGGAAGCCCCATGACTGAGGACTTTTGAAGCAGCTGCTGAAACTCCATGAGGGCCTGGGTCTTGGTCCTTTGGGGCCAGGTTGTAAGTCAAAGGGGGAAGGTGGAGAGCCATGTGGAGTGCCGTGCTGTCCTCTAGAGTGTGCTGCCTACTTACCTCATAAAGGTCTCTGGCTCTGCGTTCCAAATATAAAATAGGTCATAAAGTGGGGAGTTAGGGACCAATCATTGTAAGTCATCCTCTCCATCTTTCATGGTTTTCTCCTTGTGTTTGCTACACTCTCACTGCAGCTTTTTTCTTAGAGGATGAAAGGCACAGGCCGGAAAGTGGACTTCTTGGTCTGATTTTGTACAAACTTTTCAAACCCTGAGGAAGAGAGACAGGAGAGGAGGGAGGAAGGAAGAGGGAGAGAGAGATAGGTCAAGGGAGACCCACTAGACTCTGAACCCTAATTCCACCTTTCCTGTGGGCAAGTCTGATTGGTTTGGTTTTGGCTGGGTGTCCACATGGCTGCAATCAAAGGTGTCCAGGTTGATGACATACCTGCAGATGGTATAGGCTCTCGGAGAAGAGGACATGATTGGTGGAGAGCATGACTGGCATCTCTTGGGCACTAAATTGCCGTGTCAGTCTGCCAACTGGGACCCTGGTGTGGCAGTGCATTCTGCACTCCAGACGCAGTGACTGGGGAAACCAGCACCTGTATCCCTGCCTCCAGTTCCCAGCCCAGTCCCTGAGCCCACCCACCTCCTGACCTGGATTCCTAGTTTGCTGCCAGCCACCTAGTTCCTTTTAGTTGTCCGCTATGGACTGTTTGCCTTGGCAGTTGGTCCTCTTGGTGGTTCCCATGTCCTCTTCAAAACAGGCTTGCCTGGCATGTCGACGTTGTCTTTTCTCTGCCAGTTGATTTCTCTGTTGAGGGTCTTGCCCTAGCAGCAGGGCTCCCTGTATCAGACTTCAGCCAAAGCACTAAAAAATCCTCTTCTGGAAGCAGAGGTGGGCCAGTAGTCCTCCCTGCCACTTCCACGCACCTCTCTCCAGGTCATTCCAATCTGTTTTAAAGAGGGAATCAGACAATCTTGGGGGACATTTCATCCCTAAAATGTTCTCCAAGGAACGTTCAAAGATGGGCTGTTGTTTAGAGATCAGTGAAAATGAGATGGAATTTAAATATTAAGAAGAAAGCTCTTGCCTTCAGGTGAAGCTTGCATTTGCATAATAATGAGGATGACTAGCCAGATGGAATTGAGAATCTGACTGGAATCTCAAGTTCTGGTGAGGGAACATTCACGTACCTGAACTGGCAATGGGAAATGTGCTAATGAGAGGTTTGCTGCTGTCCATCACGTTCCACAGATTCGGAGACAAAGAAATAGAAAGAGTTCACAAATAGGTGATACAACTTGACATTAAACTTAATTAGGTTTGTTTTCCTATCAGCCCCTGACAGATGTGAAATTGTGGAAGTCTTTAAAGGGGGTGGGGGCAAATGATTCCCTTCTGTCAGAACTGCCTGACACTGTCATCACAGTGCTGTCATTGTCGTTATTGTTATTGTGTTAGAAACAATGGGAGAGAGGGAAAGGAAATCTGGAGTATGACCCAAATCATTATTGAGAACTAATGGGAACATCTAAAAAGAAAAGAGGAGAAGGAAATAAGGACTCCAAATAAACATTTTTGTATCTTGATGGTTAAGAGAGGGGAGACTTAGTATCTGGGTGATAGAATCAATAATTTAGAAGACACCTTAACTCAGAAATTGGGGAGACAAGGTTATGTTAGCCTGTCCCAGACCTGAGTTTGAATTCTTTTATTTGAGGCAACAGAATCTATTCTAGGGAAAGATGGAGGAAAAATGTGATGGGCAAAATTCCAAGATGGCCTCTATCATCATCTCCCCCTACCGTTGTGTCCCATTTAATTCCTTCCTTGTGAGTGTGGGCAGAACTTGTGGCTTGCTTCTAATAGAATCACACTCATGATCATGTTATATGGCGAAGGTAAAAGGATTTTGACTGAGTTAATAATGATTGGGGAGATTGTCATGTGTGGGCCTGACCTAATTGGATGAGCCCTTCAGAAGACGGCTTAGGGCTTCTTTGAAATCAGAGACTCCAAGAAACAGAGACTCTCCATTTCTGGCTTTGAAGCTGCCATGAAACCCACAAGGAGATGACTTCTGTCACCAACACAAGCGAGTCTGGAAGCAGATTCTTCCCTTGTTGAGCTTCTAGATGAAACCACAGCCTTGGCCCACATTTTGACTTCAACCTTGTGAGACCTTGACCAGAGAACCCAGCTAAGCCATGCATGGACTCCTAACTCACAGAAACAATGAGATCATAAAATGGGTGTTGTTCAAAGCCATTGAGTTTATGGTAATTTGTTACATAGCAATAGAAAACGAATACAGAAGTTTATTCTTAAATAAGTCAGTTGGGGCAATGCTATGTGCATTAGCCTTTCTGGTGGGAGGGCAGGGCAATTGGGGATTAACAACACTGGTGTCACATACACATTTCTGCAGCTGGCTAGATGCCAATCTAGGCTCTTCTTAACTGCTTGAGGATGTCTCCAAAGGCTGGATGGCTAGCAAGGCCTAGTCTCTGATCCCCAAATTACCATCTGTTCAAACAGGCTTCTTCATCTTTTCATTAGAACTAATAAAACAATGTGACTCACCCATGACCACACTTTCAAGGAAATGACTAAGCTTATATTATGGTTTCATTCATCTTTTATCCTTAAGTATCCTACTTCTTATTAATTAACTTTATTTCAGTTCAATTAAAAACAGCATTAGTTGAGCATTTACTATATTACAGGCTTCCTGTTGGGGTGGGGATGGGAAGTGGGGTGTGTTATGTCATAACTAATACAAAGAGTTGTGGTTCTACTATGTATATCTATATTTTCTGACTGGGTGCTCTTAGGAAAATTACCTACCTGAGCTTCATCTGAAAAATAAGATTAATGATAAGGACAACAATAACAGTGAATAGGATAGTGATAGGGATAATAATATTGATAATATGGTTTTGAAAATTAAATGAGCAAAAATACGTGCAATACTGGCATTATAGTAAACCCTCAATATACGTTACTGTTACAATATTATTGTTTATGAGGGAAAATAAATAAGGGAAGGCTTCTTGTAGGAAGCAACCTTTTAATGAAGCCTAAAACTATTGCTAATATTTGATGAGGGAAGATATGGGAAGATTCCAAGCAGAAGGGCCGTCAGTGATCACAGACCCAGAGGTAGAAAATGGATAAAAAGTTGGGAAGACAGTGGCTTCCTATAGTTTTTCTATTACACCTTCCTTCTTTCCCTCTGAAGAACTTGACAGGCTATTTCTTTCGGACTAGAGCTTGGATTTTACAGTGGCCTCCAAGTTCCCATGAAGTTTACTTTTCTTTTTTACTGTAATTGGGATTTGAGCCTTGATGCTCAGGAGAATAAGGACAGTATGTGGCTGGTTCACACTTTCCTGAATGGTACAGCCTAAGCTCAGAGCATGGCCTGTTTAGATACCAAACTAAAGAGTGTGTGGGGTCTAGCTACACCAGCCTTCGGGGAATGGGAAGGTGCACAGCCTCAGATGTGGAAAGGCCCGTTAGTCATTAATTTCAGTTAGAGAAGATCTGTGGGAGCCCTGCAGAGCCAGGTGTGGCAGGGTAGTTTTCTCTCCTTGTCCTCCCCTTCTTTTCTTTTTCTCTGTACTCTTGGAAGTCAAGGCAAAGAGGCCAAGACTCACAGTTGTACATACAAGTTATACTAAAGAAGGGGGCAGTGTTATCCTGAGAAAGATCTTGTAGATGCTCCACTTTGAGGGTTGCAAGCTTTAAAATTCCTCTTACAAATGGCAGTAGGCACTTCCCTGTGGCCTATTAAGGTGGACCCTGCGGTGAGAATAGAGGGTCAGAGGGTAGAAATGGAAACAGGAAGGAGGAGGGAGATTAGGGAGAGGAGGACATCTTGGGTGCTCCTGTAAGGTGAATCGTGTGTGGGATAAAGGGAAAATTGATGGCAAACTAGAGCAATGCTTTGCTCATCTCCTGAATCCTGGAATTGTTTATGACTATCTACTGCCCATTGTGGATGCTTACCTGTGTGTCCCTCCTGCACTGTCCAGAAAGCTCTGGGGTTACTCTGGAAGGGTGGGTTTGAAATTGCTTGAAACTGTTGCATGTGACACAATTTTTGCCTTCTTCATAAGCATCAGAAGATTCTTGGGTGAATGGGAAATATGGCAGCTTCCTGTTTCCTTGAACTAGTTCTGCCTCGAGTCCTGCTGTGAGAAAGTACTGATGAACTGGCAAGTTCATCGCGAAGTCTGAAACTTTATGGTCAGTTTGGTGCCAACTGTGGTTGATATCGTTGCTGGTTTTGCATGTTCAACATTGTGTGGTATTTGCATCAGAAAATACGCTTATGAAACTTGCTATTTGGAAACAACACACTCAAGACTCAGAGTCTTGAGGTTCAAATATCTACCTCTGATGTCCAGTGGACCTGGACTAGTTAAACTCCCAGTACCCAGGTTGCTTGCTGTTCTGCAGGGTTGCATGTCAGTCTCTTCCCTCAGAGCACGTATCACAATTAAGAACTTGTTTATTGATTGTCTTCTCTAGGCTGTGAGTTTCCTGGGGACCGGGCTGTGTGTCTTCTCTACAGCTTTATCCTCAAGTCTAGCGCAGTGCCTTACATTGTCAACGCATATTTGTTGAATGCATGAAAGAATTTCAGTGACATTTCTCTGAGTCCATGAATACGTATTGTTTAATGTCCAGGTACCTCTGGTATTTGTAAGGTCGCTGGTTTGTGTTCAGGATGTCTAGAACTAAGGACGACGGGCTCTGTGTGCGTTTGTTGATGCTCCCACTCTTGCTGGACTTGGCCGCTGCTTTCTCTCTCTTCACCCTCTGCTCCCCCATCCTCTCACAGATGGTTCTACTGCCCTTCTCTGTAGCCTGCTTCATAGGGTGACCACGTTGTTGGGGAGCTAGAGGCTGGTGGTTATTTTAATGTTCACACTGGTTCTGCCTCTTTGGTGGGAGGTGCGGAGTACGTGGCTGTTCAGCAAAGGAGAAGAGAGGGCTTCCAGCAGCCCACGTGGGGCAGCTGTAGAGTAAGGTGGGAACAGAGGGGATGCCCACATTTCAAAAGTGATGAGTGCTAGGGAGTTCTTCAGCTAGAGCACCATGGTCTTGGCGCCGCTCAGATTGAACATTCTGTAGCATCTTCCAGTAAAAGGAGCACAACCCTCCTCTCTTGTGGTACCCTGGGAACTTCCATTGGGGGGTTCAGGCCTTAACTAGCATTGTCCTGGCCCTAATATATTTGGACACATGTCAACCGAAACCTTAAGTATCTCTTCCATTGGGTGTCTGAGATACGTTAGGTATCATAGTCAGAATCCTCCAGAGAAATAGAACCAATATTGTATGTGTGTGTATCTATCTATGTATAAATATATATATATCTCTATATACATAGATATAGATATATATAGATACATATATGTGGTGTTTTGCCAGCTATCTGGGCATCCCTTGGACCAATCAACTTCACACTTGACCATCAAAACTAAAAATTAACCATCAAACTGGGTCTTGCTACACATCTGGATGGAAGTAGACTAACATGTTAGTGGTCCCGGGAACCAGACCCAGTGGGAGAGCAAAGCCCTCAGACCCTGGCTATCCTACCACAGAGCTTCCAGATGGATGACCACGGTGCCTGATGGGAGGGGGCGCTGGTGGTTATGACTGTGGATGCATTTGCATATCAGTTGTGCTGGAGGAGGAGCGGCACCATCCCGGTGCTGTGCTGGTGGCCCAAGCGCCCTTCTTTCCTTCTGCAGTGTAACGCCACTTGTCATCTGTTATTAAATATAATAATTACATTGTATCAGTCACTTCACAACTAACAAAGTCATTCTGACCAGCCAGAGACTTGGAGGAGCACGCTTCCCGGAGAACACCAAATTGGTTCCGAGCCATTTGTCATCATTGCTGTCATTGTCTTCCAGTGGTTATGATCATTATTAATAATGATGATCATGATCATTAGGCTTAGGAAGAAAATAATGATAAAATGGCTCTAATTAGGCATTCTGAATACATCATGTTCTTATCATTAAGTTGTCTAGTTTTAATTATAATCACTGTAATCACTCTAACAATACGAATTTCTGCTTGAGTTTGTCTTCTCTGTGATCAAAGCCTTGAAAGACATGCTCTTGTTAGCTTTCTTGACATTCTGGCAAAGGGAGTGTAGGTTTCCAGTCATGGCCCCGTGTATTGGAGTAAGTATGGATCCCTTCAGGGGATGTAATAAAGAACTCCAGAAACCAAAACACAGCAAAGTCAGCCTTGGGTAAACATGTTGTGGGGAGGTATGTCTGATATGGTACAATCCAAAATGAAATAGACTTCAGGAAGTTCAATTCTCCTTTCAAGTTGAATTTTGCCTCTGCCATTTCCCATCTGTGTGACCTTGAGAAATTTGCTTTGCCTCTCTGCTTTATTCTCCTATTGCAAGTAGAGGTAGTATATATTGTCTTGTTTCACTCTCCCTTTAGTTTGATGAAATAGGCAGTGTAGACTATAATAAGGTCCTGTGCTGTGAACTCTTGGAAGAAATCAAGTGAATGTTCGCTCCAGCACCTGGCACAGTGCTTGGTACATGGTAGGTTTGTTCTTAATGAGTATTGCTTGAATGAGTAAAGATATTGAAGGATTGATTGCATCATATAATTTATAGCTAGAAGAGATTTTAAGCAGAATTATTAATTTCTGATACTTAAACTTCTGAGTTACTTGAAATCAGAGCTGATCTGCCCTTTGCCCCAGCCCACTGCCACCCTCGGGCTCTGATGTCTCCACTCCCGTCACCTCCCTCCAGCAGTGGGAGAAGGACACCTCTGGACTGTGGGCATTAAACAAGATGAACACATGGCCCATGAATGCGGGCCATTACAGCTGTCAGCCCACCTCCTCTCCACTGTGACTGCAGCTCTCCCTTCAGGGACTGGCTGCCCTTGGGCTCACCCCTGAGCCCAGGCCCTTTCTGTAACTTAACTCTTCTCACATACCAACATCATCCACTGTGACTTGGACCTGTGCTTAGAGGATCATCCTGTTTGAGGAATACTGAAGTCGGCTAAAAATAGCACCATCTCTTAGCTATTCCAGCATCCTTCTGTTCTGTATGATCTATACTCTAATTTGCATTTAGGAGATGTGCTGACAAAGGTAAGCTCAGTTTTGTCTCAATTACTAGAAATTCCTCATTAGTAGGGAACAAATTAATGAACTCTTAGTTGTCTTGTTAAAGTAGTCATCACTAAGACTTAGTACACTGCTGTCTGGCTTCGAGTGCCCTGACCTCATTTACTCTTATCAAGGCCAAAGGCTGGGACTTCCCTGGTGTTCCAGTGGTTAGGACTCGGCACTTTCACTGCCGTGGCCCGGGTTCAATTCCTGGTCAGGGAACGAAGATCCCACAAGCCACACAGCGTGGCTGGGAAAAAAAAAAATAACCAAAGACGTCCTAGTATTTTCCTAGTATTGTCACATCCAAAGGCCACTTCCAGGCCTGGCTGTAAGTCCTTCTGTGCAATCAGCCATGTTTTTGTTTTTCCCTAGATCAGTGTTCTCAGAGACCATGTGTGTGAGGTAAAAGAACCCTGGATCCTCTTGGGAGAGAGGAACCTAGGAACCACATGGGAATATGTCAGGAGAGAGAAATAACCCTCCATTGCAGGGTTGTTTGTTACAGCAGCTAGTGTGTTACCCTGACTACTATGGACACTGACAGAGACATTCCTGGAAAGCAGGATGTTGATGAGATGGGCATTCAAGGGGGAGAGATTCCACACTTGGTGGAGCCATAATTCTGCTGTGCCTCTCTTATTCAGCCCTCCCTTACTCTCACAATCATCCCAAACTTCTGTCTGAGAGTTAGCAGCCTGCGTTGACTTCCTCCTGTGACTCCCACAGCTGAAAAGTTTTGGAGAACGATGTCCCAGGAGGGCCAGCATTGGGCATAGCATGCCCTTCACTAGCTCTTCTGCTGCGCCCCCCTCCTGCCCATATGAGCATATGGGTCAGAAGCCGGCTGCTCCAGAAGCCTCCTCACCCTTGATCCCATCCCTGGTCTCTGCCCAGAGGGCTGGGCCGAGGGATGGAGGTGCAGACCCGCAGAGCACAGGTGTGAGTTGGCCATGATTTCAGGCTAATGAACGCTCGTGGGCCCTTTTGCTGGTTGCCAGCTCTGAGCTTTGTGTGCTGGAAACATCTTGAACAAAATGTCATGAAGAGCATCTCGGCGGTGTCCTGCTGACTGAGGACACAGTGCTGCCGAGCTTGCCATCTGCCCGCAGCCTCTCTGAGGTAATTATATCAGAGTCTCTCAAGTCCTGGAGCAAGGTGGATGTCAAATGCACTTTCCTTCCTCTAGGAAGGTAATTTTCATTTTCTCAGTTCATTTGGAGCTGCATATCGTTATTGTTTCCAGGTGTGAGAGAGGCATGCGGAGAGAAGATGGGGGAGTGTGTGGAGTGAGGAAGGAGAGGGGCATGGATGCTAATTTTGGCAACTTTTAATTAAACTATAGGCTGGAAAAATTCCATTGTTATTACTGCTCAGCTTTCTGACTGGAGTGGCTTAACGTCTTCTTTATTAGTGTAATAGTCTGAAAGCATTTTCTTTTTTCTCCAATTGCTAATTTGCTTAGGCAAAGGAAATGCGTCTGATAGCTCTTGGAAGGAAAATATTTTCCAAATTTGCTGAACACAGAGTTTTATGCTTTTTCCCTCTGCCCCGCCTGTAATTGCTTTTTGTTTGGGGTGGGAGGAGAGGGGGATTCAGTTCTACACATGAAGGGTGGTTAATGAGACTCTCACTTGGCAAGAGAAATGCAAAGCTGGTCCTCACTGGAAATGTGTTGTAAATGTGGGACTCCTCCAAGTCCTGTACTGGGTCACCTTCCCTGGGTGGCGGGTCTTAGGGTTCCTCTGACCTTGGGCAGCATTCAGGACCATTCTGGATAAGGAGGGCAGGGTAGTATCTCTTCCTTATGGAGTTACTTAAAGAATTTTTATAACAAAGGCTAGTGGCCAAGACCACAAAGGCATTGGAGGGCAGGTGGCTGTCCAGGTGCCCTTGGATCAGGTAACAAAGGGCTTGTAGACATTTAAAAGTGTGCTTTGAAACATTAATTTCATTGTTTTCACAGCAAGTGAACAAATTAGGCTTTATTTTACTTTTTAAAATCATTTTACAGTCGGAGAAATTGAATTTTATAAAGGAAAAATTGTTCACCCAAGGTTGTCTGGTAAGTAGATTGATGAACAGTCCCTATTTTCTTAGGACTGAGGGAGTTTCTGGGACATGGGACTTTCAATTTTAAAATGGAGTGAGTCGTGGGCAAAATGGGGTGAGTTGGTCACCTTATTAGTAAGTTCAATTCTGGGTCTTGAAATCCAAGGACAGGGTTCTTTCTTGTTCCTCACGGCTGCCCCTGGTATATGCACTGTATTAATTGTGGTGTTACTTGGCTTTATTTAGGCTTTTATTATTTTGCACATGGATACTAACTACCTTACCAGCGAAGTAATATGGCTGACCTAGAGCTGTACAGGAGAATGAACACCCCCAATGTTAACAGTACCGGCTTGTGCCTTTTGAAAAATTGCCTTTAAGAGGTTTCATATTACTCCATTTCTCGAGACGTGTTTGGAAATTCCAAATCTTGCAATTTGTCGCTAGACCCATTTTTAGGGCCATTCAAGAGACTGAGTCTTATTATTTTGCAGTTACGTGTTGTGGCAAAATTACCTTTTAGTAATTTGCCTCTTGTTTCACCTCTCTTGCTCTTCTAGTTTTGGCCAAGAATATTTTCTTGCCTATCTGTCTCTACTATGTGTCATTATACCCTAAGACCAGCTTGTTTCTGTGGTCATGAATCTATAATAGTAGAAAATGTGGTTGATTATAAGTGCAGTTGGTGTTTGACGACCACCAGTATGGTTTTGTGAGTAACGAGAGGAAGTAACCCATCGAATACTGAACGTACCACACGCTAGTATATGGTATCATTTGGCACATTATTCAAATATAATGTAAAATAAGCAAGGATCCAGAATTTGGTTAATAAAAAGTAAGCATTGTTATTGTGCTGTAAGTGAAACCCCAGGAAGGTTTTAGAAAAGGTGTTTAGAAGGAAGTACTAGTGGAGAACCATAGTCACAGGACATACACTCTGGCCATAGACTAGACCTTTGTTATTTAATTAAAAAGTAAGCCAATAGGGGATATCAATTTCTCTTTAAATTTAGTAGAAATATTACAAAAGCTTATTCAAGAAAGCTAAAAAAAACAAGGAGCATTAAAAAATAAGGAGCATTAAACACTTTTCCCCCCTGAGAATATTTTATATTTTATCACTTTTTAGCCTTACATTTCTTTGTAGCATTAGGTCAAACCAATAGCAATTGTTTTAGGCCAGAAATGGTTGAGTACTGGCAATTTTATATGGTTCAACCTAACATGACTATTTCTATCTTGCTGAGGGAGAAATGGAATTTATTACCGAGACTGTGAGTTATTGGAAAAACAGGGCAGAAAGCCCTTCTGATCTCCAGTATAGAGCTCTTTCTGTTTTTCTCCTTTATAGCTCCAGCTCCAGTGGCTCTCACAGAGCAAAAACTTGATAAATGTGTGTGATGGTTTTTGAAAAATGGTCACAAATTTGTTGATACTCTTCCCATCAGGAGAGTCTATGTCCTTACCTCTTGAATCAGGCAGTCTTAAGATTTTTTTTTTCCCAAACAAACAACTTTTTATTGAAGTATAGTTGATTTACAATGTTGTGTTAATTTCAGGTGTACAGGAAAGTGGTTCAGTTATGTATATATACATACATATATTCTTTTTCAGATTCTTTTCCATTATAGTTTATTACAAGATATTGAATATAGTTCCCTGTGTTATACAGTGGATCCTTGTTTATCTATTTTATATATAGTAGTGTGTATATGTTAATCCCAAACCTCTAAATTATCCCTACCACCCCTTCCCCCTTTGGTAACCATACGTTTGTTTTCTAAGTCTGTGAGTCTATTCCTCTTTTGTAAATAAGTTCATTTGTATCATCTTTTTAGATTCCACATATAAGTGATACATGATATTTGTCTTTCTCTGTCTGACTTCCTTCACTTAGTATGATCATCTCTAGGTCCATCCATGGTGCGGCAAGTGGCATTATTTCATTCTTTTTTATGGCTGAGTAATATTCCATTGTGTGTATGTACCACATCTTCTTTATCCATTCCTCTGTCGATGAACATTTAGGTTGCTTCCATATCTTGGCTATTTTAACTTATGATTATCTGGACCAGTGGAAGTGACACTATGTGAACCCCAAGGGTAACTCACGACAGGCCATGCAGTTTTTCCCTGGTTCTCTTAGAATGGTCATTCTTGTGCCACTCACTCCCCTGTGCATGCAGTGAGAAGCCCAAGTCACATGGAGAGGCCACATGGGGGTATGACCACACATTGGTGATCATGTGGAGCCTAGCCTTTAAGTCATGATGTCCCAGGCACCAAACATGGAGTGAAGGGGCCTCCAGTATGTTGGCCCCCAGCTACTTGAGTCTTCTCAGCTGAGACTCTGGACACCGTGGAGCAGAGACAAACCATCCCTGCTACGTTCTGCTCAAATTCCTGACACACAGCATTTGCGAGCATAATAAAATGACCATTGTTTTAAGCCACTAAATTTGCAGTGCTATGTTATTCGTCAGTAGGTCCCTGAAACAATGTGAAAAGAACATGTACTTCTTGTCTAGGAAGTTGGGCATCATTCTCAGTTACAAAACTGAGACAGGTGCCCCCATGTCATCTGAGTTCCAACCGGCTACTGTCCCTGCCCATGGAAGCTCATGCTTGCCATTGACCATGCAGGAACAAAAGCCAGGAGTGTCAAGGTGACACCAGCTCTAATTGGCTTGATGCTCTGATAAGCCTGAGGAGGGTTTCTGTCTAGTGAGGGAATCCCAGTCTGCAGACACTCAGGTTTGTCAGAAATACTTCTTGAAGGAAAGTGCTGTCAGTTGGGTTCGGATGCTGCTGGAATGCAAAAGGATTCTTCACATGTGCGTATCTTTTCATTTAAAAATAACTTTAAAATGTATTTTGAAAGAAGCAATGCATATTCATTATACATGAATTGAAAATACAGACAAGCCAAAGGAAGAAAGCAAAAGACATCTATAGTCACATCCAGAGGCAAGTGCTATTACCACCTCCTTTCCTGGGCATAAATCGTATGACCTATTTGTATATAACATGATGTAATATGTGATTATTACAATAAGACTTATAAACATTTAATATGTACATTTTAACATATGAGATTATACTATCCATATTTTCTATACCTACTTTTTTATTTACATAGTTCCATGCCTGTATATAAAACTCTTATTTATTTGTACTGATTGCATAAGATGCATCACATGATTGTACTGTAATTTATTGCTTCTCCTGGTAATGGATGTTTACACTTTTCCCATACTTTTATTGTACAAATCATGCCATATCACCTTCTAAAGACAGTGCTTAAGTGATTCAGGCTGGCTGTTGGTTGAGGCTATTTCTTGTCTTTTGCACATCCCAGGCACATTTCTAATAGAAAATGCTTACCCTTATCCCCTAGGTCTTTCCTCACCCCTCACCCCACCCCAACACATCTACACACACACACACACACACACACACAC